>NW_020825212.1:0-302984 GCF_003286155.1 Drosophila erecta | reverse complement strand
GGCGCACAAATCTCTAATTAATAATCCCTAATGAGGAGACGCACTGCTCGTGCACCTGTGTACCTGTGCAAATTAGGCAACATAGTTGAGCGATTGCTGTGTAATTTGTTCGTGAGTAAGCCATTATATGTTGTGCTTAGGAATTGACATGCAGACATGGAATAACTAAGCCCACTTACGTGTGTTTTAAGTGGCGAACTGCGACGTACTTGTGGCGCCTCCGATATGGCTTGGTTTCATCTTCAGCCGGGCAATTTGCTCGGGAATATTACCTAATAAGTGTCGGTGCTTGGCGCGTGACTGACTGGCCAGCTGGAGTTCGATTCGCTCGGACTCGATCCTTGCCACTTCGTGTGGGGCACGTGCAGCTCCGAAATCCCTATCTGCAGTGGTGCACACGCCCTGCAAAGCTACCACCTGCCCCCAACCCCCGTGCCTATTTGGCCGCCAGTTGCAGCCGCCATGCTGGGCGGTGTGTGGCAAGTAGGCGTGGCTTAGTGGCTAGGTAACCGACAATTATTCATTGCGCATACGACGCGCTGGACGCGCTAATTAGACAATGCAGCCGCTGCAGCTGTCGATAATGAAGCCGCCACCGCTGGCAGCCCGCTGCCTTTGGTGTGGCAAGTTATATGATTATGCCGCTGCCACGCCCACCAGCCGCCGGCACGTCCGCCTGCGCCCACTGCACTGGCTGCTTAAGCTGTGAAGCACGTCCCTTTTGAGCCGTGGCCATCTGACGTGGCATGCATTCCGTGCATTCCGTGCATGCCCCGCCGCCCACTGGCCAACCCCCCTGCTAAACTGGCCAAGCAACCAGCAACCAGCAACACAAGTTTCCCAATTCCCCGCCCGAAAAATAGGGCACACAAAAAGAAAAGTACGGAACGGGAGGAAGTTTCGCTGGCAAGGAATCAGCAGCCTGATTGCGGCAGCGGATCAAAGGAACGGCTCCGTAATGGGATTCCGGATGACATCAGCTCAAAACTGGGACACGCTGTCGCTCGCCAACTTCTCCGGCTCCAAGCAGTGGCAGTGGCACAAATGGCGCCGTAGGATGTGTGCCCAAAAAGATACGTTATGGGGCACTGGGAACGATTTGTGCTTCAAGAAGCTGTAATATAGATACCAAATAAATATAAATAATAACATACAAATACAGATAACATACAAAAAAACAGAATTGCACCTTAAAATCTAAAAACAAAATACAAATGTGCATAATAAACACATAAGTAATTTAGCGCGTTACCTAATTTGATTAAGATTAAGATGCAACCAACTTAGTTGGGCTAGTTTTGTAAGCTACTCTATCCATTATAATAAATAAATGAATAAAAAATAAATACTGTGGTAATCATAAGAGCATGCAAATGCCACATGCCGCATAAGCCATCCGGACTTCCATTTAGCATCACTTGCACTTATCAATAATAAATGATTGGTAAAAGTGGAGTGTACAAGGAGCAGCCAGGACATTTATTGTCCATCTGCATGGGTGTTGTATAAATAAGGAATTTCCACGCATCCTTTGGGCTGATTGTCGCCGTTGTCTTTATGGTTTTTATGGCCGCCTGTCCGTATCCGTGTCCGCATTCGTTGGCACACTTGCCACACTTGGGCCTCCGATTCGCAGCCACTTTGCACACTGACCTTTGACTCCCACGTGGCCCATCATCAGCCAGGTCGTCGTCCTGCTGCCGCGTGCTCCGACCTTAAGGATACCTAAGGACACATAAACAACGGGATATGAAATGACTGGCTCGAGTAGCCCCTGGGACAGGGATGCTCAGCCGTGACCCCCACAGCGATATCCTTGCTGCTCCGTCTCCTGGCCCGTGCTCCTTCCGCCGATGCCCTTGGCTACGCACGATTTAAATTAAATTGCACTCGACGCACTTCCCGGCAGCAGGAGGAAGCACAGAGACACGACCCTCTGACCTGGGAGTCCTGCGAGTCCTGTGAGTCCGGCAAGTCCTCGTCCAACACACCTCCTATTGTGATTCAATTAGTGCGCCTAGCTCGGGTGGCCAGCTGGAGCGCTCCGGAGCAGCGCTTCCTGGCCATCTGGTGGCCAAGTGCCCGTAAATAAATAATAAATGTAATCCCGGGCTAGGACTTCCAGGCAAAAGGGGGCGAAAAGGATTGCGCCGGACGGGTTCGTTGAACCAGCAGAGATCAGAGCTCGGAATGGATGAGTGGCTGGCTTGATGGATGGCAGATTGCACGGCGCATACATGTGGCCAAGGGCTTGATGGGCGAACGGAAACTTATTTTATATATTCAAAAGCAAAAAATCAAAAATGAAATAAACGTTAAACTATAAACTGGATACATTTCTGTGTGCAACAATAAATGAGCCCACAGGCTGGATATCCCTAAATATCCCGGTCCACGTCTAACTCAATTTGGGTTCGGCCAATCCCAGGATAAAATAGTTCCATCAAGCAAACGAGATTAGCCTCGAATACTCCGCAACGGGCGGCTGCCCCACGCGACTCAGGACCACATGGCATCCGCAACAACCGGGCTGTGCAGCTCCAAAGAAAGTGGGCGTGGCAGGAGCAAGGGCCAGCAAAGGCAACCAAGGGCCATGGCGGGCTAGGAAGCTCGGAGTGCACACAGAAATCTAATTTAAAATCTGCACACATGTGGAGCGCGGGTTGCTGGGCGGTGGGTGGTGGGCAGTTGGCTGGTGGGCACTTGGACGGCAGCTCAGGGGAGCTCAATGGTGCGGAGCGACAGACAACAGATGGGCGCTCTGCCGCACCTGGCAGGGTGGGCAAGGTGGGCAGGGTGGGCACAGGCCAAAGGTGGCCAAGCAGAGGACAAAACAAAATCAAAGTCACCGTTGCCGTTGCCGTTGCCGCCCCCAAGGATGTGTGGCAAGCAGAGGTCCTGCGATTTAATCTTATAATGATGCCGGCTCTCCGGCGGACTTCCAGTTCCAGTCCAGCCCGCCTCGCATGCCAGCTCTATTTACACGTCCTGGCGAAGCTGCAACGGGTGGACAAACACCTGGCGCCGCCTGCTCCGCCAGAAGAATCTCCTGCCGGATGGCTGGCAGTCCGACCATTGCCATTGCGAGCTGCCAGAGATGCAAACAATTTTCGAGCAGCATGCTCCAGCTACACTGGCCAAAGCGATGGCACCTCTCTGGATTTGTTTCACCAGCGTTCGTTGGCAGTTTTTGGGCAGTGCATCGAGTAGGCAGCCCAAGTTTTCAGCTTGCCGCACATTCTGTGCCCCCAGGAAAAAACGCTTGGTGTTCCCTGCACTGCAGCAACAGCTGCACCAACTACAAGATGCCAGAAGCTCCGGGGAATCTGGAATCTGGAATCCGGAAGCTGGGCGCTTTGCGAATGCATTACCATTTATGTGAAGTCAAGAGGCTGGTTAACGGGTAATTTGCTCGAACTGAATTGAATGAGTTGCAGGAATGCCTATGGCGTTTTGGTCTGGGCTGCTGCGTCCAGTTCCTCGGGCGCCTGCGAGGCATCCGGCTGGACGCCACTGGGGCCCGGCTGCTGGTCGTCCACGGCGTAGACGCGCTCATCGGTGACCTGGAGGCTCAGCACGGAGATCGAGGTGACCAAGGTGGAGTTGGGCTTGATGCCGTACTTGCCAAAGCGCTCGCCCTTCTCGCTGGCAATGGTGTCGGTCCTCAGGTACGTGGCGCCCTTCCTGGTGATCACGCAGAGATCGATGTTGGAGCCGGAGCCCAGGTCGTTGAACACGCCCGCCGAGATGGCCTCGCGCACCAGCTGCTTGCCCTGCTCCTGGTCCAAGCGGGGATGCCAGCCGTGCTCCAGCACCGACATGGCCGCCAAGGTGCCGGAGCCCATGGCCGCGTAGGGGATCTTGTCATTGGAGCCGCACGGATAGATGCAATAGATCTGCGGGCCGGTGCTGTCCACGCCGCCCATCACCAGGGCGGCCCCGATGTGGCCCTGGTAGCGGAACAGCGTCCGGCGGAGCAGCATGCTGGCACAGACCACCGGCACCTGCCTGCCGGTGTTCAGCTGGTGCAGATCCAGCTCGGAGGAGGTCACCAGGGTCATCATCTCGGTGTCGGCAGCGGTGCCAGCGCCACAGCAGCTGCGTCACAGTTCAGTTTCACTTTCAAAGTTATGCCCAAGCCCCTGCTGGTTATACTCACTATATGTGATCCTGGAGATGGTGAATCTTGGAGCAGTTCTTGTCGGAGACAATGGGTCCTTCGGTGGCGCGGGTGTCGGCGCCCAGTATAACGCCGTCCTGGCAGATGATGCCCACAATGGAGGTGCCCGTGCGAATCGCCTTCGGTGGCTCGTAGCCCTGGGACAAGAGCTCCGCGTTTCTGTGCGCAGAGCCATTCGATTTATATGATGAACAGGATGGGTGGCCAACTTGTCCACTTACCGCCTGCAATTCACGAAGTTGAATCCACACCGCGCGCGCATCAAATCCACGGATTGGTGCGCCCCTCGGGCGGAAAATGGAAAGGGCATGGTGCTCAGTATCCAAAATATAGTCAGCAACTGGATCAATGTAGTGAGTGGCTGGACGGGAAAAGCTATGTGTGCTTTAAGGATATTTGCTTACTATTTGCTTTATTTAACATAAAATTATATACCCAAATGTGATGTTTTACTCGGCATCATGCAGTAAATGAAACCATAAAAATCGCCTATTGCACATTGCAAAAATCCATGTGTAAATGCATTACTCGCTTAATGAAGAGAAGAAGATACTTTGTCATCGATGGGTTTTGTGCTGAGGGTAAGGAAATGGGAAATGGAAAACCAACAAAAAAGTGACGCGTGGAAAGCGGCAGCTACTTCCACCCATTTTCCAACTGCATTCAAATGCCAAACAATTTGACAGCGCTTAATTGGTCTGCATGTGTGTGCGTTTGCGATTGAGAGTGTGTGCGTGAGTGTCCTTTCGCACACACACACACGCAAATATGAGCTGACAGCACTGCAGCTGTATTCTTATTTGTATTTGCATTTGTGTTTGTGTGTGCACTTGCATGCATGTGGACGCTCCATAATCCAAGGACATGGACACCCAGCCGAGGTCCTTGTAACCTGGTCAGTTTGGAGTGCTCGACAGCGGCACATGTGGCACACATCAATTAGCATTAATTAGAAGCCAATTATATTTTAATCAGCATTTGGAAGGCAAACTGTGAAGTCGCCTCACTTCAGTTGCTTTGCAAACCACCAAAAGGAACTCAACGCAGAATGAAGTGATGGCATTTTAAGGATATATTAGGTCGTGAGATATGAAATACAAAAATTCAAATATTTTAAGAAATTAAACTGTCTGCGAGAACTGCTAAATCAAAAGGGATTCGTAAAGTGCCGACAATTAGAGGATTTGCCAGCCTCGAGAAACTTTCACTCGGCAATTTAGGGCCGCAAAAGTTTTGCAACAAATGCAAATGCAGCTGGAGCAAGTTTTCATTTCTGCCGCTGCCTTGCGAAATATTTTAGCCGGAATTTTCCGTTTTCCGACAGCAGTTGGCTTTTCAATTAGGCGGCAGCACAAACACCTGACGGCGAAAATTGGGCGACAATCGACAGCCGATGGCGGCCTAAAAATGGAAAACTAATCAGGAGTTGGCATTCAGTTTTGATTTCTGCCTTGCTAACAACAATTGCCAAAGTTTGACGCCCCCACCTACGCTCAAATATATATATATATTTACCCACGAAAACCCCAAATCGAACAGGTTGTTCCAGCCGCCATCGGAATCCCTTTTTTCCTTTTATTTTTCATTTTTTTGGGTGTCCCTTCGTTTTTGTGGCCGTAACTTTGCCCAGGATAATTATGGGGAATGCCGCCACTGACAAAAGGTTGCGTCCTTAGCTGATTGGGAGATTAAAATTTAATGAGATTATAAAGTCATTTCGGCCCTGTTCGCTGGATGTTTGTTTGGGTCTGGCGCTAGCCGTAAATAACGCCATAAATAAATAAGATAGTCCCCGATCAGATCAGATTGATGAACTATCTGGTGCTGAAACTCCCGCCTTTGAGCTCTGCAGTTCTGCTAGATTTTACTAGTATTAAAACAGCTTTTTTCCACTCCTCTTTGGAAAGTCAAAGGGCGGTTTTTTAGGGGACATTTTCGCATGCTAATGACTTTCAGTCGAGAACTCACACACACACACAAAGGCAGCCCCGCCCATTTGAAAAACGACGCCATGATGAGTCCTTTGAAGTTGCCCTGCTGTCCATTTCCCATTTCCTGGCTGGTCCCAGTCGAATGGCCACTGCACTCGCTATTAGCACACATCCATTCATATCCGTGCCACATCCAACGGGCAACGTGCAACGTCCAACGTCCAATATCCGGCATCCTGCCAAAGGACAAGCGGCCTTTTAAGCCATGTCGCCGAATCCAGTTGGCGCATTCATGCGGCTTTTGAGCGGCAACAGCGCGTCCAGGATAATGGACACATCAGGTGGAAGGTGAAGTCCTGCTTGACTTTTTCCTAATGAGCCAAGGGCGCCTTTTCAAATTTCCACGCTTCTTGCCACATGTTTGCACGTGGCAGCAGGCTACTCAGTGTAATACCCTGTCAATGGAGTGCACTACAGTTGGGGATTAAAGGGACAGCCAGTGGCCAAAAAATAAAGAAACTAGGATGCCAGCAATGAAGATGAAGCGGCTGGCGCTGCCACCGCATAATTCAATTAGTTGTAGTCGTGCCACCACGCTCCGTGGAATGTGCAACATGTGTGGCACTGGCACCCGTCTGCTGCGTCTGCTGCGTCTGCTGCGGCAATTAAGCGGGAATTTCATTTCGGCGGCGCCAAGTTGCCGCAGCAGCAGCAACTGCCGACTGGCTGCTACCCCGCACATACCCTGGATTCCCATGAATCCACTTACTTATTTACACTAATCCCGGCATTTACCTTAACTTTAGATACGGCTTTGCCGGGCTCGATTCGAATTGCCTGCTGCGAGGGAGTCAACCAAGCAGGTTAACCCTGTTCCCAACCTGGTTACCCAGCAGGCAGTCCTCGAGCAGGCAGCTCCAGTGCACACTCGGCAAATAAGAGGGAAGGGGGAGGAACAATAGGCAAATCGTTAAGATTCCACAACATTTCGCACTGCAATCGCCGGCAGTTACACTCGGAAAAACGATGTATCATTCTTGCTGCTGAATACTACATGGGATTTCCAACTTCGTGAGCACTGCACCCAGATTTCTTCCACTTTCACTGCACTTTCTTTACGTGTGCAAGTGTAAGTGCACGTGTGTGTGTGTGTGTGTGGGTGAGGTGTAGGTGTGAACTGCACATCGTTTGCATCTGTGCGCGTGTGCTGCTGCCACAATTACAACCCCGCCTCCAACTCCAACTCCCACCGCACATACTTACGTACATATATGCATGCCACATGTGGGCGGTTATGACTTAATAAATACTCCCCAGTGTGCGCAATGTGGCTGGCAATTTAATAACAAAGGCAAACGGCATTGGAATAAAAAGGAGCCCAGAGCATTGCATGCTCCTATGTACACACACATGGGTGTGCCCCTGATTTACTCCACACACCACGCGGTTTTCAATCAGATACAGAAGTGCTTGCAGTCCGCTCTTTACTCAATTTGAAACACCTAAGTTTTCAAAGTTTTTACAGTGTTGGAAAAAATAATAGAAACACGTTGGTTGAATCATTGATTTTAAATTTTGTGCTCAGAACGAAAGCAATATTTTGTAATCTTTATTTTTTTAAATTCATGTATAAGTATATTTCGCAATAAGGAACAAAAATATTTTCTTCATCTTTATATTAACTAAAAATAATTAACTTCTTTTTTGGCGCTTGGAAAAAATAATAGAAACCAAACTCTTAAAACCAAGAAAAACTTCATTTCTATGAATTATCTTATAAGAATAGTTGTAATATCAATATTTAGTGGTATTTCCTTTATTTTTATAACTGCTGAGCATCGACGGGGCATTGAATTAACTAAATTGGCCCAAATTTCGGGCTTCATGGCAATCCACTCTGACTTAACTTTTTCCCACAGCTCTTCCTTATTTTTTGACTTTAAACCTCCAATTCTTCTTTCTTATATATATATTATAATATTTGCGGCTGAAACCCTACAACTAAGTCAACAAAATGGGATCCAAGCTGATCTGGCTCAGTGGTGGTAGGCGGCGTAGACGGGAGCCACTGGAGCCACGGCCTTGACCACGGTCTTCACCAGCGGTTCCCGGTGGACCACGGCATTGAAACCGTTGACGGGATCGGCGGTGTACTGCACGGTGCGCTTGAAGCCATCGGAATCGACCAGGGAGTACTCCCCGCGCACCACGTCCCCGTCACGCTCCTCCACCTGGCTCTTGGAGTCGCCGGACAGGGCGTCCTGCACGTCGTAGGCGTACTTGTACTGCGGATGCGGATCGTACTCCTCGTCGGCCCTGGCCAGCACCGGATGGGCCACGCTCTTCACGACGGCGGCGGCAGCTGGCGCCGCATAGCTGGCCACCGGAGCAGCATGGTACACCTGGGCGGCGGGCAGGACGCCGGCGCTGGCGGCGGCGAGCAGCGCGAAGAGGGCCACAAACTGCAGGGAACCAGATATAGATATAGATACATAGATATATAGATATAGATATAGCCACCTTGAATGCCATTTGAGAGCTTGACCTGGCTTGATTTTGGATGTTGGTGCGTTGAGCGCTGGCTGCTGTTTGATAAGAAATGCGGCGGTAGGAACGGCTTTATAGCCAAAAAAAGCGCCGCACTTGCCGCTCATTACGCAAATCAGGTAAAACTCAAAAGGCTAAAACCATAAAGCCCAAGGCCGAGTTTGTGGCCCTTTTGTGGGGCAAGTCGAGCAATTGGACACACAAATTAAGTGTAGTAATACAACGCACACGTTCATTCACTCAGAAAAACGAGACATTGTGGATATTTTGGCAAACCGGTCTGGCCCACAACTGTCCACGTTGTAATTGCAACAGCAACTGCTCCCAATGACACAAATCGAAATAGAGATCCACCAAAATAGCCTGCACAGTAATATTTTAACCATCATCAGCTTGGCTGTCATCTTCAGCTGGCGAATCCAGAAACGACGAGTCATGGCCGAGAATTTGAGCGATTGCGCCAGTCACTAAATTATTTAGGCCCAAATAAATAAAGCCACTTTAAGATACCTCTGCAATATAAACATAAATTGGTGGATAAAGTGGGATAAACTAGCAGAACTTCACTTTGTCTGCGATGCTGGGAAACTGCGAATTTAATTACGAATATGAGTCGTGGATTCCGATGGAGCTCCTGGCCAGCTGGAGGTCCTGGCTAATGGTGTAAATGGCGCAGGACCTCGGCTAAATATCCGTTCTATCAAATTCAATTAAAGTTGACATGGGTTCACAGCTGTCTTGGCCTCTGCACTCTGTCAGATTGGGTCAGATCCAAGTCCGGGGTCCAAGTTCCACGTTCCACGTTCCAGAAACCAGCGCTCCTCTGCCGTATCCTCAGTATCCTGCTGAATTTTTGAATCAATTTCCAGCGACAAACACACACGGCCTGCGGAATCAAAGGAAATACTTACGGCGCCGATGGAAAAAAGTGGCCAACGCCCAGGCGTAATAAGACAAACGGAAAGGCGGGTCGGGAATCGGCAAAAGGTTCGTCCTGCCACAAGGCTTTTCACTTTTCCTGCTCCGCCTCCTGCTCCTCCTCCTGCTCCTGCTCCTGCTCCTGCCTTCTTTTCTTCTCTTTTTTGCCCGCCCCGTGTTGCTTAAATTAAAACACTGGCAGCAGCCAGTTGGGAAGCCCCAGCCCGAAAAAATGGCAAGCGAATTTGCAACGGCCTTTGGCTGGAAGTCGGGGCGATTGTGAGATCGGGCCAGGGACATGCACCCGGTTCATGGCCTCCGGAGCCCGCGGAAGCCCCCGCAATAACCCCCGGAAATGCCCGGAAACACCAGCCAAATCCCCTCCAGAAAGTGCCCTTCTGTTGCTGCTCGCTGAGTGTAAATTTGCTCGTTAAATTTGTTGCCACTCTCGACTAATTTGCACTTGCAACGCAATGGTCTGAGTTTTAGTGGAGGCCTTCAAGGCTGGCGGTTTCCAGGGGTTTTTCGGTGCTCCACGAGCGCAATACTTTGCATTGGGCTAATTGAAAAGACGCTGCCCGGCGGCGCAACCTCCATGGCACCCGTCCACTTGGCCCACTTGAAGTTCGCAGCTAAATAGCCCCAAGTAGCTGCAGATCGGCCATGTACATGCGCAGAAAAAATAAATCAAGTATTTAGCACTCGCAGGCTGCAATTAAGCACTTGAAAGTTGTGGCTGCGTTCCAATTAAAGGTGCAGCTATAATCCGGAGCATAGTGCTCCTAGTCGATGGAGCAAAGGACTTGACTACAGCAAAGTGATTAGATTAAATCAGAACAGACGCCGAGTTCTCCCGCAGGACGAAAAGGATACTTGGTATGCGTGTCGCAGCGGCAGTGGCAAACAGGAGTGGCCAGACATGCGTATGCAAATGCTAATCAAAGCGAATCGAGTCCTGGAGCTCGCCAAAAGGAGTCCTTGATTTGGAAATATGAATAATTGGCCCGCATTAGCGGGCATTGTTGTTTCGTCAACGGGAAATCGGCTGGCAGATTAATCGAGCGGCATTCATGGCCATAACCCGGCGACTGATGGCCGGGCACATTGAGTCCACAGATGCGAAATTGATGCACTTGGGTGGGGGTGTCCCTGCCAGGAACTGAGCCCCCACCCGCAGCGCCATCCACCAGGATTACATGCTCCGAAATAGTGGGCCCTCGCCGACGTTGGCTCATTATTATGCAGCTCATGAGCTCATCGTTAGTGGCAAAGTTATATGAGCATACATCAGCCCTGCCGCACAACTTTGCAACACCCGCAGGAAGTCCTAAACTCGGCGAGGTGGATGGGGATTGGGGATTGGGGGTTTGGGGGCCAAAGGAGGCGGCTGTCAAGCGGCGTCTGGCAAGCGGAAAGTGTTAAGCACAATGAAGTAAATGCTGCCAACTTCTGACATCGCCGGGCTCCCCCAACTTGAATCCAAAATGTGGGGCTGGCGAAAAAGCAACCACCAGCCCCCAAGCCCCATATATCCGTTTCAAGGCTCTGCCAAATTCGCCGCAGGACTTGTTCGGGGCGAAAAGTGCGGCAACTAGTTTCTGCCATATTTCTATTGCTCCCTTTGATGTTGAAAGTTTGAAATAACAATTTGAGTTGCGAATTTATCAGCAGTGATAATGCCCCAGCGATCTTCTTTGTAATACATTTTTCGAAAGTAAAAGTTAGGTATTTCCGGCTCATCTTCAGCTTGATCGCTGCTAAATCCATAAATGAACCTATTTCCAGCGCACTCTTCCATTTTGTGGCATTGGCTTTAATTCGCCCAAATGGACAACCGATGAGCTCCCAAAGTGGCTGACTGATGGGTGGATGATGTGGCATTCTGGCGTTCTGGCATTTTGGCATTTTGGCACGGCGGCACATCATAATGGCCAAATCAATTATCAATTTCGAGCCGTTTTCATGTGAGTTATTTGCGATGCGATGGCAACTAATGGCCACGAAATGAACTGGAAATGGAAATGGCAATGGCAATGGAAATGGCAATGGCAATGGAAATGGCAATGGCAATGGAAATATGGCGAGGACATTGCTTGATTTATGGCCAAGCCTATTTATCCAAGTCGATGAAAGCGCATGCATCTCTAGCCGCATCCAAGTGAGTTTTTAGGCTTCCACTTTGTGGTTCACTGGACCCCAACCCGTCTTATCCACATGGTCAGCCGCATTCGCATCCGCTTCCGCATCCGTATTCCCATTCCCAATCCCTTTGGCCCAAAGAGGGCGAGACACTCGGTCAGCAGAATGCATCCCTCGAGTGCAGTTGGCAAATTGCACGGGAAACGTCGCCGGGAATGGGTTGCTAACAGCCAGCTGGCAAACAGGGGTTAAGGCGGTTGCAGCTCCGCTGTGGCCACTCAATTTCGGAGCTGCCCAGCGGCGTACACTGCCAGAAACTGCGAGAGGCGAGCCAAACCTAACTGCAATGAAAAAAATGCAATAATGGGAGTCATGAGAGTAGCAGAAAGCAGAAAATAAGGTGGCCCCGTTTTGCCACAGTGCATATTGCCATGCAATTAGCAGCAAATTGAGGGGGCTGCAAACTGAGCGACTGGAACTGGGAGCCAGATCTGGGTTTGGTGCTGGGTGCAGACTTTGAGTTGGGTTGGGCTCTTGGTTTGGGCTTGGGTAGTCGGATTGGGTGGTGTAGGGAATCAGCTGCATTAGCAAATTCATGCAACGTGCCTCGTAATTGAAACGGCGCCAGCTGCAATTATTTTCCATTCTAATTCGGGTTCCACTGCGGCCAGGCAAACCACATGGGTTTCGCATGGCGATACCAGATTTGGAGGCCATGGGACCTGGACAGGATCCGCAGATCGCGGCTTCCATATTTAATTTGCTTTCGCGCAGCGGCTGCAATTCAATTCCAATTGAAATCCGCATCGAATTCGCATGGATATTTGCTTGACCTGGGGTGCGAAGTTTTGCCCTAGTGCTGCCCAGTACCACGCCCTCATTGGGCCGCCCCTGCATCTAAGTACATACATATATCCAGTCAGTGATGAGAAGTAACCAGAAGTATCCAGCAGAGCCCAGAAGTATCCAGAAACATCTAGAGGTATCCATAAGTATCCATAAGTATCCAAAGGTATCCAGCAGAATCCAGAAGTATCCATAAGTATCCAAAGGTATCCAGAATTATCCAGGAGTATCTAGAAGTATGCAGGAGTATCCAGAAGTATCCGGAAGTATCCAGAAGTATCCAGCAGTATTCAGAAGTATCCAGACGTATCCAGAAGTATCCGGAAGTATCTAGAAGTATCCAGAAGTATCCAGAAGTATCCAGCAGTATTCAGAAGTATCCAGCAGTATCCAGAAGTATCCGGAAGTATCCAGATGTGCAAATCCTTCAACGAAGATCATCGGTAAGCCACGTACGAGCATGTAATAATCTTAACAAGATATTTACTTGGAAAATGTATTTTTTGTAGTTAGTAACATACACTATTTCAAAGGCAAAAGCGGAGCATCACTGTTTTCAACATCGGTTTTAGTGGCTGTAAAATTGGCAACAATTGCGCCGCCCCTGCTGCGCTCTTCGCGTTTAATTAGCTGCGACTGCAGTTGCAACTGCAATGTGACCGACCACGCCCCGTGCCGCCCGTACCAGCAGCTCCATTGAAGTTGGCAATACGCTGTTTCATACGATTCTGGCCATATGCCAAACCCGTGTCCATGCAATTTGTGCAGTCATGTCGCAGTCCATCAACACCTTTTTATTTGCCACTGCAACTGGGTCCTTAATTCCGGATTCGGCACGACGGACCTGGCTGTCCGGCCTTAACCCCAAACGACCCTTAACCCCCTTGCATAAATTGCCATTGACAGCTGAGCTATGTACAAGCTGGCGCCTTTTTTCCGCCATCCAAAAGGTGGCAATCCAAAAGGTAGCTACTATGTAAGGTTAATCAAGCTACGTTATGAAATCTGCACAGGACATCGCTTTCCAGTTGGAGAAGGGGTAATTAAATGGTTATCCATGCAACTGAAGTTACTTCTGCAAGCTGGAAGGCAGTAAGCTGGCAAAAGAATCGACAGAACTTCTGAAAATCGTATTTTCCCAACATATTTACCTTTCGATGATCCCATAAAGAGTCACTGGTATCTGTTTGTTGTTGGGGAATGGACTGTACCATTGTTGGCCCAGTTTTCCGGTTTTCCTAACGTGTTTAGACAATTTCATTTGGGGTGCGCTCTGTGCCCCACACCTGCCCCAATTTTCCGCCCACCAACCACCGCCCACCGCCCACCTTGCAGGTCACGTAGTGGGCGGGTGGGCGTGGCCAGTTTGCTGGCTGTTTGCGCATTTCAAATTGAATTTTCATCACAGTGGCATCGGCGAGGGCCGGAAAATGGATGAAAACTGCTAGAAAATGCGGGGCATGCAGCATGATATGGCAATTATACAGGATGCGAAATGCAGTTAACACCCAGCATGCAAAGGCATTCGGCGCGCTCCATTTTGCCCACTGATTGCTCTCAGCTGCCAGGACACACGAAGTTTTTGCCCAGTGCCCAATGTGGCTTAAAGCTGCTGCAAGTCGAAGCCAAGTGGCAGCTGCAAAATGGGAAAATGGCCGAGAAGAAAACCAAGTTCTTTTTCAGGCAAATAGAAGCCGCTGCTTTAGCAGCTCTTACTTGTGGTATACTTTATACAGTGAATCTTAGCACTCAAAGCGTTGACAGCAAGTGCAGTGTACTCGGTGCTATTATTTAAATAGTTGAAGATATTTTTCAAACACATTCAGGCGCCTTGTGTTTATGGCAGCAAGTTCAGTTCTTTAAGCAAAAGTGCAGCTCGCAGTTCTTGGAAAGAAAAGGGGAGCCAGCATGTGGCCCACTGGCAATGACAGCTGTTGGTGGGTGGCCACCCACCCACGCCGCCCACTGGGCTATGACATTTCACTTGCTGCATTTGCTCGCATTTTCACTAAATTGACTTTGCCTGCTATCGTTTAGGGCGCACCGATGCCACCCACGCCGCCCATCCACAGTCATCCACGCCCCAAAAATTGCGGAGTGCTGAGTCTGAGTGCAGCCATTTTTTATGCTCCGTTGGGCAACGACAGCCCAGAATCCCAGCTTGCAGCTGCCAGGATCCATTTCGATGCCACTTTGGGGGAGTCGTACGTTATCCTTTGGCATTGGCAATCTATAAATATCTAAGATGCCATAAAACTCAGCTCAGCGAAGCCCGGCAAATGTCATCATGGGCATGGTGGCCATCGAGCATCGAGCATCGAGCATCGAGCAGGTGAGAGATGAGTTGGGATAAAATCGGATGAGATGGCGCGCCTGGCCAGAATCGCAAATCCAAAATCGCAGCTCAAATCGAAATCCAAATCCAAATCCAAATTCGAAGCGGCCGCCTTTCAATTGCACTGGACCGCCTGGCATTCGAAAATCCAGGAGACGGCTGCTGCGATTGGGATCCGGATTCGGATTCGGATTCGGATTTGGATTGGGACAATATTTGAGGATGATTGGATGCTTGTGCAAGCGGCTTTCATGTACGTGAACGGCAAATTTATTTGCACAACTGCGATTGATGCTGGCATCGAAACGCCCCCAGTCGACCTGCAGACCTGGTGCACTGAGAGAAAGCAGCGGTAAGCTGTTCAAATTTAAAAACGAAGCATTCGGCTAAATGTACACGCAAGTTTGCAGCTTGCAGCTTAAATTATTTTGCACTATTTATAATGCTTTGCAGTGATTTGGAAAATGCGTTTTTCCGAGTGCACACTGGCCTGACACATTCGGGGAATCCGGGTCTACGTCACCCGGAGTTTGGCATTTGCCAAATGCTCGGCGCTCGATCTGCAGCATAAAAGTCTGTTGCATAAACCAATTTCGCATTTGCTCCGCCGCCGAATGCAGATGCCGCCGAGGGGGGCGGGAGAAGTGGAAAGTGGAAAAGTGGGGAAAATTCTGTCAACGCAACTTCTTCGACTGGCAGCAGAATCGCTGGCTGGCTGATAACGTAAACCGCTTTGATTTTTATTTAACTGCACATTTCCCTTCGACAAAAAGCGGCACACCCCTCGTCGATTGACATTTAATGGCAACTTGTGGCGGATTTTCGATTGCAATTTCTGCGGTTTTTCAATTTTCCCCAATTCCACCATTTTCCATTTGCCTTCGCTTATTGCATTTATTTATTTTGTGCGCGCGCCCTGCCCGCTTTTCGCTTTGCTTTTTATTTTTGGCCTTGCTGTCGAGCGAGTGAAATTGATAATTTATAAAATTGCTGGCAAATGGCAAAGAGAAAAGAGAAAAGGTGGAAAAATGTAAAAAAAACATAGAAAAGAAGGAGAAAACTGCGAGTTTTCCCGCACATTGCTCCATCGTTTTTGCGGTGTGTGTTGCAACACATTTGCCGCGTTCGCCTCATGAAATATTTCTCAAGTTTCGGCCGTTACCTTGACTTGATAGAAAGCATCCTGCGGCAGCCTGGTGGCCACTTTATGGCGGGTATCCTGCATCCTTGCCACTACCCACAGTCGTCCATTAAATTATGCAAAACACACGCTCTCACACACACTTTCCCAAGGACTTTCCCTTTGTGTCGCTCCGTTCCTTTTCGCTTTTCACACGCCCGTTTTAAAGAAAATACATTTTTCACTTGGCTGTTGCTTTTACTTAGCCAGCTGAAGCGCGGAAACACACACACACCAGCACAGCTAAGGTCAAAATAATACAGATATGTTTATAATCATATTTTCCCATTTTTACCAACCAATTTACACGGCACTTTAATCTGTAGGCGGATTATAGAGTTGTAAATAATTTAGTGCACAGATGTATTCCATATAGACGCATTTCATTTACCAAATATGCCATTAAGAGCTTGAAAAACTGTGCGTATACTTAATACTCCGAGCATGGCTGTAACTTGCCCCACAATCTAACCCCATTAGGGTGGCGCCCCAAAAAACCCCCACCTATTTATTTGGCGCTTCGCTGCTTTTATTTTATTGAAATTTATGATTTCTGACACAGAATTTATGTTGTTTTGCATTCTGGCAAGTGTGTGTGTGTGTGTGTGTGTGTGTGGGGGTGTTTGGGGCATAAAATAAACCTCAAATACTCGTAAAATGCCCAGTAAAAGCAGCCCAGCCAGCAGAGTCGCCAGTTTTCGAGGTGGGGGCAGAACCTACTGCTTGCTTTTTTCATTCGCACCCGGATCCTTTTCGCCTTGTCTATATGTACATATATATATATATATATATATATAGGAATCTGGGTTTCTCGTTGGTTTTTGGAAGCTCCCTCTTTGGCCCGGGCAATGCGAGTGAATTATTTAATTCGTATAAATATTGAAAACTGCATTTTTTATGATGTTTTCCCGTTGGTTTATTGCTCTTTTGCGGCGCTTTTTGCACTGGCCACAGGATCCCCCATCCTGTGCCCCAGTATTTGCCAGAGACATTGCGTATTGATATTTCACACTTCCATGGCCCACGAAAATACACATCCATATATAGATTTGCTCGCATAAGAAGAGCTCGCATTGAATTTAAGCCCTTCATGGAATCCCCATGAATAAGCCCAGCGAGAGTTGGCAAAACAAAAATAGTCGGAGAAATGAATATCCCGTAGTGCTGTGAATATACATAAGCTGAAGGGATATGTTTCGAGTTATTTACTTGCCAACTTTGGGCTTCCGGCTTATGACGAATATTTTTTTCAAAGTGCACTTTATTGCATATTTTTTGTAGTGTGACATTTCACTCACAAATATCCCATAGTCGATCATATGTCCTATTGGCATCAAGATCATTGTCGAAGCAAGCCAGTTTAGATGGAAGTACGAAGTACATAACTTTATTTCTGCGTGCACTCTTCACATTTGGAATGGCCCCCGAACCAGATTCGTATGCCTGGTTGAGAGTAAGTAAAGCAGCTCGGTACCAGCTCAGACATGGAAAAGGCAAGGATACTTCCACACAAATAGGGATACGAGTGCGCACTCCAGCCATCCAGCAGACACACACTCCACGCCCCAAAATAATCCCCAAAAGATGAAAATTGTGTAAAATTTGTGTGTTGGTTTCACTGATTAAGGATGGCTTACTGGCTGCTTGTCGGGCCCCCAAAACTGCTGCTTCTACGGCTGCTGGCCCCATCAGGGGAAATCTCTTGAAAGCCAAAAAGATGAATAGACCAGACCAACATCTAATATGTGCGAAATTTATCAGCCTCGATACACACACACACACACACACACACACCCCGACACACACGCACACACGTATGCCGACAAACACGTGAGTGGAGAAAGGATATATTCAGGAGCATTGCTGCTGCAAGGACGAAGGCAAACGGCATGGAAAATCGCAATAATAATTTTGCCTTTCAGCTTCGGTTTCGGTTTTGTGGCATCCGAAAGGAGGTGGGCCAAGTGGGCGGTTTGAAAGCTGCCTCAAGGATCCTGCCATCCAAGGATGCCCAGCCATGTGAGTGGACAGTTGCGGTCCCTCGGATGCGAATGCTCCAATTATCCAGGAGGTGGGGCGGTGATGAAGGTGGCGGTGGCGGTGGAGATGGTCGGGAATCGAAACTCACGAATTGCAATGCAGTTTGCAGATGCTCGGCTACTCGAGCATCCCATCATATATTTTCGTTATGCTTTTGTTGGCTACAACAGAAAAGGGGAAAGGTTTTTGGTTACAGTAACAGTTGGATTAAATTGTACAATGCTCCATCGGAGTGTCCCATCCCATCCCTCTGCTCGTAGCGCGCTGTCGGGTCCGTTTGCATTTTCTGGGGGTAGTAATGCTTTTCTCCTTGATCCATATCCGTTTACTCAGTTGGGAGGGTCATCGATTTCCTTTGTGCATCCTAGCAACCAATGGCCTGCAAGTAGCCCTGGATCTGCTCATTCAGGGCATGGCTATAAAAAGAGTTGATTAGTTGATCTTTCCTAAAGTGGACACGTTGTACAATATGCGTACCCAATTCCCTTGCCGCTGCTCGTTGACTTCTTGTAGAGAGCGGCCAGGAGGAGGATCTGCCCGGTCATCAGCAGTTCTCGTTTTCCATAGCTCAACCAGCCTTTGTTTTTCGTTTGGGTGGTAAGAAGTACACGCTCTTCCAAGGGCTCACGAATCTCTCGTCTGGAAAGGTCGCGTTCAACACGTTCACGGTCTACTCGTCCCTCACGGCGCTGTACTTCTCGGAGAATATCTTCCCCTTGATTTTCCCTGCGAAGATCATCTCGGATATCAACGCGCTCCACTCGACGATCCACGTCTCGTTCAACATCTCGCTCTTCTCTTCGCAGGCCATCGCGCTCCACTCGACGATCCACGTCTCGTTCAACATCTCGCTCGTCTCTTCGCAGACCATCACGCTCCACTCGACGATCCTCGTCTCGTTCAACATCTCGCTCTTCTCTTCGCAGGCCATCGCGCTCCACTCGACGATCCTCTTCTCGTTCAACATCTCGCTCTTCTCTTCGCAGTCCATCGCGCTCCACTCGACGTGTGTCATCTCGCTCCTCACGCCTCTCATTAGTTCGGATATCATCGCCACTTACTCGCCGTTGAACTTCTCTTCGCTCAACTCGTCGGGAGTCTTCTCGTTCTACTCTACCTAAATCAGCGCGCCGCTCTCGCACTTCTCCTTCAATACGCTCCATCCTACGCTCTGCTACACGTTCCTCCCTACGTTCAGCTTCACGGTCTTCTCTACGATTAATATTGCTTTCCACCCTTCGTTCCACATCACGAATACGGTCTACCTGCACTGTTCGCAAGTCGATTCGACGGGAGGATTCCTGCTCTGCACGGCGAACTTCCTTCTCTTCTCGGCGATGGTTGACCCTGTTGAGATCTTCCTCTTGCCTTTCACGCCTAGCTGAGTCTCGCTCTTCTCGTCGCTGTACCCTGCGTTCGTTGTCTCGCTCCTCCTTGCGGTCTACGCTTCGTCGAGAGTTGTCATCAAAAACAAATCGAACTCGGTTCTCTCGCTCTTCGCGTCGTTCAACACGTCGAAGAATATCGCGTTCGGTTCGACGATCAGAGTCTCGCTCTTCTTGTTCACGTTCCATTCGTCGAGACAATTGCCTGTCTAGACTAGCTCCGTCGTCACGGCGATCAACACGTTCCTCACGTCTGGACATCTCGCGTTCCACTCGGCGCTCGAGTCGTCGTTCGATCCCTGCTGCTCGTCGAGCTCCCAAGTCACGCCTGTTCGATTCGCGCTCTTCACGTCGCTCCACCAGATCGCGAACCTCACGAGTGTCTCGTTGCTCTACGTCAGCTTCACGTCGCTCAACACGCTCCTCACGGACCTCGCGTTGCCCAACTTGTTCCTCTCGAGTTTCACGTCGCTGTTCTCGGTTCTCACGAATTTGACGGCGCTCGACTTGATTGTCACGGGCTTCGCGTTGCTCAACGCGTTCGACGCGAGCTTCACGACCCTCCACTCGATCTTCAGGAGATTCACGTCGGTCCACTCGATCTTCAGGAGATTCACGTCGGTCCACTCGATCTTCACGAGCTGCACGTCGGTCCACTCGATCCTCACGAGCTGCACGTCGGTCCACTCGAACCTCACGCGTTTCACGTGGATGTACTCGCTCTTCGCGCTCCTCCCGAGTTTCACGTCGCTCATCACGAGCTTCGCGAGCCTCCAGTCGCAGGGATGAGTCCAACCGAACCCTGGTTTCCTCGCGCCTTTCGTTGCCACGATCATCGCGTGCCACTGACTCTACGCGGACTTTCCTCTCCATCTCCGCCGCGCCTTGTCTGTAAACCAAGTGCTCATCGTAGTCGTCGTGCCGTTGATGGCCATCCCAGCGGCCATCATTGCAGATGTCACTACCGGAGGTGTCGCCACAGAAGTGCCTGCTGCTCGCCCATGCCACAGTCAAACAGCCAAGGTGGAGCAGGAGGAGCAGAACGCTAAGCCGCAGTCTCATCATCGGTGGCTCGGTGGTGCTTGGTAGTCAGGTACGAAAGAAGAAGATCGAAGATTCAGTTTGCTGCTGTTTCACCAGCAGGATGCGCAACTGGAATGACTTCGCTAGTGGATTGTCGCCACTTTTATAGCGGAATCCGGCCTAGAACCCCAGTGGGCAACTCCCACGCTGGCACTTTGTGCTCCCAATTTGCTGGGCTGATTGATTGGATTCCGCTTATCGCACATGTGCACCACTGCACCACCAAGACGACGCAATTCCAAGTGGCGCAGACGCCACTGTCCATTCGAGTGAGCCTAATGCGCGGCCGCCTGTTCCAATTTTCCATGAATGAAAACTGCCAAGCCCGTGACGTCACGTGGGGTATGTATGTATAAACAATAAATAAAATAGGGAATCGATTTGCGAAGCTCGTTAGGCAGTCGTGACGTCAATATGTGCTTAGGAGGATGCTCAACTCCGTTTTTTCCGGAGCGAGTGCACAATTGCGATAAGCGCAATTCAATCAAAATCAAATTAGAGTGCATCGGGCAAAGCAGCCAAGCCCAATAATTGAGGATACTCCTGTGGCGCTTTAGATGGCCATCAGGGCATAAAATTGCCCATCGACTTGGCAACTGTGTCCCGGAGATGGCCATGAAACCACTGCGGGTATAAAAGCAGGCGTCGGCAGCTCGCAGAGCTGTCAGTTCCAAGGAAAATCGAGCAGCGAACGAGTGCTTCTTCGAATTCCGGTTAGCCTCGGAGCCGGAGGCTCGAGGATGGACCGGAAAAGCCTACGGACTATCTGGACCATCGTTACATTGGCCGGGCAAACGGAGCACCAGTACCCCCAACTACTAAGAATATCACTAACCAAGTATCAACTGTGTATTAAGCGAAACAGTCTAGTTATATGGTTATATATCTGCATCTTATCCGCATTAACAAACATTTAATCTACCCGTAGGTCAGTAATCTAAATCGAAATGTAATCACTGTTAAACTTAGCCAGTTAAATGTTGCTGTTGTTTGGGATCGTATTGTCATGGAGCTGAAAGATTTGAGCAGCTTCTTCTCTTACTCGTCTATCCGCAAATACCTTACTCGTATATTTGTATGCAACTTCTTCGCTAGTCTCATACGGAATACTAATGTATAACTATCCTTATGCTTGAATGCACGATACAAGAAGCACATATGATTATAATGTTCGTTTATGGGGATTGCCCGAATCGTCGGTAGTTATCCATCCAAATATCAAATAAATTGTACTCGTACTTTAACCAAAAGTTGGACAAAAATCATACGGAATTTTATTGAAGGGAGTTTAAAACGAATACTGGTGTATTCCAGCAGTGGTTAAAAGTTTAAATGCATCTCTGATCTCCGAAACTTCAAATCATTCAAGAAGCCTCTGCAGGACTTCTGGTTCCAGTCCGCAAGGAATCATTCATTCACGATTCAGATTCCGTGCGTTATAAAACCAGAAGTACCCCAGAAACCCCATCGTTTCCTATAGCATTTCGCAGTGGGTGATGAGCAGTGGCCGGCTGATTTTGCCATTCTTGGTACCATGAGCCTCCATGGCCTCGATGACCTTGTCGCCGCGTATCACCCGGCCGAAGCCCACGCGCTGACCCATGGCCACCGGCAGGGGCTTGAAACTGATGCTAAAGTTGATGGCTCCGCCGGGGAATCCGTGGACACAGAACTCCTTGGCGCAGGACAAGACGCAACCGAAGCGAGCGTGGCTCACCACGCGCGTGTCGAACTCCATGGGGTCACGATAGCTCAAGGAGGATGCTTCGCCTCTGCTGTTTTTACAGCTGCTCAGGAGATAGCCCTCCACCCACAGACGGGGAAAGATCCGTCGCACGGCGAACTCGTGCGACCGCTGGGCCAGGCAAGTGCGGACGAACTGCAGCACCACCAGCGGCGCAGCCTCTGTATATAGCTGCACCACCACTTGGCCCAACGGCCTGCCGTCCATCAGGCCAAAGTGCAGCACAATCCTGGGCCGCAGCAGTCTCATCAGCTCGAAGTTTTCCTCGGGCATGTCCAGATCCCAGCCAATGTACTTCTTGAACACCTCACTATCGGCGAGAGAGGACCGATTGGTCATTACACTGGGACACTTTAGGCTACTCGTCTGCGATTGCCAGCTGGAGCGCTTCCGCTGGACGGCTCCACGCTTCCGCTCATGGATCCTCATCAGGCGGCGGCCCAACAGAAGATTGTGACGCTGTACTAGGTCCACCCTGTGCAGCATTTGTGGAAGGGCTGATTGGGGGACGACAGGTGGCCCCTCCACAAAGTCAATGGTGCCTCTAGTTCGCTTGATCTTCGACAGGTTCAGCAGCAGGCGCACATTCGCGTTGGTCCGCTCCAGAAAGATGCGGGCATCCTCGTGCAGAACATCGAATCCGGACAGTGTCTTGGCGTTCAGCAGGGGCGGTCGCTGGTGCACCAAACTGGTGGCTCGACTCAGACGATGGAGGTACAACTTGTTGCGACTCTGCTGGACTCGTCGGTGGTGGCGCTCTGTGAAACTGGATACTCTGGAACCGATGGAACCATCGATGCGAATCGAACTTCGGTCAAACATATCCAACAAATATCGATAAGGCCAGGAAGCTTACTTTCTTGGCTATAAATATCATAAGGTGTGCGAATTGGAATACTGGGAATTTTTATTTGGTTTTTATCTTAATTGTCCGCCTGCTTGAGTTTTTACTTATGGGATCTATACTATTCCATTCGAGTCTTAACAGGGACCGTAATATTTGGAAAATTCACTTGGTAATCGTTTAGTATGCAAAAATAATGTAAGTCTTAACAAAAGTTGTACATAATAAATACTGGGTGAACTTTACATTGCTTATAATAGAACTAACGAGGAAGTATCGTGTACTATAGATCATCTTTCATTCTTAGTTACAGTATCTCACCAAGTTTTGAAATACTTTCATGTTCGGTATAGGTGGTCGGAAGATAGGAAATTGGGGTTAGGGAAAGGGTATGAGTAAACCGCATTTACGGCCCCTGGTTCTTAGTTTGTTTTTAACTTTTTCAAAGTTCTCTATCATAAACGCACAATAATTGGGTTAGGTAAAAAAAATTCAACTGCTAGGTTGGTAAAATTAATTGTGCTCGTACAGCACCTTCGTCTAAATCAAATATATAATATTCATGTTGAGATCGCTTCGAAATTCTGTACTTCGATATTCTATATACATAAAATACTTATTTCTAGTACAACTCTCATTTCCAATGCTACATCTCTTTCGTTTCCATGGAGCTACCACCTGGCTCGCTCTCTTTCACACCTCCATCGCTATCTCTTTCTAAGTTATGTGAACGTGGTTTAAACCATTCAATTTCTACATCAAAACACCGATATTTAAAATACATTCTGCTCTAAGAACTACAATAACTTTAATCGTGTTCTGTTTCATTAAATATCCTTGGTGAGCAAAGGGCCGTGAAATGGATGCCGTTTGGCCATCGGTGCCAGATTGGATTGCGGCTGTTGCTGGGAAAGATCTTAAGCCTATAAATAAGTGGTTGGCCAACTGATCACTTGTCGATACATGTACTTATTGTTTCCATTTTGAACACATTCGAATTTGGTTTGGGAAAATCGCAGGCGCGTCAGTTAGAGTTCCATTTTTGTAGACGCAATCCAACCTGGCAGCAAGTGCTCCCAAGCCCTGCTCCTTGTTCTGGCTAAAATTGTTTTATCATTGGATGTTTTCTGCTTAGACGGACTCTAATCGAATTGGCTGGCATTAAACGTGGCAATGTGGCTTAAGTATATCCTAAACACCCTGAACTCCACTACTTGTTGTTGTTCTCCTGCATCAGATCCTCGAGAGCGCCGTTGAGGCGTCCTTTGCTGAGTGCCTCCACCAGCATATGAAGTCGCTCCTCCCGCTCCGAGTGCCTCCTTTCCAACAGCGATACCTTGAAATAATATTTATGTCGCAGAGATTAGTGACGCAGCCAGCCAGTAAGTTTATTTTCACATTAAACAATCAAAACCTCTACTTGACTTGTCCTGCACTTTCTTGAACTTGCAATGGATCTTGATTGTTTCATGGAGCCTTCCGTACCTTGGCTTTCAGCGCATAGTAATCCACGGGCACCTTGCGCCGCTTTTGGGTGGTCAGTGCCTCCTCCCGCTCGTTGAGGCGCTGCTGCAGGATCCGCACAGTCTCGTTGCAGGAGGCCAGTTCCCTTTCGTGGGCACTCTGCAGGGTCTTCAGCTGAATGCCCGGTTCAAGTAGTAAACATTAGTTGGGGTTTAAGCCAAGTTTAAGTGGGGTAGTCAAATCACTTACATCCTGCAGCCGCTTGTCGTGCAGAGTTTTATAGTCGGCCTCCAGCAGGCGGTACTTGTTTTGGGCCTCCTTCAGAGCCTGACTTTCGGTGGCCGCCGGTATGTGGTCACTGTGGTGGTGGTGCTCGTAGCCACTGGAGCGCCTCTGCAGGGATCCGCCGCTGGCCTGGGACCTCAGATCCAGTTTGCTGCCTGACATGTCAGAAGCGCGAAATATGGCAAATGTAATAAATCGAATATAATACAACCAAATACGCATAATCCATAATTATGTAAGCTGAGATGGGGTTCATTGAGCTGCGTGTGGCCAAATTTTGATAAAAAATTTTCACAAAAAGCGTATTGCATAATCCGACGGTTATGAAGAGCGATTTACATGTTTTACACGCGCGTACGAAATTAAAACACTCGCTGATGTGGCTATTTATACGGTTATCGTCGTCCGCTTTTGGCATTTACAATTATTAACAAAACAAATTTGACGGAGCGACGGCTCATTAATTAGCCACAAAAGCCGCACAGCACATCGCATCAAAACACACATAGCGAGGCAATAAAAAGAAAAAAAAATATACAAAATAATCACAAACGCAGAAAAAGAAGCAATAAAAACCACGCTTAGCTTTTGGCCAACGACAGAGGCAGAGGCGGCCAACAAGTCATGGCATTATAAAACGTCCATTTCGGCGGGAATGGTAGCGGGGCAAAAGAAAGACGAGATGGGGCCGAAGAAGACCTGATCCAATCCAAGTCGATCCCCAGCAGCGTCCACCGACCCGCCGCCAAAACAAACCCGCGTCTTTGACTTTGACTTTCGCTTTCGAATTTTCTTTTTCGATGGCAGCCACACCGCAATGGCAACAGCAATAGCAACAGCAATAGCAATGGCAATAGCAACAAGAAATTTAAATCGAATCGACAAAAGGTAAATAAACAGCGTCAGGCCGCACAGGTGACATAACCAAGTGCCCGAGATGGGCCTCCCACTCCGCCCTCCACTCCACATGTATCTCTCGGTCGGTCGGTGTCTCCAACTTGGAGTGTGTGGACTCAGTTTCGTTTTGGCCGTTTGTTTTAACCCTAGCACAGCATATTTGTTGTTAGAAAACCCAGCAAATAGAATTTACAAGCAAATAAAAACTTTACTGCTCAAATCATAATAAATAATTTTCGACGCAAGCAGCCAAATCATTTCTCTCATCGCTGCTCTTCTTCGAGAGGCCCAATTTAACCCATGGCGATCAGGGGGTTAAGGCGTCTTGGCCCGGCTAAAACGTGTTTGTCTTGGCCATTGGCCGATGGCCGCTTAGCCGCTTAGTTGCGCTGCAATTGCCGTTTGAAACGAGTGCAAAAAGTGGTCAAAAGGCCGACAGCGTCGACAGCCGTACAATGATTTATTCCAGCAATTTATTTGCCGTCTCTAGAAGCGGAGTGGCGGAGAGGGGTCCCCCAGCTTGCGGGGGCGGGGCGGCGGTGCCTGGGAGCGGGGAGCGGGGAACTACCAAGTGTACGTGCTGACCGGGCAGAGAAAGTCCATAAATTACCAGCCATCCATCGGCGACCGAGTGACACAAACACAACCGAAATTAGAGAGGGGCTATGGGATGGGTTTTTGGATTTGATTTTGGATTTCAATGGGGATGGGGATGTGAACCTCGAATCGGGAGGGAGTCGATGCTCACCTGCCTGGCTGCAGGATCCACTACCCTCCCTGTCCCGCTGCAGCTTCCGTATGGTTTTCTTGCACTCATCCAGCTCCCGCGTAAGACGCTGCATTGCCTTGTTTTTAATGGCCAAATCGACGCGCATACTCCTCACGGAGCTGAGCAACTGTCCCTCCTCCTTGGATCCTCCGCCGCCATGGCTGAGCAGTGAGAGCGTCGAGTCCGACTGCGAGATGGGCAGCTTAGAGGGGCCGGCGGTGACCAGTGGCGAACGCCTTTGACCGCCACTTTGCTTCGAGTTCGGACGCGACGTGTTCGGCGTGGAATTGGCCGTGCTGCTGGTGCTGCTGCTTGCGGACGGGGCATGTGGATGAAGGTGGCCATGCGCGTGGTGGAGGTGCTGCTGCTGGCACACGAGCGCCGGCGAGGGGCAGCCAATGGTATTGGTACTGTGATCCCGCGTTCCATTCGCCGCCTGGGTTTGGGTGCCCATTGTGGTCGAGCTGACTGGGGTAGCTCTTCCTTGGCTTACTCCAGCGCCGATTGTTCCATCTTCGTCCAAGGGCTCCGTTTGGGTGCAATTGTTGTAGTATCTATCCGCCCTCTTTTGCATGTAGCGATCTAGGGTGCGCACCTGCGATTCTATCTGCTCGTTCAGCTTTGTGTTGATCTCCTGGAGGCTGTAGATATAAAGAAATATGATAAATCAATGTTCTTTTGAGCAACCTCCTATCTAGAACCCACCTTAGAACCTGCGTCTCCAAGTCCGCGATGTGCGTCTCATATTTGGCTTGCACCGAGTTGAAGCGCGCCTGGACATTGGCCAGAATCTGCTGCGCCTTGCGATCCTGCTCCTTGGCATCCGATTCCAACTGGGCAATGCGCTGCTCCAGCAGCTTGCGACTAGTCAAGTTCTCCTGGTCGTTGAGCGGACACATGCCCGGACTCTTGGACGCCACTGGGGGAATTACAGAACAGGAAAGTTGAAAAGATAACATTTGTTAGGTTGGTCAAAACGCACCAATCAGAGCGGACACGGAGTCCGGATGCTTGAGCATGAGTATACGCTCCATCTCGCGGCACTGGCGCTGCAGATCCTGAATGACGCGGCTGTCCTCCTTGCCCTCTGCAGTTCGACGCCGCTCCTGGTGCGCCTCCTGGAGTTCCTCGCGCAGGGAGCGCTGCATCTGGAGCGCCTCACCACGATCCCGGCGAGCCGCCTGCAGTTCCGCCCTCAAGACATTGGCGCACTCATTGAGATGCTGCACATCCAGCTTGAGCATCTCGGACTCCTCCTGCAGCCGGCTGTTTTGCTCCCGGAGCGCACGTTGCGTTTGCGACAGCGAGTCGCTCTGCAGGCGAACGGAGGCCAGGCGCTCCTCGGTGTCCTTGAGCCGCTCCTGCAGTTGCTCGATCTCCAGCTTGAGCGCATGCTCCCGGGACACACTACAAGCGATCTGCTCGATGGGCGAGCTCAAGGTGCTGACCATGCGCTTGGGTGAGCTGCCCACCGCCTTCTCGCTGTAGCTGGCCATCGGGCGAATGGGCTGACTGGTCTTGCTGTAGGAATAGCCTTGGCCCTTGGACTGCCTGCCAGTCGGCGGACTGCTCACCGCATTGCCAGAGTCCTCAGCCCGCGAAAATGTGGGGGCGTCCACCTCCGCCTCGGTGATCTCCTCCATCTGCAAGGAAAAGATATGAAAACAAAAATGTAGAACACTACATACTCGTAGGCTGGGGAAAGTGGGAAATATTTCTCCAGCATTTTCTGCAGTTTACTCATGCTCCACTAAACTATTATTGGAAAACCATTTCGAAAAGCTGAGTTTTACCTCGCAAATTTTAAGAGCCAAGCTCAACATCTCACTCACAGGCCACGTGAAAGATGAAGAGGTTCGATGAGTCGCGGCCACGGGGACATGTGAAAGTGCAGGGGAGGTGCTCCTGGGGTGTGGCAGCTTAACGGTAATGGGCCACAAAACGAGCCGTGAATGTGCGCGTTGCGAGAATAACAATAATACTTAATACTTGTCGTCGCCGGGCGGTTGCTTTCGGTGCCTCCAACATCCATCCTCTGGAGAGATGGCGAGCAGCGCAGGCCAGTGGAAACACAAAGACAGCGCACTGGAAATACACGCCACAATGACAACTTTATGTCCAAGTGGACAGTGGACCCAAATGCTCATGGCCTCAGTCAAATTTTTGGACAGACTCGGTTTCAAACCCCATACCGAAGTATTGCCATTCTTGACCGCCATAGATGTGATCTAAATTGAGTTGCACAAACGAAAGACTTAGGCAACGAACTAGCTATGCGCTGTAACTTGGCCCACTGTGCGCGGCAGCAACCCTCGTCAAACGCTATCGACTGTCAAGTGGCACCATGGGTCTTATGGCTGCCCGTGAGCGTAAGGAGATAATTGGGATGATGTGGGCGGCCAGCAGCAGCACCACCAGCGGCAACAACAACAACAATGCACTCGACACTCGACAAAAAGCAGCGAAATATATCGATGAAGAAAGAAAGTTCGTGGCACCGAACCCACTCCCACTTCCACTCCCACTCCGCCCACCATCGCCCATTGTCCCACTGTGCTCGTCGGCATGTGTGTGTGTGTGTGTGTGTGTGTGCGTGTGTGCATTGGTTTTGAAGTGGCCTTTTTCGGCATTTAGCCGCCAGCGATTGACTGACATTCGCTGCCCACTCTCGCTTTCATCGACTCCGCCAGGCTGGTAGTAGAATCTACCTGGAAAGCATCGCACACCTCCAACTCGTTTGCACCATTCACTTCATTCATACTTTTGTGAATTTTATGGAGCTGCCACTTTCCACTTGGAAATCAGCTTGAAATGTGTGAACCCATTTGCTGGGGTGCTCGATTTGAATAGGTTCTACTTCGTTTGGAGATTCAACCACTAAGCCACTTGAATAGTTACATTGGAAAACATATTTTTGCAAAATTTACAAATTTAATGGGATTTAGACAAGTGTTAGAGCTCAATAGCATGCTATCCAAATTGCCAATTAGCTATAGCTTGTGAATTTCACGCCGAAACATTAACGCGTTGGATTAGATTCATTATCGGTCGGGTGCCAAATGGTTGGGCAAAATTAGAGGCACTCGCCAATAGGCAGCCGTCGGTCGATTGATCAAGAAACTATATATGGCGGACTATTAGGACAATTTCACTACTTGACCCAGGCAATGGCGATGGTGATGGCGATGGCGATTGCAATTACTTGAACTCTCGCTCTTCCTCAATTGTCATTTGATAAACTCCACTTATAAAGTGAAAGGAGCGGCAGAAACAGCAATGGAACCAAGCCGAACCGGCAATTGTTTGCCCGCCAACGAGGTGCGGTTGATTAGAGAGCAGAGCGTGGGTAATACCAACACAAATATATAATATTCGAGTGCAAATAAAAGCCACAAAACAACTTATTCAGAAATCATGTCAATGAGCAAATTGGAAACTTTTAAAGCGCGCCAGCACTTTAACACCAAGAAATACAAGATGATCAGCATGTGATTTCGTGGCTGTGCCAAATCCGAGCAAACACGGGTGCGTCCTGCTGCACTTGCTCCATAAATATGTGCATGTTTATTTATATATAGCCCGATTCCAATGACAATACACATGACAGTTAACGCGCCACTGCCAATTGACATCGATTATCAATTGGGGGCCCCGCTGATTCAGCGCTTCAGCGATTCAGATCGAGATCGATATGGAAATGGAGCCTCAGAATGATTTGCTGTGCATATAGAAAGTCGATCACTCGATTACTGTGGCAGTTGATGGCACTTACGGAGAGCTACATTTTATATTTAATTGGGAAAAAGTTATTTATGGCATCGGAAGCTCAACAGCACTTAATTGCACAGCGGATGTGTGAGGAGTGATATTTGACTTATTTTCACTTTATTTTCTGATTATACCTTCGCTTATTACACGCGTACATGTGTTAAGTAGGAAATAATCAGAGGCATTCAACAAACACATTTTAATGAGCTTCTTGGCGCAGATTTAAACTGTTGATCCTAAGTCGCCTTTTGTTGGTTTCCCAAGAAATTTTGGGTGGCATATCGTGCCATTTGATCTGTTATAGTGCATATATTCAGATTATCAGTTTCTGGTTATGCTCCGCATCGATCCCGAAAGAAAGCGAGAGCGGGCGACCTGTCGCTATGGAAATGTGGGATCGTTGCCGGATTCGAAGATGGTAGAAATGCTGGGCGGGAGATATGGTTATGCCGATGACACTTGCTGGGGGGGATTAACATAAGAGCGGGCCGTGGGCACCGTCGCGGTCGCTCACAAGGAAGAGAGCCACGGGCTTCGGACACTGGGAACATACATTAACATACATAACAAGTTCCACTCTTTGATGGCCAGTGTAAGCGGGCAGCGACGCCGGCAGCGGCAGAGCGACGCCGGCTGCGGCGGCGGCAGCGTGAAGAGAAATATCGAAAATGAAATGGCAATACTTTCCCAGCGTTGGTATAAAAGCGCCACTCCACCAATGGGACATGTCTCATTACGGTTCACAGTCAGATCCCGCTAAGATGTACAACGCGAGATCGCGTGGCAGCGCTGCCAACGAGGGGATTTCCCCCAAAAGAATAATCACCATCGGCTCAATGCTCCTAGTCCTGGCTTTTGGCCAGGTGGCGTCCATGGCGCTGGATCGCCTGGCTCTCGAAAGGAACGAGTTGCCAGCGGATCAGCAGCAATCACAGCAGCAGGATGTTCTCGTGGACGACATGAAGCTCACCTCCATTCCCTCCGCCGACTCATCGGACATGTATATGCTGGTGCCCGATACGGTGGCCAGCCAACTGGAAGACACCGAGCATGTCAATCGCAACTCCATCGAGGCCGATCCCGAATCAGATCCCTCAGGCTCATCCTCCGTCGATATGCTGGCGCTGGAGAGCGATTCCAGCCCGGCCATGCAACTTGTGGAGCTGCCCAGCGACATTACGGTGGCCGAATCCCAGCCAGAAACGGAGCACGACGCGGAGAACGATCAGCAGCAGCACGAGTCCATCGAGGAACATGTGGTCCTAATGAAACCAGCTAGCCAGGAGGCTCAGCTGGAGCAAACCGTGGACTTGGCCACCGAAGCGGCACCAGTTCCCTTAGATGATGAGCAACCAGAGGATGAATCTCCTGCTGCCACCGAAAGTGCCCTGGAGGAATTGGAAAAGGAATCCGAAGCGGCCATGGATGATCAAGTGCCCGAGGAATCGGAAACTCAGCCGGAACAGGTGCAACCAGAGGAGCCCCAGTCGGAATCTGAAGGTGAACAGGCGGAAAAGAAGCCAGAGATTGAAGCTCAGCCAGAGATTGAAGCTCAGCCAGAGATTGAAGCTCAACCAGAGCTGGAGCCCCAACTAGAAGTGGAGCCACAAGCAGAAATAGAGGCCCAGCCTGAAGTGGAATCCCAGCCTGAAGCGGAATCCCAGCCTGAAGCGGAATCCCAGCCAGAAGTAGAAGCCCATCCTGCAGTGGAACCCCAGCCAGAAGTGGAATCCCAGCCTGAAGCCGAATCTCAATCAGAACCCGAAACCCAGCCTGAAGTGGAAGCCCAGCCTGAAGTGGATGCCCTGCCAGAGCCTGAATCCCAGCCAGAAGCAGAGTCCCAGCCGGAAAAGGAACCCGAAGTCGAGGCTGAGAAAATCAGTGATAACGAGGTGGACACCACGGATGCATCCCTGATGGAAACCCTGGTCGAGGGCATTGAAGATGGTCTAACTGCCGCTATGGACAACCTGGTGCCTGAAGAACTGGCCGATGCCAGTGATAACCAGGAGCCGGAGCCAGAGCCGGAAAGCGAGGACCAACAGTCCCCAGTCACAGAAGCCATTGAAGAGCAGGCAATTCCCGAAGTTGAGCAGGAAAAGGAAAAAGAAGCCGAGCAGCAAACCCTGGCCGATGAAACTGAGCAGGATGTTGCCCAACCTTCGAATGACGAGCCAGTCGAGATTGCTCCAGAGCAACAAATTCAAGCGGAGATTGCTCCAGCCGAAATTCCAGAGGAAGCCAAGCCTGAGGAGGAAGTTCTAGTGGAGGAGGAGGCCAAGCCCCTTGAAGAATCCAAGCCCGAGGAGGAAATCAAGCCCGAGGAAGATTCCAAGGCAGAGGAGCAGGTCCAGAATGATGCCGAGGCTCAGCCAACTATTACCGAAGTGAAACCAGAGGAAACTCCAGCTGATATCCCTGCCGAGATCCCTGTCGAGATTCCTGCTGAGATCCCTGCCGAGATTCCTGCTGAGATTCCTGCTGAGATTCCTGCCGAGATCCCTGCTGAGATTCCTGCCGAGATTCCTGCTGAGATCCCTGCCGAAATCCCTGCCGAGATCCCTGCTGAGATCCCTGCTGAGATCCCTGCCGAGATCCCATCCGAGATCCCTGCTGAAACCCCTGCCGAGATCCCAGCCGAGATCCCTGCCGAGATCCCAGCTGTAGCCCCTGCCGATCTTCCAGCTCAAGTTCAAGCCGATGTTCCAGCGGAAGCCCCAGCTGAAGTCCCTGCAGAAGTTCCTGCTGACATCCCATCCAAAATCGAAGATGAAATCCAATCCGACTCCACGCAAAACGAAGTGCAAGTGGATAAGGAAGCCCAGCAGCCAGAGAAGGAAACCAAGCCCATAGAATCCTCCCTGCTGACCACCATCATTCCCATGGTGGTGCCCCAACCCCCGGTGCCATCGCAACCCATTCAGGTCCAGGATAGTGTGCTGAACTACGTCAACGCCTCTTTCCTGCAGCAGCAGCCATCGGAAGCGGATCTGCCCAAGACGGAGGAGGAGTCGCCATTCAATGCCCATCTGCGGCGCTATGATGGCGCCCAAGTGTGGCGCATCGTGGTCCAGACCGACAAGGATAAGCGAATGGCCGACGAGCTGCAGTCCAAATACGGTGCGTGCCCCATCTGATGCCCTGGTACCTTCGATAGCTAATCTCATATGTTATTTGCCGTATTTCTTAGATGGCCAACTGTGGAAGGAGGTCAAGCAGGAGGTGGACTATCTGCTGAAGCCACAAGTTCTGGCCGCCGCCGAGCGCCACATTCGCGCCGCCAATCTTTCCCGGATCGTTCTCATCGACAATCTGCAGCGTGTCATCGAAAAGGAGAATCCCCCGGCGGAGAAGATTGCCGAACTCCAGAACCGAAAGGGTAAGTACAAATGAAGCAATCAAAGAGTGAGTTTAACAGAATTCTGAAGAATTGCATTAACTATTCTTGCGAAGAAATCCAAACTGTGTTTTTAAAGCCAAAAAACCCACAAGTTATTGTCAAGAGGAGGGTTGTCTTGAATCACACACACGCTATCCGTGCAGCAAAAGGATACATCCTTTCTATTATTATTTTTTTTTTTGGCGGAGCAAGAGCTTTTGATTGACAGGCGATAGGCCGGTGCCACCCTTTTTTTCCAACGCGAGGTGTCGCCGCAAACGAGCATTTAATGCACTCGGCGAGGGGCGTGTGAAAAGTCATCAAGCGCAAAGTGGCTTTGCCATAGGAACGTGCCACGTGCCACGTTGCCCCAACTCCAATCCCTGGACTTGGGGAGGGGAAAAACGCACCCGGAGAAAGGGGCCAGGTCCTTGCAAGACGCTATTGTTTAATCGATAGCCGGCGAAGCGGGGACGCCAGACGACGCCAAGACAAGGATGTCTCCTTCGAGGGTTCAGGGCCGAGGGTTCTGGGTTCAGGGTTCTGGGTTCAAGTTGAGGGTCAGAGTGCCGAGCTCCCTTTTCCCGCATTGAACTGACAGCAAGTTGAATGAACCAAAGGGGTAAGACAGCATATTTATCTGCTTTGTATTTTTTGTACTACCCGCAGGACATCGCCTCACCTGGCAGGCCTACCATCGCCTGGAGGACATCCACGGCTTCATTGACTACATGGCCAAAACCTATCCGGACATTTGCTCCACGGAGATCATTGGCTACTCGGTGGAGAAGCGACCGCTGAAGATTCTCAAGTGAGTGCGGCCACAAAACCACTGATGCAATGTAATGTTAAATATGCCTTTCCATAGGATTTCCAATGGCAATGCGCGTAATCCTGGCATCTGGATCGATGGTGGCATGCACGCACGCGAATGGATCAGTCCGGCCACCGTCACCTACATTGCCAACCAGCTGGTCGAGGGATGGGAGGATCTGCCCGAGCACATGCGCAGCATCAACTGGTACATCCATCCGGTGGCCAATCCCGATGGCTACGAGTACTCCCACACGACCGATCGCCTCTGGCGCAAGAACATGCGCGCCCATGGTCGCCAGTGTCCCGGAGTGGATCTGAATCGCAACTTTGGCTACAAGTGGGGCGGCAAGGGCACCTCCGCCAGTCCCTGCTCGCAGACATATCGCGGCAGCAAGGCCTTCTCCGAGCCGGAGACCTTCTACATCTCCAAGTTCATCAGCGGCTTCCCGCGCGAAACCTTCCAGGCGTACCTCTCGTTCCACAGCTACGGCCAGTACATTCTGTATCCTTGGGGCTACGACTACCAGCTAACCCAGGATCGCGCCGATCTGGATCGTGTGGCGCGTCAGGCGGGAACGGTGAGTTATCCTCAAATCGAGTGTTACTCCACAGGCCTGGAATTGTAATATGGTATTCGTTCTATTCCAGAGCATCACCAAGTCGACGGGCGTGAAGTATACGGTGGGATCCTCCGCCACAACCTTGTACCCCGCCGCCGGCGGCTCCGATGATTGGGCCAAGGGCATTGCGGGCATCAAGTACGCCTACACCATTGAAATGGGCGACACCGGACGGTATGGCTTCGTCCTGCCCGCCAGGTTCATCCAGTACAATGGCAAGGATGGCGTGACCTTTGCCGACACCGTGGCCAGGGCCATTGCCCAGGGACGCGGAAAATCGGTGGCCAGGAACAGCAGTGGCAGTCGGAGGCGTGGCCACTAGTCCGGACATTTAGCTCAATGCGATTTTTGTAAATCAGCCTAATGATTTTTTTTTTTTTTTGCTATTTATATGAATACTATTTATTTATTTATTTATTCTACTTGTAACTAGACAAATTGTACACACACACAAGAACACACAAGACAAAAACAAAAAAGCTCATCTAAATAGACTGAAAAATGTTTATTGAAAAATGAAAAAATAAAAAAAAATTAAAATAATTGAGAACAACGTTAATGTGTTTTAACTTGGGGCAATGAATTGTTAATACTTCGATTAGTAAACAAACAAAACCGAAAATGAATTGTTATACGCGCAGACAGCAAAGCCAAAATGAAGAATCGCTGGCTGCCTTCTTCTAACCAGTATAACAGTATGACAGTCGCAGCTCAACCAAAGTAAAAGTCCGAAATGAAAAGCATCAAAATCAGCGGCATTCCGTCAATATGCAAATGCGTTGGCCTTAATTGGGGAATCGGTCAAGTAATAGGTAAATACATGGCCCGCGGAAGACGCGAAGAACGCGGCTCGGAGAATGGCAAACGAAGAATGGCGAACGAAGAATGGAGAATGGAGAATTGAGAACGCGAAAATCCGTTAGCCGGAGGCTGCGGCTCACCGATCGATTTGCGAACGCATTAAATCCGCACCGACTGCCCAATCGATCGCACCGCCAGATCTGCAATCCAGAAACCAAGCGATACCTATTCCAAAATATTTCAACAATATGCACCGCCTTCCCTGGAAGTGGGCGTGGCTGCCGCTACTGCTACTAATTACAGCGAAATTGGAGCAGGTGGGCGGCAGAACACATCTGGATTTAGCACGCACCGATAGTCAGCTAACGAGGCTGCCATTCTTTGGCGGCGGTGTGGGTCACCTGCTGCGATATCTGCACCCCTTGGCGATGAGTCCCCCATCCGAACGCGTCAGAACGTCGGAACTCCGCAGCGAATTGGATGCCAACTATGTGAGCTACCGAGGTGCGCAGCTGTGGAAGCTGAACTTCAACGCCACCCGGGGCTCATCCATGGAGGAGCGGGAGGAGGACGACGAGCTGGCTGAGGAGGCTGCGGAGCGACAGGTGGTGTCGTCGCCGGATGCCCAATTCAACGAGGTGGTCGCTTTATTCGGTGAGTTAAAACTAATGCCCCGGAGGGCCTTTCCAGAAGTCAGCCAAGCCACACAAAAGAGGAGAAATTGTCAAGCCAGCCGCACACTCGCGGCCGAGAAACTAGAACTAGCAATTACACTTGCGTATGCAGTGTTTTGGCCATAGCAATGGAAAAATGGTCAAAAATAAATTGCCCTACCTCTCTGAGCTCGTAATTTCGCCTTTAATCGAGAGGCGTTCAAATCCATAAAATTATTAGTTTTTTGGTCACAACTTCAAAAATATTTGTCTGAATATGGAATGCCATACCTCGTTGAGCTCGTAATTAAATTTCCAATCGAACTGTGTTCAAAAATGGGAACTCAATTTTTTTTGCCATTTTTTGCAAATTTTGATGATGTTACCCCTTACAAAAAATGCAAAAATTCTCAAAAAATTTAATTTCCCTAAATCAGTCAAAAAGTGATAGGAATGGTTAGATTTGGTAATTAGCTGTTCAAATCTGTTATTCTTTCATCTTTATGATAATTTTTACCGAAGTTATGATGAAAATTCCCATCGAAAATATCGAATATTTGCCAAAAGTCGTTTTTCGCAATTTCCATCATAAAATAATCAGTTTTTTGGTCACAACTTGAAAAATAATTGTCTGAATATGGAATGCCATACCTCGTTGAGCTCGTAATTAAATTTCCAATCGAACTGCGTTAAAAAATGGGAACTCAATTTTTTTGCCATTTTTTGCAAATTTTGATGATGTTACCCCTTACAAAAAATGCGAAAATTCTCAAAAAATTTAATTTCCCTAAATCGGTCAAAACGTGATAGGAATGGATAGATTTGGTAATTAGCTGTTCAAATCTGTTATTCTTTCATTTTTATGATAATTTTTACCGAAGTTATGATGAAAATTCCCATCGAAAATATCGAATATTTGTCAAAAGTGTTTTTTTGGAATTTCCGTCATAAAATAATCAGTTTTTTGGTCACAACGTGAAAAATAATTGTCTGAATATGGAATGCCATACCTCGTTGAGCTCGTAATTAAATTTCCAATGGAACTGCGTTAAAAAATGGGAACTCAATTTTTTTGCCATTTTTTGCAAATTTTGATGATGTTACCCCTTACAAAAAATGCGAAAATTCTCAAAAAATTTAATTTCCCTAAATCGGTCAAAACGTGATAGGAATGGATAGATTTGGTAATTAGCTGTTCAAATCTGTTATTCTTTCATCTTTATGATAATTTTTAACGAAGTTATGATGAAAATTCCCATCGAAAATATCGAATATTTGCCAAAAGTGGTTTTTTTGAATTTCCGTCATAAAATTATCAGTTTTTTGGTCACAACTTGAAAAATAATTGTCTGAATATGGAATGCCATACCTCGTTGAGCTCGTAATTAAATTTCCAATCGAACTGTGTTCAAAAATGGGAACTCCATTTTTTTGCCATTTTTTGCAAATTTTGATGATGTTACCCCTTACAAAAAATGCAAAAATTCTCAAAAAATTTAATTTCCCTAAATCAGTCAAAAAGTGATAGGAATGGTTAGATTTGGTAATTAGCTGTTCAAATCTGTTATTCTTTCATCTTTATGATAATTTTTACCGAAGTTATTATGAAAATTCCCATCGAAAATATCGAATATTTGCCAAAAGTGGTTTTTGGGAATTTCCGTCATAAAATTATCAGTTTTTTGGTCACAACTTGAAAAATAATTGTCTGAATATGGAATGCCATACCTCGTTGAGCTCGTAATTAAATTTCCAATCGAACTGCGTTAAAAAATGGGAACTCAATTTTTTTGCCATTTTTTGCAAATTTTGATGATGTTACCCCTTACAAAAAATGCGAAAATTCTCAAAAAATTTAATTTCCCTAAATCGGTCAAAACGTGATAGGAATGGTTAGATTTGGTAATTAGCTGTTCAAATCTGTTATTCTTTCATCTTTATGATAATTTTTACCGAAGTTATGATGAAAATTCCCATCGAAAATATCGAATATTTGCCAAAAGTGGTTTTTGGGAATTTCCGTCATAAAATTATCAGTTTTTTGGTCACAACTTGAAAAATAATTGTCTGAATATGGAATGCCATACCTCGTTGAGCTCGTAATTAAATTTCCAATCGAACTGTGTTCAAAAATGGGAACTCAATTTTTTTTGCCATTTTTTGCAAATTTTGATGATGTTACCCCTTACAAAAAATGCAAAAATTCTCAAAAAATTTAATTTCCCTAAATCAGTCAAAAAGTGATAGGAATGGTTAGATTTGGTAATTAGCTGTTCAAATCTGTTATTCTTTCATCTTTATGATAATTTTTACCGAAGTTATTATGAAAATTCCCATCGAAAATATCGAATATTTGCCAAAAGTGGTTTTTGGGAATTTCCGTCATAAAATTATCAGTTTTTTGGTCACAACTTGAAAAATAATTGTCTGAATATGGAATGCCATACCTCGTTGAGCTCGTAATTAAATTTCCAATCGAACTGCGTTAAAAAATGGGAACTCAATTTTTTTGCCATTTTTTGCAAATTTTGATGATGTTACCCCTTACAAAAAATGCGAAAATTCTCAAAAAATTTAATTTCCCTAAATCGGTCAAAACGTGATAGGAATGGTTAGATTTGGTAATTAGCTGTTCAAATCTGTTATTCTTTCATCTTTATGATAATTTTTACCGAAGTTATGATGAAAATTCCCATCGAAAATATCGAATATTTGCCAAAAGTGGTTTTTGGGAATTTCCGTCATAAAATTATCAGTTTTTTGGTCACAACTTGAAAAATAATTGTCTGAATATGGAATGCCATACCTCGTTGAGCTCGTAATTAAATTTCCAATCGAACTGTGTTCAAAAATGGGAACTCAATTTTTTTTGCCATTTTTTGCAAATTTTGATGATGTTACCCCTTACAAAAAATGCAAAAATTCTCAAAAAATTTAATTTCCCTAAATCAGTCAAAAAGTGATAGGAATGGTTAGATTTGGTAATTAGCTGTTCAAATCTGTTATTCTTTCATCTTTATGATAATTTTTACCGAAGTTATGATGAAAATTCCCATCGAAAATATCGAATATTTGGCAAAAGTCGTTTTTCAGATTTTCCGTCATAAAATTCTTACATTACGTAAAAAGCGCAGACTTTTGACCAGATCATTGAAAATAGTTACAACAAAAAAAATAAGCAGCATTTTGGCCATAGCAACTAACAAAGCTATTGCGAAATGTTACCCCGTTCAGATTGTGGTAGAAACTCCAATCGATCGCTAGCTGCTAGTGACTTCTCCGCGTCTGTCACGATGAGAGGCTCGTTTGGGGAGGGGTCAGGGCAGGTCAGGTCGGGTCAACTCGACCACCTAAGCACGCATTGGCACGCATAAATTTGTGCTTTCGGCATAAATCAGAGAACCGCTAGCCCAGAACCCAAAGCGGAGAACCCAGATTCAGTCGGAAGATGCCGCCACTGGAAGCGCTCACGTTTGCGGCCCTGATCGGATCGGTTCTTGGCCAGAAGCTGCTGCTCTGGCGCAGCGTTGCCGTGCCGGAGATCTCCGGAATCTCTGGTCTGCCCCTCGCCCTGCTGAACCTCAATGGCAGCGAGTTGTACGAGTCCACGCTGGAGGGCTTGCAGTGGCTATCGCCGTTGGATCTGCGACGTTTCGACTTCCTGTCGCCGGGCTCCTCGTTCCAGATAAACAGGCGCTACCGAAATGGCAGCCATGTACAGCGATACTACGGCTGCCAGCTGTGGAAAGTCCACGAAACGCGGCTGGAACAGCCGAAGCTGAGAGCCTTTTGGCGGCACTTTGGTATAAACGTATTAATCGCATTAGTCATCAAATGAATCTATGAATACTATCATAATAAATCAGACTTAAGTATGAAAAAACATATCTAAGCTACTATCGAATGTGAATTGCCATTAACCGATTGCCATCGGCTTATCAAGCGCTTTCAGAAGCAATTTCGAGCTTTCCTAATGCTTTTCGTCTTCTTTCAGGCAGCGAGGTGTGGAATATCAACCAGGATGGCATCGACATCCTCATCGAGCAACGCAATGTGGCCGATGCCCGGAAGTTCATGGACAAGGTGGGCTACAGCTACAACATAATGATCGACGACATTGAATCGGCGATCGATGAGACATACGTGGAAGTTCCGGCCGTGGAACATCCATTGGATTCCGTGCGCAACAATTCGCTGCCATGGATGGAAGTGCCGGGATCAACGATGAACTGGCGGCGTTACCACGATCAGGCGGACATCAAGCAGTTCCTGCAGACGCTGCTCGAAACCTACTCGGAAAATGTGGAACTAATCCAGATAGGGGTCACGCGCAACAAGCGGCCACTGGAGGTCATCAGGTCAGTTTGGGATCAGAACACACGATCAGAACAAAATGTGTAGAAGTGTATGAAGAGCATAACTTTTTCAGGGTCTCCAATGGCAATCCCGACAATTGGGCGGTGTTCGTGGATGCTGGTCTGCAGGCCAGGGATTGGTTGAGTCCTGCCGCCCTCACATACGCCATATCCAAGCTGACCCATCTCTGGGGCAAGGCCCAGGATGAGGGTCAGAGGCAGGGCAGGGCGGAGAAGGCGATGCGCCGCATCGATTGGTACTTCCTGCCGCTGGCAAATCCAGATGGCTACCAGTACTCCCGCCACACGGATCGCCTGTGGACGAAAAACCGTGGCTACGACAGTGCCAGTGGTTGCTATGGCGTGAATTTGGACCGAAACTTCGGTTACGGCTGGGACGGCACCGGATCGACGAGCAATCCCTGCAAGAATCTCTACCACGGCGCCCACAGCTTCTCCGAGCCAGAGAGTCGAGCTGTGCGCAGTTTCCTTTCCAGCATGCGCGAGTATTTGGGTGCCTATGTGTCCCTGGGCGCCTATGGACAGGCCATCACATATCCCTGGGGCGATGCGGACTACGTGACGGAGAATCAGCGGGATCTCAAGCAGACAGCAAGGAGGGCGATTCTCGCACTGAGGCGACTCAACCAGGCGGAGTACTCCTCGGGCACCAGTTATCGGCAGAAGTTGGCGCGACCGGGCAACTCGGCCGATTGGGTGCAGGATCGCATTGGCCCGCAACTGGTGTTCAATATGTTTCTCAAGGATCAGGGACGCTATGGCTACCTGCTGCCGCCGCACTACATCGTGGAGTCCGGCGAGGAGGTCTTCGAGTTCCTGCGCACCATTGCCCAGCAATTGCAGTAAACGGAACTATTCCCAATTCAAGAATCCATTATAATCTACAAGTTGGTAACGAAAACTGGTATATAAGCGCTGGACTAAAGCACCAGGATCTTAGGGAACTTCGAACATATTTATTTGGAAAATTATTGAAAATAAATAGCAATTTCTTAGCAATTTACTTTTGAATTTATTTCAAGTAAGCTGCATACTTTCAGGCTGAAGTGGTCAAGAAAAGCTCGCGCGTAGAACAGTTTTGAAGGCGGTCTAATAATCGAATTCTCCGGCGAGAGTGGACCTTTCTTTGGGAGTCTCTGTTTTGGGGGGATTTGGGGATGGAAGGTGGCAAGAGAGACAGGGAGCGAAGCAGCAAGCTTTTGGGCCACGTTTTGGATTTGCTGCTAAATTCGATTATAGATTTCGCAATCGCGTATATCGTAAACGCCAGTATCCATTAACGATCTTATGTAAAGTTGGCAAAAAGCGAGCGGCGAATTTGGCCAACAAGAATGAAGTGAAGAAAAGAAAGCTGGGAGCGAGAGGGGCGGCAATAGAGAGCGAAAGAGAGCGCGGGAGCGAGACGCCAACTTTCACTTTCAATCGCGTTTCAAAAACCAGTAAGCTCCAACCACAACGCTTACGACGTTTTGTTTTTCAGCTGTGACCGCCTTATTTATTTATTATTATTATTTTTGTTTTTTTTTTTTGTTTGCTGCTCGCTGCTTCTTGTTGTTGCATATTTGATTGGATTTATTTTGTGCATGCATATAGAAATTAAGCGAAAGGCCCGCGGCCATCGCCAAAGTCAAAGTCAAAGCTTCCAGCTAGCGAAGAAAGTGATTTGAGCGATAAGGTAAATAAACCGAAAATATTATTATTAACATGATATGTATGGAAAAATAAACAAAAGACGCTGGGCCACTGAAACCACCAAGAGAACGGAAAGCAGTTTCCACGCATAAAGAATAGGACATACCAAGATTGTGTACATGAATATATAACAATTTCTGTTCGTGTATCCAGCACTTACTGTACAATCAACAGACAGCAAACAAGAAAGGTGCCCTGAAAAAATCAACCATTGTGGCCGCACTCTCGAAGAAAAGGGTTAAAAGTGAAAATCTGGGCACCACAAAAAGGTGAAATAAAAAAAAGCGAAACACCGGAAAAAAGCCAGAAACAAATCAAAAATAAATAATGCCTGGCGGCGAAAAAAAATACAGTTGTGGGCGGCGGGGGGCGGGGCAGCTGATCAAAGGCAAAAGAAAGTAAAACTCGCCAAGTGGGTCAAAATCGCCTCGACACACAATCACACAACCCATTAAACACACACACACATACGCGGTGATTTTGAGTTAGTGATACAATTGAAAATGCAATTTACAAGCGCACTTGTGTTCAAAACTCAGCTGCAGTCGAAAAGAGATGGGAATATATACATATACATATGTATATGAATATATCTTGAATATATATCTTGAACTTGCTAATACAATGTGAATTTTAAATTTGATTTTCATTTCCGTTACATGCGATCGACGTTGGATAATGGGCAATCATCTTTATCGGTTATGATGATGATCGAAGATGTCGGGATAGACAACTTTGCACCTTCGCTACCTTCTTATGCACGGGGTATTTCCACTGATAACCATGTGCAATGAATCAAAACTATCAAGACACTTGTAAAAACTAGCCATTAGTTTAGCAACGTTTTAATTTAATAGGTGACTGAAACGTGTAATCAAGTCGAAGCTATATAGTACTTAAACTGTGCACTTTTGAATACGAAATTGTAAGCCCCAATACCAGATTGTTTATGCATTCAATTCGACCGGATATTGAGCTTATCGTCAGCCCAAAGAACTGAAAATACCTCAGCAGCATGAAGTGGGATTTTTAATATATTTGGAAATCCCTGGAGATAGCAAGAGTTTGTTCGCATTTGTTCACCGATGACTCAAGACTGGCAAGAGATTAGCCCCACAGAATAATAGTCAATTTCTTTAAACACCGGAAGTGTTAAATCAGGGTTTCCAGACAAAAGTGAACTTTCCAGTGAGTTCCGCGTAGCAAAAAATGTCTTTCCACGCTGATGCCGTGACTAATAATGCATTTTGGTCCCTTTGAATGTTCAGTGGACATACATAAGTAAATTAGCAAGTGGACAGTCCCCGGTGCGAAACCGTTAATTGCATTCGAGTGCACTTCAATGTGTGTGACTGAGTCAAAGTGTCAATGTCGCGGGTGTAAGGGAGACAGCTGCTGGCGTGGGCGTGGGCCATGCATTCTCTCCCTCTCGCGTCTACGCCACCCCCACCCCCCTCTACCCACACCCCCACATCATAATGAATCGGATGCAGATGCCAAAGAGAGAGATAGCGCGTGTGCGTGCTGCACTGGGGGAACTCCTCTCCCTCTCGCACTCTTCCTCCTCTCTCGCTCTCTGCCGCCGCCTCTGCAGCTGCGCTGCCGCCTTGCTGCCGGCGTCGCCGTCGTTTCCATTTCCAATTTCCATTTACGCGACGATCGCTTTAAAGATCGGTCGTCGGTCAGCGCAAACATTTACAACACTCTTGGGCCTTTGTTGTTGTTTTGTAATTCTCGGTTTCGTTTGTTGTGTTTTTTATTTTTTTTATTTTTTTATTTTAAATAATTTGTTTTTTTTTAATAACGGCTCCCTTGCGCCGACAGAGCGGCAATATAAAATTGAAGCGCATACAATCAGCATTTAGTCGAAGTTTGCAGCTCGCCCAGCGACACACTCTCTCCCACACACGCACACAATCACACACACCCAAGTGCACTCTCTTCCGAAGAGCCGGCAACTGGAGGGGGAAGAGGAAGAACAGGCGCAGCATCGCAATCAACAAAAAACAGTAAGTGAAATAGGCAACAACAAACTCAAAAAAAACAAAAATAAAGTGAAAGAACGCAACAAAAGTAGTATAAACTAAACTAAGTGGTCAAAAGTGAAAAAATAAGGCAAGAACGCAAAGGAAATTGAGTGAAGAAAGGGGAGGAGAATTCGCAAGAAAGTGAAGCGCACAGCTTCAGACGAGAAGAGAGTTAAGGTGAAAGAGGGAGGACTCCCGAAGAAAAGGGGTAGATCTTACAAACATAAGAAAGAATTGCAAAACATCGGGAATGGAGATTGCAGGAAAGACGAGTAAAAAGACTGCGAAGAAGAAAAGAAAAACTAAGGGAGAAATGCAAATGAATGAGGGTGAAGATTGTAGAAGAATGCCAGGCGAGATGAGATTCTAGTAAAGACTGCAGGCCAGATTATGTAAAACTCAAAAACAAATAAATCTGTTACAACGAACAAGGAAGTGAGAAACGCACCGGCTTCATTTTAAAACAGGTTTTAAAATTTAATTATTTGTCCACTCAGCGGAATAAGCTGAAATTTTGACGTCTTTCGCATTCGTCGAAAGTACAAAAATCAGATAATTTCACGCGAAATATAAATTTTTACGCCTCTTTGTCAACGAATTAAGAGATTTTATTTTAGTTCATATTTTCCGATCGGTAGAGGATATCTTTTCATGATCGAATGTGCCGAAGGAAAAATGTGTCTTAAGTTTCAGACATAAAGAACATTATATCAACGACTCTCATATCGCATCTCATTTTATGCAGTTTATTGGGCTTTGGATATACTTTCGTGTAAAATTGAATATAATCTTCAACTGGGTGGATTCAGACTTTGAATCCGAGATATGATTCTTGAACTGTTTACTTTTCGGAATGAAATGCACGCATAAACGCACAAGTTAATGGAAGGAGAACGGGGGGCACGAAGGTCGAGGTGAGCAGCAGCGAAATGAAACCGAAACAAAGCGAAACCCAATCCGAAACTGTGTTTGTACTCCACATTCGACTCCCGAGATCGGAGATCTGAGATCTGAGATCCGAGAACCAGTTCGGAGATTCAGAGACTCAGAGAAACGGAGACGACCCCCTCCCAACGTTCAAGTGCCACTTTCTGCCTGACAATAAAAAGAAAATAAACACGAAAATACAAATACGCATCCATAAAAAAACCGAAATGAAAACAAAAACTAAACAAAAAAAACGGGCCAGGGAAATTAGCACATAAGCGTTAAACACGGCGTTTCGAAATCAGTAAGACGACCAGGAAAAGTTTCTAGGCCCATAATCTAGTTCTTAGGGTCCAGTAACTAAGACGCAGTCGCCATATGCCATGTCATCCATCACTGTGCATACAAAACAGTGTGAATATACATGAACAATAAGACAATAAACCCCGGAACTTTGAGAACTCAGGGAATTCACGGATCGAACGATCCAAACGATCCAAGCGATCAAACGATCGATCGATCGATGCCATCCGAATCCGTAAAACAATGCAAATTAGTTGAGTGATTGAGTTGTATACTAAACGCCACATACAGCTGCAGAAAAACAAATATTTTTGAACAATTAGCCTTGATGACTAATTACTTTAATTTCACCACTTTGCCAATAGATTCAGATTCACTTCTGTTTGGACAATAAGATCCTGAAACTCACGTGCGGTTCTATGTGAAAGATAGCACATCCAGTAAGGCTATCTGCTACTTTTAATTACTTATTGGCAATGACAAGCACACACGAGTAATTTACACTACTAGATAACTCTAGCCAATAACAATGAAACGGAAACATTGTTGTTTTATTTTTCGTTATTTTTTTTGTGCTAGTAATTAGAGGAACTTTAGCTGTAACAATTATTTTCACCGATACCAGTTGGAGTTTGAACATAGTTTCGTTTTTCATTTAGTTCTCGGCACATGAACGATTTGGTTGAACGTACGATTGTTTTCATTTAATTTGCCCATCGACAAGGTTAAATTCAAATTCTGTTGAATTTGCTGAACTAGGTTTGTTTATTCTCCAGCCACAGGTGACTCGAAAAAGGCAGCACTTTGATCATAAATAGCGTGATTTTATTGCAAACCAAACAAGTGTGTACTATTTTAACCTTTAGAGTTGAGCAATCAACTGGCAATGGATATTACCATTTGTTGGTAGCAACTAGCGGCTTAATAGATGCCATAAATAACAATATGAAAATCGTGACACTATAGTGTTCGTATTAAGCTACGCTAGATAATATTTGTCCAATAACTGCGGTTTTCCAAGGCCAGTTTTTCCTTTACCAATGATCAGAAGCTAATAATGCAGCTGTTTTTGGGTGATTGTTATCATCGTGCTGATGACTTTTCGCTGTTTACTGATTGCCGCGTCACTTTTCCAGGTCAACCTGCTGATAGCAACAACGCGAAGATGACGCAGAAAACTCAACTGCTGATGCTGCTCCTTGCGGCAGCTGTGGCAGCCAGCTTGGCCAACGAGCTGCCCTCCAATCTCACCCAGCTCACCCAGCTGGATGCCAACGAGATACCCCAGCGGTACGACGAGGCGCAGCTCTGGAGGATCTACAACATCTCGGAGGCGATGCAACAGCGTATGCCCGTGGGCCAAATGCTGGAGCAGAAGTTCGGCGGCAATATCTGGAAGGAGAACTCCAAGTTCCTGGACATCTCCATTGCCAGGGATCAACTGAAGGCCGCCCGCAGCTTCCTATCCGCCCATCGCCTGGATCCTCAGATTCTGTCCCACAACATTCAAGCCATGATCGATGAGGAGCTGCTCGAAGGCATTCAGTCCAGCTCGTTCGCTCACGGAGGCAGAACAAGTAAGTGAAGTGGCTACATACAACGTATCGAATGGAAAGTTGACCGAATTCCTTTCAACCCACAGAGAAGGCCGCCAGGAGCAGCATGCACTGGAAGGACTACCACGATCTGGAGACCATCTATAGCTTTATGCGAGAGATCCGCAGCAAATTCCCCAACATCGTGCGACTGTATACCATTGGCCAAACGGCCGAGGGTCGCGATCTGAAAGTGCTCAGGTGGGTGGACGCCTTATGGGCTAACCGAAGAAATAGTTTCAAGTGTCCAAAGGCCCAGAAGTATGCAGTCATCTCATGTACTTCACAGCGGTGACCCAAACAGGCTGCATACTTTTTGGCACTATGCCGTTTTTCCAATCTACGCATATAATGCTTAATAATCCAACGAAAAATCTTGATATATATCGCCGCAGAATCTCGGAGAATCCCCGCGAGAACAAGAAGGTGTGGATCGACGGCGGCATCCACGCCCGCGAATGGATCAGCCCCGCGACGGTGACCTTCATCCTGTACCAGCTGATGTCCGACTGGGAGAACCAGCCGGCGCACATTCGCGGCCTCACCTGGTACATAATGCCAGTGATGAATCCCGATGGCTACGAGTACAGTCGGACGACGAATCGCCTGTGGCGCAAGAATCGCTCGCCGTCGCGTCGCGCCCAATGCAGCGGTGTGGATCTCAATCGGAACTTCGACATCGGCTGGAATGGCTATGGTTCGTCGACGAATCCCTGCAGTGATACGTACCGCGGATCCGCGCCAGCTTCGGAGCGGGAAACGCGAGCGGTGGCCGAGTTTTTGGCCAAGCGGAAGTACAATCTGGAATCGTATTTGACCTACCACAGCTACGGACAGATGATCGTTTATCCGTGGGCGTACAAGGCCGTCAAGGTCAAGGATGCCAGTGTCCTGCAGCGAGTGAGCAGTTTGGCTGCGGAGCGAATCCTCCAGAAAACGGGCACTTCGTACAGGGCAGCGGTCACCCATGAAGTCTTGGGAATCGCAGGCGGCGGATCCGATGACTGGAGCCGTGCCGCTCTGGGTGTCAAATATGTGTACACCATCGAGCTGAGGGATCGTGGCGCCTACGGATTTGTCCTGCCGCCGCGTTTCATCAAGGACACAGCTCTCGAGGGCTGGACAGTGGCGGAGACGGTGGCGCAGGCCATTGGCCCCAGTTCGTCCGGCTGAATGCCGCCCAATCCTGGCCGCCGCATTTCGGTGTTTAAATCGTAAACTCTGTCGCTTTTTTTTTTACACCCCCCACCTTGTGTAATGTGTAATCTCTATGTGTGCATGAAGGATTATTTATGTTGGTTTGAATGCCTGATTTGGTGACTGAGAGCGAGTGTGTGCTTTGGGTGGGCTGCTGTATCCTTTGAATCCTGTACGGCGGGCAATAAACGAATCTACGCTATTTATTACTACACTTCGACTAGAGAATTTATTTGAGCGGAATAAAAGGGTCATCAGACGATTTCAGCCTATTTAACAGTTCCCTGAGAAAGTTCCAGTAATTCACAAAACATAATGTGGTTTCACCATAAATTCGGGAAATATCTCCAAGAAAGTATATTTTTGATAGAAAGTTAACTCGAAATGTAACCAAGCACTTGACCAAATACAAGCAAATAGGAATGATTGGAAAATAAACCTGCAAAGCTTTGGAACTCACCGTATCCTCGTCGTCATCGGTATTATCCTGGACCTGGAGTTGCAGTTGCGCCAAGGCCGCCGTATTGTTCTCCATGTTCATGTCCTTGGGCGTGGACTCCTCGGAAATGACTGACTCCGATGGCAGGTTATCCACGAAAGCGGCGAACCCACAACCATTGCTGCTTTCAAGTGGCGTCTGCACGGATGTGGGCGAGGCCGACGATTTGGAACCGGATCTGGGCCTGATTCTGCCATTGACTGCGACGGTTTTTGGCGGCAAGGGAGCGGTCAAATGCTCGATGCGATGGGTATAGCGTGTATTCAGCCGTATGCTGCTGTGCGGCGAGGATTGCGGGGATGAGGAGGAGCCATCACCACCGGTGGCAGCTTCTCCTCCGAGGGATTTGGGCGGAACAACAGGACCGGAACCATCCATTTTCGGTGCCAGACCGCCGAGACGCAACTGCTGTTGGATCAGGCGCTCCGCTTCCTGCAGCAATTCATCCACGGATCGCATGTCAGTGCTGTCGGACAGGCGACTCACCTCCTGGAATATGGACTCCGGGTCCGGATCGGTCAGTATTCCGCCGCAATCCTGCTCCTTGGCCAGGAACTCGATAATCGAGCTGCTGTTGGTGTAGTCCAGCCCGTCCGCCTCCGCCGCCACGCCCTGCTTGTGGGGGCTAAGCACCTGCGACATGGCGCGCTGAACTGGTCCGCAATCAAATGGGGCGAGAGGATGTCTATCTACTTGTGCGCCTTCTGTTTATCCTATTTTCGCGTTGGTATAGTATAATCCCGATATGCTTCAATGTGTTTGTTTGTTTGTTTGCCTGGTCTGTCTATGCAAATCAACTGAAAACGAACCGAAAACAGTCGGACTCTGCGCTCGTTGTGGCTGCTCCGGGTGCCCAGAGCTCGGACCTGGGGATCACGGATCTCACGGGTGCGGACACGAGGCTCAACGGACGCGGCGCCTCGTCAGTTTGGCCGTGGCAACAACATTTAAAGCACTTTTTGCAGTACCCACACCCCCACACTACTTTATAGACAGTGGGTAGTAGAGATGGGCGAACGGCGATAGGCAGCTGGTTCGATAGCTCGGGAAAATACTCGATAGTCACGACACTAGTAGGCAAATACGTTTTTTTTCGTTTTGTTTATTATGTATTTCAGTAGTCGATTTCAATCCAAGCATTTCGAACTTAGCTGTTCTGCAAATAACACTTTGTATGTTGTCCGTCTTCCAATAACTGCAAAATCTAATTGGAAAGCGCACTCGATCAAAAAAAATCGATTTTTAAATATCGAACCAGCCGATTAGCCGTCAATCGATTGACTGGCATACCGAAATTTGTGCATTGCATTTATTGTAGTATTTTCCATTCAGTGCCTCCTGGTCACACCGCGAAGCATTTACAAATAAATTCCCCTGGTTGTGTTGTTGTTCATTTTTTTCGTTCCGTTACATAGCACGCTAAAATAAATATCCGAAAGGTAAATACGATCAGCTGAACGGCAGGTGATAATGCTGGATATATATCCCGGGCGTGAAACAAGAGCGGATAAGATAAAAATCGCTGCGCGTGGCCAGGAAAAATCTGGGCCACCTGAAAGCGATCGAAGAGCGATAACAAGATAAAATAGAAAACGTACTGGCGTGTACAGTGGAAAGCAGAAATCTAGGAAATATTAGTTAAACAGTGGGAGAACATGACGCATTGTTTGCATTTGTATAGATTTGTTCGATAGTGTGTGTCTGTGTAAAGTGCGCGGGCTTCTCGGTGTGAGTGTGGTGTGTGTATGTGGGCAGTAAAATACGCGTTAATTGGCCAATTTTACAGGAAGCAAAACAATAAGTAGTTTTATTCTCCGCCAATGCGTAATGTGCTCGAAATAAACATAAACCCAATGTTCCAATTATTTCATCAGCAGTGCGGCACGCACACAAATGCACTCGGCACACAGCAGTGTATCGATACACGCGATTACCGATAACGCGTCCAACATATGCAATTACCATCGTTTTCTTGTTTTCCCCGTTATAACAGAAAAAGAAAACATTGTATAACGTATTTCCCCCGGAAAAACAGAAAAGAAAGAAAACACGAAAATATGCAGCGACTGTAGGCTTAACTAGCCACCCCACCCAACTTCCTCCGCCCACAGATTTTTTTTCATATTGGTTTCTCTGCCTTTGTGTAAGTTCATTTGCATGCAATTTGAATGTAGTCGAGTCGAGATCGGAGCTCTTCGATGTTCTCGGATCTCCATATTCTGTATATAAGGCTGGGGAACTGAACATCGCACTTCTTATTCTCGCTTCATAGACGCCGAAGAGTAATATACCCTCCATATATTAGATCTTCACTATATATCTTGAGCCAACCAGTTGAAACAAATATATTTATCTCGACGTACTTGTATTATTATTATCCAGGGACTTACTTTCTAAAAGAGCAGTGGAAAATAATGCGGGATTCCCCTCACGATTCCCACGGCATACTAAGTTGCCAGTTATTAAAGAGCCCAACTGCTTTACACTCAGATTAACTGAACTTTACATTTATGACAACAATAGTTGTGCGAAAGATAATAGTTAAATCAAATTTATTGTTTCTCAAGCGGCTACTCTATTAGGCTCGACCCACAATGAGCGCGCAAATCGTTAAGCAAATAAGTTGCCCATTAATTGTTAACCAAAATTGGCTTTCCATTCACCATTGAAATGAAAAGAAGCGCCTCTCAATAATTAAATCACTTTAAGGCTTTGTTTAATTGCACAAATACGAAGTTAGTCAAGTATGGAATTATTATTGTATTATTTAGTATCACATCAAGGCTTCGAAGGCTGACTAGAATACTTACAAAGTGATTGAAACGTATACAATCCACCAAAACTCAACTGACCATGTCTATACTTTTCAGTTAGAGATCAGCCGATTCCAGAATGCTTTCGCTGCAGAACCAACGGCAACCGAAGACCACCCCACTGGTGGACGACTACGAGGTCTCGGACACGGTACTGGGCCTCGGGATCAACGGGAAGGTGGTGCAGTGCACCCACCGCCTCAGCAAACAGAACTATGCCCTCAAGGTGCTGCTGGAAAATGAGAAGGCGCGTCGCGAGGTGGATCTGCATTGGCGTGTCAGCGAATGCCGGCACATTGTGAACATCATCGATGTCTACGAGAACACCTATAGAGGCAGAAAGTGCCTCCTAGTTGTCATGGAGTGCATGGAGGGCGGCGAGCTCTTCCAGAGGATCCAGGATAAGGCCGATAGCGCATTCACGGAGCGGGAGGCGGCCCAGATAATGCACGAGATCTGCGCGGCGATAGACTATCTGCACAGTCGCGACATTGCGCATCGCGACCTCAAGCCGGAGAACTTGCTGTACACCACCTCTCAGCCGAACGCGATCCTAAAACTGACGGACTTTGGCTTCGCCAAGGAGACATTCAGCAATTACACGCTGCAGACGCCCTGCTACACTCCCTATTACGTGGGTGAGTGGCTTTCGGAGGGATTATCATTATCAGTTGCTGGTTAAAGAGCACATTGGGCGCGAAAAAATGCTCTATAATTGTTAAAATTCACTGTTTATCTACTCTGAATTATGGCATGGCATTTTTGATGGCATGGCCGGAAACTGCATGACAGGCATTTGACTTATTGACTTAATTATTCACCACACAGCTGATAGTAAAATGAGTTTTATAAGTCAGCTCACCCCCCTTACATAATTTATTGAGTTAACTTTAACTATAACTTCTGTAAATCAATTCAGCCTTGTTCTCAATCTCGTTGCGAAAGCGTTGTTCGAAAGTTTGCACTTAATTTGCAATAGAACGGAAAGAAAGATTTCGAATATATCAGGGGATTTAGTTCTCATTCCACCATCGAAAGTTAATTTCCGTCGTGAATAAGTATTTTTTGCTTCTGAATTGTTCCGATTTTAATCATATGTTCATTTTGCAGCGCCCGAGGTTCTGGGTCCGGAGAAGTACGACAAGAGCTGTGACATCTGGTCGCTGGGCGTGGTGATGTACATCATTATGTGCGGGTTTCCGCCGTTCTACAGCAACCACGGCATGGCCATTTCGCCCGGCATGAAAAAGCGCATCCGCACCGGCCAGTATGACTTTCCCGATCCGGAGTGGACGAATGTGAGCAAGGCGGCAAAGGATCTGATCAAGGGCATGCTGAATGTGGATCCCAGCGAGCGTCTGCGCATCCAGGACGTCATAAGCAACAAGTGGATTGCCCAGTACAATGACGTTCCACAGACACCGCTTTGCACGGGTCGCATGCTGAAGGAGAGCGAGGAAACCTGGCCGGAGGTGCAGGAGGAGATGATGCGCTCGCTGGCCACTATGCGCGTGGACTACGATCAGGTGGGTCATCCGCATTGCTAGCATGGCAAAGTAAACAATACCTCGCCATTGTTTTGTCTGTGAGGTAAAACCCAAGGAGAGTTTTCCACTCTATTATATAACATTACTCATTTGCTTTGCACCACGTATTGTGTGCAGCCTTTGCGGTCCATTTGTTTATACAATGGGAAAATAAATTTCAATTTTAGTCTGCTTAAGCAATTAGCAAGTAGACTGCTTCTTAGCCCCCTTTTTTCTGCCAGTCGCTAACTGGAAAGTCGCCAATTATACGAACTAACAGGAATGCGGAGGTTAATGCGCCTGGAATGCTTTGATTAGTTTGACCCTTTGAAAGGAAATCCCTGTTAATTGACCTTTTCTATCTTTCAGATGCAAATCAAGGCGCTGGACAAGTCGAACAACCCGCTGCTGACGAAGCGCAGGAAAAAGATCGAGGAGTTATTTGCAGCCAATGCGAAGCGCCACTAAACGACGTGGCAGCCAGCAATAATACGGCCAATCCGGGAGTGAGATGGGCGTAGGACGTAGGATGGATGAACCATCGGATTAACACTTAAGCGGATAACAATGTTGTACAATGCTTTACAAGAACGATAAATACTACTATACTACGACGACGGCAGCACCTGCTATTAACTACTACGATGATAACAACAACCTCTGCAAATCAACTACTCCATGTTATATTACGTTACGTTTTCTTTTTTCATTTTGTCCATTATCTATGTATAATCCATTTCCAGTAAAGGGTTCTTAGGGTATTTTGTAGTCTGAAAAGTGCTCTTTTGTAAAAGAAACTAAAGCGTAATGCGTGAATAACGAACTTAAGTAAAGCCAAGTGCAAGCCTAGCTAGCCAGCCGAATATGCAAAATGCCTCGGTATCGCGTGAAAGTGTTTCGTTTTGTCGACTTTTTTTGAAAACGTGTCAGTTGTAACCGAACTTTTTTTACGTGTACGTGACTTTGATTATAATTATATATGCATATGTATAATCGTATTGTATATGTATGTATGGTATATGTGTGGAGAAACAATTATACAGCCAGTTGACGTTTGCATTAATCTGCGAAAGATTCAGTGTTGGTTCTAACTTTTATTTGCTGATTCTGCAAGCGATATACCATTTTACCGTATAGCGTATTTGTAGTCCATAAACAAGAACCCCCCAAAATAAATAAAAACAAATCAAGCTTATTTTACTTTGATTACTACCGAACATTGCCTTCATTTCCACGCGAAGTGGATCAGTGCACGCTTTAGAGGGAGATGCCAACAAGTGGTTGGTGGACAGTCCTCTGTGGACTGGAGCTGGATCCACTATAGTCCCAGTTCAGGGGGCATATCGTAAGGTAATCATGGTATGGACTGAAGAAACGAAAACTCCGCTGAATTTGGGGTGTCATTTATTTTCCATTTCCATGATCAACAGTGCTCCGGCATTTGAGCCAGCTACATACATATATCATCAACGATGCTTTTCGCGTGGGTGTTGAAAACCTGGGGCTTGTGGGCTGGATTGGGGCGTGGCTGGGGTGGAGTGGAGTGGAGCGGGGAAATGGGGAGGAGGAGGTGGTTGCAAATAACAATTTGCCAACAGTGTGGGCCCACAGCTGCGAGAGGCCGCGATTACAATACCCGACTAAAGGCTACGACTAAGACAATAGTTAACATTCACGTACATCCATCGCCAATGGCTTAACTACAGATTTGTGGGTGATTCGGTTATTCGTGTCGTCTCTTTGTTAGTTTGTTGGTTTTTTGCTCTTTTTTTTTTAATCAACGTCTGAAAGAGGTTCGTGCTGTGGTTTTTGTCTGCTCTACTGTATCGTTTTCACTTTTTTCTTATTACTTTTTTTTTGTCGCGTTTTACGTTCACCTTGACGTAGTTTCAGTTGCGCGTTATATCAATTTACAAAATATGTGACAGAAAATTCGCTTAGAAAAATACATTTGGTTGCTCTGCTTCCTGTCCTCGGTTTTTACATTTTTTTTGGTTTTTTTTTGTTCCATGTACTTGTTTGCTGTAGTTTGTAGTTTGTAGTTTGTGTGCTCCGATGCTGTTTGCTAGCCTTAATTTTAGTCTAATGGCAGATATCGAGATTCACCGTGCTTCCGGGCTCCACCCGTTAATAGTTGAACTTTAAATTCCTGCATTCGTTTCCAATTCTCCTGGCTGTCCTTCGTCCATCCGTGAATATTACTCCCGTTCTACGTTCCTCAATCCTCTTTAGCTATAGTTTTGTAAACTGAAGGTACCTGTAATGTTTCAACAATCTCTCGATCCGTATCGATCCCCTAGATCCTCTGCTCTGCCTACAGAAAACTGTCGCAGCTGTTCTCTGCCTCGCTATTGGAGCAATCCATGGCGGGCAGTGAAACGCCTCGTCGATAGTGCCACTGCCTCTGCTGCTGCTGCAGGTGCTGGTTATGGTGATGGTATCCATGACCAGCAATTGACACGCAACTGACGCTGGAACTGCTGCCGCTACCGGAGCCCTGGCCACTGGGACTAATGTGGCTGCCACATCTTCTGGAGGTCGAGGGCAGCTCCGGCAGGGCGACAGCGTTGAGCCGCGGAAAGTACTTGTACATCTCCAGCAAGTTGCCCAGCTTGACGTGCGGCTTGTACTCCACACCCTCCAACGATTGTGCTGCCGAGCTGCTATTGCTCAGTGGCATCCAGAAGGTGAGACCCAGCTGGGCCAGGTGGCCGCCCTAAATGCAAAGATTGATCAGTTGGTAGTGAGCACACTGGTGAATGGCCCCAGCTCAACCCACCTTGATGTCGGTCTCCAGTTTGTCACCGATCATGACGCACTCCTGCGGCTTGACATTGAGAAAGTTGCAGGCGGTGTAGAAGATATCCGGATGCGGTTTCTCCCATGGCAGATCCGATGAGACCAGCACGCAGTCGAAGTAGCCGCGCACATTCAGCACGGCCACCTTCTCCCACTGGGCGTTCGACGGTCCATTGGTGATGAGGGCCAGGACGTAGCCCGATTGGCGCATTCGCAGCAGCAGCTGGACATAGTCCGCGGGCACGGCTAGGTAGCGATACCGCAGCCTCAGCCACTTGGGGTAGATCTGCTCCGCCAGGTGCTTGTGGCGCGCTGGAAGGGATTCGCGCCACAGGTGAGTGCGCCACGAGTCCAGTGATGTTTGCGTGTTGTCCGGACAACGGCGGAAGGCCTTTAGAAAGTTTTGTGTGGCCTGAGTGGCTTCATCCTTGCCAAACTTGTACTGAGTCTCCAGAACTTCTGCGAGCTGAGAACGAAATGGGAAATTGTGCTAATTTAAAATATATACCAACAGGCAGCACCTATACGTTTCATAGATATGATAATGCCGCCAAAACCTCAGTAGCGTAAAAACTATAATTACGCTATGACGAATCCAGGATAAGATAAGTTAAGAACTTTCACGCTGTAAGTAATGAACTACCTGAACTTTGGCTAAAGTGAAGTTAAGACAATGTTAGTAAAAGTAATTAAAATCCGATGGCTACAATCTACAATCTAATTTATTGCGTCCACAAAGTTCTCAATTGAGCGTCAGATTGTCAAACCCAATCATTCGATCGAATCGAAGCCAATTGAATAATCGAACGTAATGCCGTAATCGCTATAGCATCGTCCTACTATCAGGGAATAATCATCAAACTGCAAGTGCCGCCGTTACACATGTCGCATGAGTAATATACATATGTACATATACTATTTTATGGTTGCAATGATAGCTTGGAAGTTTCCATTGGTTATCTATTTTCCGGCTTAACAATCTGCTTATGTAAAATGGTGCTAGCATCAGGATGCTAAGCGCATACAAATCATAAGAAATCACGTTGCAATCCTTGTGATTTGCCACAAGAACTGGTTACGTACATACATATGTGCCCACAAGTCATGAGTTCCGAAACATAAATGGGTGGGGCACCGCCCGCTGCCAATTGAAAGCAACTGAATAAAGAAACTGACTTATTTGGGGTCTGTGAACATAGCATATTGAAACGCGAAGGTGGTAATGAAGTTAGCTATCTAAATTGGAGCAGTTTAAAAGATAAGGCGATATAATCTGGAATGCACAAATAGGTAAATTTACGTGACATAGAACACATTTTCAAGAATACCTTTCTCTCTTGAAGGTAAACGCAGATAAGCTACCTTTGCTAAACAGAGTTTAACCCTTAGACTCAATTACCGAAAGGATCCTATATAATAAATGATGTCAATGAGCTCTGAATGTTCAAATAAGCACCTATTGTGAAGTGCTACCTATTACCATCAATTAACCTTTAGCCTCATTGAGTGCCATTCAATTATAGCCAGAGGGTTATGTGTATTTCAAAAGAAACCATTGTTTGGATAAATTATGTTCAAGTTTCTAGTCTTTAAATATGTTATCTGTTATGATGGCATTAAGATCCCTTACAGACGCTCCTATCGAATTTCGTTACAACCAAGTACGCCGACTTCCGACCTTTTTGCAATCACTAGCCGCCTAGAGTGCACATTTAATGATAATGCGCCCCATGATAAGATCCTTTTAAGTGCCTTTGAGCACTTCGAAAGCCAAAGATCCCCAATTTCCAACGCAATGCTGATGTATTTGTTGGGTTCCTTCGTGCTGACAGCCTTCTAGAGTGCATGTACCCGTGGTTATATTTAAGTTAAGACCTTGTCGAGTGCACCGCTCAGAGTTTTACTTTTTTTCGCTTTGTTGGGGAGGCATTTGGGGTTGGGGGATGTGAAGGGAAGGGAAAGGCAAAGGAAATCGCAACGGAACGCAAATAAACAATCGAGTTTCGGGCGCGTGCTATCAACCGAGCGTCCGGGTTTTTTTTTTTTTGACTACGTAACAACGGACGGGCTGCAGTGGAAAATTTTCTAGACCGCCTGCTGCGCACTTTCACCCCTCTCCTGGAAAAGAAACTGATTTTTGGGACAGGGAGGCTGGCAGGCTGTCCACTTTTGGCTTGGTTAACATAACTCACCTTTCTGATCGCCTTGGAATCGCCGGCTCGGGTGGGTATTAACGTGTTGTCCAAGTCAAAGTAAAAGGCCCTGATTTTCGCACATGTCGCATCGAAATGTGAATGTGTGGCTGTCGATTGCTTGCCGCAATGGAATTTGCTAGCTGCCATGGGAGTCGTCGAGCGGAGGGGGTGAGGGGGGTTGGGGGCTGGGCGGCTGTGCGTGGTGGCACTGTCAGGGGAGGGGCTGCAAGATCAACTTTGGTGCAATGCTAAAATCCGCCAGCGGATTTGCGATTCGAAATTTGGCGCCAAACGAAACGAAATGTACGAGCTGCACCACTGCAGCGGCAATGCAGTGTTTTCCGATTTTCCTCGAGCGGACGGGCAAAAGATTCCGCTTCTCGCGCGGCGAAGTTAAAACGGCAACTGAATGGCAACGAATAAAAAAAAATAACGAAACGGAACGGGAGCGTTCGCAGTAAGGTCGAGAGAGGGGGTGGCGGGCAGGCGGAACAGGTGAGCGCGGGTGTATGTGTGTGCGTGCGTGTGTGTGAGTGCTCGTGGACTGAGTGAGAGCGGAGTAGCAACTGAAAAACTGAAAGAAAGTGCGAGCGCGCATGGGAAAACAGTGGCGTCCACAAGTCTGCGCAAGCGAACAGTGTGACCAGTCTGGGGCGCCAATTAGCCTCTAAAGCTTGACAAGCTATTGTGATTCCCCATTTTAATGAAATTAAGATTCAGATTTTGAAATAACGACCGTGAAGTTCAATTTGATAATTGGTTAGACGACTGTGAACTCTTCTTTTGCACAACTGCAGCACAGCACATGTGCTTTTTGCAAGCACATACTTTTTGGCGTCACTGTGCAAAGTGTGCCAAGTGCTGTTTGCGCGCGAGAGCGAATGAGAGCAGGCGACCTCGCGCAGAGTTGTCTCTATGCGCCGTTAAGCGACCATGAGCGGAAAAGAGAGCACGATAGAGGTCGCGGGAGGGTCCCGTTGCTTTGCAGCGACGCTTGCTCTCCATTCTGAATTTAAAATGAATCAGAGGCACACTAATTTCTTGATTGTTTTGCAAGTTATTATTAAATTCTATAAATAAAACCAGGAAAAGCAACAACAACAGTTCTTTGTTTACCAAAAATATGAGTTGTTTTATACTTCCTGGTGTTTTATAGCACTGTCTTATCGGATAATCGATAGTCTTCGATAGTGATTGTTAAAAGTGGCAACGCTTTGTTTTTTTTTGGCTGGGTGGCAAGTGATTAGCCCACGGATTTCTTTGCATCTTTCTGTGTTTTCTTTTAATAGTTTTTGGAGTTTTTCAAAATTTCCAGCGATGAGCAACGCGGAGACAACAACGAATTTGTTTTCTACAGGTGAGTGAATATTAAAAACACCCGGAATGCCCAATAAAATGAGATTTTCTTGTAGAAACCATTCTGAATGCGGTGGACGAGGAAGTGGAGAAGGCTTCAGCGGCTAGTAGGAGTAGGATATCGGCCGAAGAGGAAATCCCGGAGAGCAAGGACCAGCCTGACACGGCTGAGGACGAGCTTATCTCTATGGAAACGCTACGCCCCTCGCCTGTCCAATGGCCGGAGCGATGTGAGTGTAGAAGACGTGAGCACCCACAATTTGGCGCCATTTTTAACGACTTTTTTTTTCGTTTCGGTTGCTCCAGTTCCCGGAATGGACGAGTTCCTCACCATGAGCGACACGCCGATCTACACGCGCAGCACGGACTACGCCAACAATCTGACAATGGAGGACATGGCCAAGATCAATGGTAAGTAGCTGCAAAGCCAATGATAAAATCGCTTGGCAGATGGTTACCAGTTCTTAAAAGTTCTACAAATTTAAGAACAGTATGCCATGTATACATTACAGAATATCCACTACATACTTATCTTTTTCCAGAACTAGCCCAGCTCAGTCCCAAGCAGCTGATCGAGAATATAAAGTCAATGCATGATGAAATTTACCAGCTGGGACTGCGTGAGGCAAAGGAGATGACTCGTGGAAAGCTGCTGGGCATCTTTGACCGGGATCGTGTTCCTAAGCGGCAGCCTTAAGGCAGGATGATCCGATCCCTGAAAATGGGACTGCCAAGGATCTCTTTGAAGTCGAATTAGGAACATAGGCGTAGTTTCATAGTGTACATAGTGCTATTTTTATAGTGAGTAATGCGAGTTGTGAATGCATCGCAATTTTACAAAGATAAATAGGCGTTTGAACAGTAACTAACGTTTATTTCCATTAAAGCATTTTGGGTCCTACGTCGCTTGTATTACAGATACATTTGATGAGTCGGAGGAGAGATGAAGTTGAGGGATTGGCAAGGAATGCAAAAGGATCAGGAGTTTTGGAGACGGAACAGTAGATTTCGCTATGCAGGGACATTAACGCAACAAATAACTCTGTCTATGTGGGCTTGGATGGATCGGTCACTCTAGTGCCTCCTATTTATACTTACTAAATGCTTTCGTTCAGATTTATATAGTAGCCTTTCCCACGATCCATCCCAATGTGGAAAAGTGTATTGGTGCTGAAGATGTGCTTACATTCTGTTTCCCGTAAATATATCCTGTAATCTGTAATCAATTCCCATTACTCCTGCCATTGCATTCCGAATCGCTGCTCAAAGGTGATACGATTAAAGACGCCCGCATCGGCCAGCTGCAAGGGATCAGTGTAGTACGCAAACCGCCGTATATCCAGCATGGCCAGGTCGAACATTTGCTTCCAGCTGGTCAGATCGGTGACGCTCATGTGGATCGGCAGCTGGGGATCCGGTATATCGATTGCTGCCTGCAGTCGGTCAAATGCCTCGGCAATTGGTCCCACCGACAGATTAACCCAGTACTCCGCTGGAAACCGCTTGTTCTCACAGAACGGCGCGCCCTTGCGCATGATGAAGACCAGCATGAGTATCTCATAGCGCTCGGAGCTCTCATAGAAGCGCTTGGTTCGGGTCTTCTCCACGAAATCGATGAGAAGGATCAGGGGCGTGTAGTTCTGGAGGTGCATCAATAGCTCCCGATCGGTCCAAAGGTAACGACCGCCTTTGACGGTCAGCAGGCTCATGTTGCTGGCGAGTTGTTGGTGCTGCTGCTGCTGGTGGTGCTGCTGCTGCTGCTGCTGAATGTGTTGCTGTTGCTGCTGATGTTGCTGGTGTTGCTGCTGCTGCTGCTGCTGGTGTTGCTGCTGCTGGTGCTGTTGGTGTTGCTGCTGCTGGTGCTGCTGGTGAATGCCGCCGGCGGATGGGGCTGGAGTTCCGGTGCTCGATGCCACCTGGCTGGGCATGGCGACCACAATGCCCGTCTGTCTCTGGCAGCCAATCTCCTCCACCATGTGCGCTGCGATGACGACAAAATGCAATTAAGACAAGTGCCTAAACCAGGCCAAGGTCGCTGCGTAGGCCGAGCACCCAGCCACCCACTACCCGCCCTTATTACTTGTTGCAAATAGCGAGGCAGCAAACAGCAAACGCGCAGCAAGTCAAAGGCTACGGTAATTGCAATCGACTTACTGCGTGCCCCAATCAAAGCGGCGGCAATTATATGAGGCGGATGGATAAGCGGGGCTTTGCGGGCCTGGACTTGGATCGGGGTACGACTCTGGCCACCAGAAGCAATGGTCTATCTCCTCCGGCAGCTCTGCGTGTGTGCCGTGCGCCCTGGACGATTGTTGCCACGCGAGTGCTTCCCCAAGTCAGAAGTCGGGGCCACTCGGACCCGCGTTCTCGTTGCACTCGGTCTCAGTTTTCGGACTCGGTTGCGCCAGCCGATGGGCATTTGGATGTGCATATAGGAACTCGGCCCGTTTGGCAATGAACTTATTGGATGCGTTCTGCGCTGGCTGCGGCTCGCAGATTTGTTACCAAGCAAGCTGCCAACTCTAAAATGTATGTCCCCAAGCGATTGATTCAAAAATAAATGCGAAAAACATATACACAGCTTAAAAAATGAGGAATTTCATGTTTAAATTACAAAAAGTCTAGACAGGAAATCAATTGTTAGTATTTTCCACTTTCCTATGCTTAAACATATTAAACATTTATACGTACAATTATATACAAATTTAGTTTGCATTTAAATAAGAGTTGTTAAATTGCAAGTGTTTTTGAGCACCCTGTTATATTCACCTTTGATTTTATGAAAAGCTTATTAAAGCTCATCAGTTTATCAGCAAACGAAATCGAAGTTTTGATGAACATAAAAGTGGTTTTAAATTTCCAATAATGGTAAATTGTTGATTTAAATCAACCTTGGGCGGTAAATAGGTAAACAACTTGGGGAAGCGCAAAGCAAAATGCCTCAGTAACTACATTTGCTTTCAATAAGATCTCACATGTTCCCACAATATCACGATTAATGTAAATTTGTAATAATAATAAGTAACGGTATAGAGAAATTCTAATAATATTCATGTACACCAATGTATAGCATTTTATATTATAACTAGTCTTAGTAGTATTATACACGCCCCACTAAATACTATCAAAAAAATGCAGCCGGGGTCAATATATTTGAAAGAAACATATCCTTGGGATGACAGCCTGAAAACTCTTCTACCAAAATGCCTATAACTTTGTTAAAGACTGCCCACCCTCCGATCGAACTCGTCCTTGTGCTCATTCTTCAGGTACTTCCGCATCCCGACGAGCATGTAACGCACCTTGGGTGCGGATAGGACATCCAGGAGTATGGCCATCAGGTCCTGAAAGCTCTCATAGGTGCCATTTTTATACTCCAGCAGTGCTTTGCCGAAGCGGCGGAATTGATCCTGGGTGACTAGACTGCGTAGCTGCAAAGTAAGATAGAAAATTAGTTGCCGTATAAAAGGAAACTTCAATTTAACCCACCGCCCGGAGAAAATCTGCCCTTTCTTCAGGTGCCGCCTTAGCCTGCGAACTGCTTGGCTCCACCTTGATGTTCTCCACCAGCTTATATCGCTTTTTGGACACCTGGCTGGAGGACTCTGGCAGCGTCGGTGAGCTGCGCTCCCGCTTATGAATCTTCACCAAGTCAGAGGAGCCGCTTTTACTATCCGTGCAGCAGTTAAAATCGATACTCTAGAAAGGGGCAAAACACTTTCTAAAGAACTAAATAAACACAAAGTAAAAGTAGATTCGTGGGAATCTCGTGTTTACCGAGACATTTGAGTCGAGTCGACTCATAAAGTCCATGGCACTGGGCGCCGCACCACCCAGTTTTCGTCCAGCGGCACTGGCATAATCGGCGGGTGTCCATGTCTTTATGGAATTAGCCATCTCCACTTTGCTACGAAGAAAAATAATAAATATTTCAAAGAGTCAACACGAGTGGAATGGCAAACAAGAGTTTGTTTACCCCTGCAGTGATGACAAAAGGCCAATGGGAATGGCTTATAACTTTTCACTTTAACCTTTTGAAATCGAATTTCGCTATCATAAATCTCAAAAATTGTACTCTTAAGACTACCAAATCCGATTCAGTATTGGCTACTATTAATTAGAATACAATCTATAAAACTGATAAGCTTGATCTGAGATCGCAGGTTACGTACATGGCGGATTCATTGGCTGATTTGAACGTGGCATTGGAACCAGGCTCCCGTTTCAGTTTTGGAATGGCGGCTAGTGGTTCATCCTCAGTCTTGCAGACGGTCTCCAAAGGCGCATCCGTTTCCCTCTCATCCGGTAGCTTCATCTGAAGATTTAAAAGAATTGCATTACAAATTGTGAAAACTGCAAATGCACCATAGACTCACATTCGCTTCGGCGTTCTTGAAGAACTGGCGCAGTTCTCGGACGATGGGGCCAAAGGGTGAGCATTGTGGCCGGTCGCCCAGGTGACCCCGAATCCATTTGGACAGCTGCTGGACCTGGGAGGCGTCCTTGAACCGTGAATCGCAGAGCAGAATGGCACCATAATCGTTGCGATGACGGATCACACGACCGATGGCTTGATTGACTGCCCTCGTGGCATCCAGATTGTACCATTCCTGACCACTTAACAGCTGATTCTCGCGCGTCCTATTCGCCTCCAGATAGCGACGTTTCAGTATCACCTTGGGATCTTTTAGCGGTGGGAATGGCAGACCCGTAATAATCACCGCCCGGCCATTGCGATCAGCAAAATCCAGGCCTTCGGAGACTTTGCCGCGACAAACAGCCATGAATACGGCACCCTTGGAGTCGCGTATCGCCTGGTAGAACTCTTCCATCGTGCTGGTGAACTGATCCTTGCTGCGCGGCTCCAGGAAAATCGGTTTCTTGCACGATATGTCTGCCCACAATCCACTGGCCTGCCACGCGTCCACGCACTTGTTCAACATGGGATACGATGGGAAGAAGACAAGAAGGCCGTCGGGTACTATCCGCGATACATTCAGAATTGTCTGTCCCAGGGAGCTGATGTACTTGGGATTATCACTGCAGAAGACGAAAGAAGGCAGATATAACAATTATGTTTAGTGCTATAGTACATTTGAGCAGCCTTAAGAAATTGTTACGTTGGCATTCCGTAAAGTTATATGATTCACCTGCAACAGAACTGAGTTATGTTTCGCCCAAATTGTTTATTTACTCATGGCATTGCCCATAAACAAATAAGCTTTTGGTGTGAATAATGCTCACCGGTTCGCGTAGTTCGATATCAGTTGCTGTCGATCGGGTCCAGTGCCAATGATCTTGACATACACCTGCGACTGGTCGACGATGTGCGGATTCTCCAGATGCTGGGCCACCGGAATGGCAAGCTCGGCGATCAGCGGCTTGAGGGGAGCCAGCGTGCCGCTGGTCAGGATTACGCTGCGCACTTGGGTGTTCAGCAGTTGTTCCATTCCGAAGCCAGGATTGAAGCACCAGAAGTTGATGATTTTGGCGACCTTACTTGTGCCACTGGCTGCAGCAATCGTTCCCTTGCCCAGCCAACCACCTTGCTGTTTAGCACCCTGTTGCTTTCCGTGTCCCTGCTTGGACTCCTCCATCTGGACATGCACTTTAAAGCTGGCGTACACCTTGCTCATCACGTCCTGCTTGTTGGCAAACACAATGGTCAGCAGATCGCTGAGCATCGTGAAGGTGCCGCCCTTGCGGATGCTCATCTGCTGGGAGGCCACAAGGAGGTATTGCACCAGTTTGTCCAGCAGGGATACTATTGTGGCAACGTTGCCGTAGGTGAACTATAATAAACGAAGTTACATTTTTAATAAGCGCTTTAATTTAAGATTAAGTGCATCCTTACATTCGCTTTGCCAAGCAGTTCGTACATTAAGGAGGCGGGAAAGGTTGTTCCTTCGGCGGCATTGTCCACAACCACGGCATCGATGGCCTTCTCCAACTCGAGCAGCATCTCCTTAAGCAGCGTAAGGTCGTCCAGGGTGAAGTCCTTCGGCTCATCTCCGGCCATGTCTTGCGACTCGCCGCTCGCAAAGACTTGCATGATATGCGTGACGTCCTCGATTGCCATGGCCACATCAGAAGACTTAATCTGCACCGAAGCGGACTCCTCGCAGATCTTCTCGATGTTGTGGGCCTCGTCCAGGATCACGATGGTATTGCCCAGCTCGATTTTGTTGGCCTTGCGAGCCTTGGGATCGAGTAGATAATTGTAGGGCATGAAGGTGATATCTGCCTGGGGAACCAACTCCCGAGACGCGAAGTAGGGACATATCTTTAGGCGCTGGCCCACCTTGACCAGGTCCTCAATGTCCATGATGGATGGTCCGCGCAGATCCGGATGATCCTTCCGCGACTCCACGCGCATTTGAAATGTACAGGTCTTGGAGTGCACCCGTAGCTTGCACATGTTGGTCTTGTTGGAGTTGCCCTGCTCCCTCATAACCTCCGGATGAATGCATAGCTGATCGCGGGAGCCCAGCACCACGGATCGCATGTTGGCGTACGCCGTCCTCTTGAGCTCCCGCATCGCCTGGGTCAACTGGGAGTGGGTGCGCGACGCGTATATGACCTTGGGCACGCCCCAATTATTCGCACGACCCATGGTCTTGCCCAGATCGGACAGTTCTCCCCCAGTTGCTCCTCCTGCAAGACCAGAAAAATCTGCCTTCTCAATTTTGACCATCTGCTGTTGGTGCTCCGATTGCCTTGTGCGGATCCAGGCCAAGGATGAGCACAGCAAACTTAGGGTCTTGCCCGTGCCGGTTGGCGATTCCAGGACTCCATTCGTGCCATCGCGGAGACACTGGATCACCTTCTCCATGTACGCCCGCTGAACCGGATATGGTTCGAACGGGAAGTGCACCGGAATGCCGGCGATTAGGCTCTCTGGCATTATTTTTTAATAATACTATTTATTTACTTGTTTACGCGCCAAGACGAAGTGAACATGTGTTCGTTGGTCGATAACGATACCTGTATGTGTGGTGGCCAGTTATCGCTATCGATAGAGTACAGTGGACTCTGATTAAGTAACATATTATGAGGTTATCTTGAACTTGGTGTCAGATGTTTACCAGTTACATGTCAAAGTGTGCGTAATTTGTTTTGTACTCCTAAAACTGATGTGTTGTAGAGGTGGATATAGTATCTATTGGTTTTATTAGTAATGGAAACTTAAAAACCGTATAAGCATTAGAATCCCTACTGTAGTTGTGATGCTGTACATTTGGATCAAAGGGTAAACATTTTATTTTAAGTAAATGTTACAGATTACACCAAACTAATGACATAAAACATAAGCTGAGCAGCATATTTTTAGGTCTCGTGAAAAGATAAAGAAATATATGGCACCTAATATTACAAACTCTTAATTCGATTACAAATCCATAATTCCCGAGCCCTTCATTCGGCTTTTCTGAATCGCCGCGATACGGCTCCACTGAATTGGCGCTACTTGGCCACACCGAAATACGCTCGTCATTTGACGGAACGGAATCAAATCATTCGAACTTTGAGAACGGTAGTGTTGTGTTGTTTTTGCTCGGCAGCAAAGTAAAATCCGAAGAGAAGCGAGGCGAACAAGAGAAGAAGAGCAGGAGTGGACGACAGCAATGCAACAACAGTGACGAGGCGCCAGTGTGCTAGAGTATGTGTGCGAGTGCGTGTAAGCAACAACTCCCCGATACCAACCTACGAGCGAGAGGGGGACGGCGATAGCGACGGTCGTTCGGTCGGTCCGACCGTTAGTCGCGTCTGTCGGTCGTTCTCGCCTATGCACCTCGGCGGCAGAGCAAAAGAGAGCGCACTCTGGCTATGTGTGTGTGCGTGTGTGTTCTCGCTCTCTCGCGCGGTGGTGATAAATTTCTGTTGGCACAAAGTAAAAATATAACAGAATAAAAAATCGTGGCGCGGCATATAGAAGCTAATCGAAAATTATTGCAAGTATTGGGAGGAGGAGAAACATTCCTTTTGTTGTGAGTGCGTTTTTTTTTTGTTTTTCTATTAGTTTTTTTTTGGCCCGGAAACTGGCTTGGAGATGCTGCCGGTGTAGCTGTGTGTGAGTGTTGTACGATTTTTTTTTTTTGACAGAAAATGAAAATCTAAAATATTAACTATGCGATCCTGAGATTCGCACTTTTAACACGCGACCATACATTTTGAAATTCGAAAGCTTTGGCGGGCTGACGATGCGCGGGCGCTTGCAACTCTGACGATAACGATTACCGTGACGATAACGCGGCTGCACTAATCTGCATTATCACATGCAAATTAAGGTCATCCAAATGAAAAATGACCACCAATCAAAGGCCCTGCACCCCTTTGCCGCCTCCTATTTATTCGAAACAACAAGAAACAGTGTGTTTATTTTTTCGCCGATTTTCGTGCTTTGGCAACCCTGCCGCGGCTGCATAAGTGAATTCCGATGAAGAGCCGTGTCATTTTCTTGGCCAAAACATAGCTGCGCTCAGATTAATTAGACGGAAAAAACTCGATTACTTCAAGTGCCCGGCCCTCTATTATTTTTGCTTAAACGTGTGTGTGAGCTTTGCGGACTGCCATCGAACACAATAGGACGACTCGTACCCCGCAGCCACCCGCACTCCACCCACACGTCGCTGCAGGGCTGCCAGATCAATGATAAATCACACACCGCTCGTTTAATCCGAATTTTGTATTGTTTTTGCTCAAGACAAATTAGTGATATTTATTGGATATCTTAATTTTCGATCAACTTTTTACCTGTCCAAATTGGGGGTATCTGGCAACCATACACCAAATCGCGAGTGTGTGTGTGTGCGTGTGCATGCCCATGTGCGCGAGTGTGCGTGTGTATTTGCGCTCTTATTCAAATAGAAATTGAATGTTTTGCACTCGAATTCAAGACAATTACGGCTCCCCCGGTAAAAACAGATTCTGACTGTCTAACTTGTCCTAATTTACAGTGTAGGGATGTGGGTTAAGCCTGCGATCGCCGAGTGATCGTTATCGTTATCCCGGCTTTGGTTAATCGCATTCCTCCTACTCCTCCCCCTGGCATTCACATCCCATCCCCCTTTCTCATTTTTCTCCTCCTCCTCCTCTTCTGCGGCCATTCGTCTCCTTCGCTCTCCATCAGAGATGCGTAGGTCGTGCTCTCTCGCACACACACTCACGATCGTGAGATTCGGCATTGTGTAATCGATTTACGGTTACCTTTTACCCCAACTGGAGATGGTAAAGAGAGTAATCTATTTTGGTAATAGGGGCAGCGAATATCGGTAGAGTAAAAATCGTAAACAAAGTGAAAGGACATCGGAAAACACTTAGAAATAGCATAGTTTATATGGTGCACTTGCGATGGTTTCTGAAAGATACAAGTATTTTATACGTAGGAGTGTAGAGAACCATTTAAGATCAATCTCTTTACCCCCTGCATAATAACGTCTTGTTATATTTTAATTATAGAACAACTTCTACAAATGAATATTATTCCGTTTGATACATTTTTCTGTCGTAAAAGAACGAATATTATGGCTAAGTACTAGTATTTGTAAAGCAAAGTATATTTTGGCAAAGTAAGAGCTTTGCTCACGTGTCACGCCCACCTGGCTCACGCAAACATCTCTAGGCGACGCCAGCAGAGCGTAGTAGTGGTGGCAGTGGCGTCGAGTGAATGACTCCGTAGTGGGGCATCAATAGAAAGAGAAGGAGGAACGAGTTAGAAGGAGCGGAAGGAGAGGAGGCATAATGGCCAGTGAGTGGAGTGGATTTGGATTTGTGTCAAAGCGATTTTCCCCAACATAAATATTTCGCTCTTGAGGACCAACGGCTGACCCCCTGGGAATTAGATTCCATTTTGTTGTTTAATTAGCACTTGCGTTATGCGACAGATTGTGTGGTGTGTAGCGTTTCTGTGTGTGATAGCGGTGATTACGCAGTTGTTCCATTATCGGTATGCACTTATATTGCGGCTTCTTAATCGATTGCGCACAGTGCGTATGCGCAACCTCTTGATATTTTACAACCAGTTGCATGCCTGTTTCATTACCATTTCGTTCTGTTTCGTTTTCATTCGCAGTTCGCTGTTGTCGTTGTTGTTGCTGTTGCTGTTGTTGTTTTACCAGTCCAAATGTCAGCTGTTTCACGCAACATGTACCATAAAAGCGGAACAGCGAAACGCAGAAAAAGAGCAAATCGATCAAGCCCAGGACAAGAACAACAAATGCAAGAGAATCGGCAGCAGAAACAGCAATCAGATGAAGAGAGCTGCTAACAACGTAAACAAAACCTTAACACTCATACACGCAAAGGAAGATAGCTACAAAACCAACAACCACAAATAATAGGAAGACAGCAGGAAGAGAGAGACAGAGGGAGAAAGTGCGCCCCGTCTCCGTAGAAAGAGAGAGAAAATAGAAGATAAACGATAACAGATAAGAGATAAAGTAAGTAAAGCTCGATTATCGGTTGGTTGGTCAATCGATCTCGAAACTTTACCGATAACGGTGCTAAAATTTCGTAAAACCCCAAAATTAAATTAGGTTTCAAAACATTAAATAATCTATTTGGAAATCAATAACAGATATCTTTTGGAATTTACCAAGTTTAAGTGTAATTTCTTGCCGAAAGCATTTTGCTTCTACTTTTTGTTTTGTTTTGGGCTTGGTTGCTTTTCAAATAGCGTACTACCAAATTGTTTGGCTTGAAACTCCGCCTATTATACATTTAAGCATCACTCTGTGAGATTTCACATTGTTTTGACTTAGAATTAAATTACGTCATGGTTTAATTTGATTTTGTATGAATATTTGTGTTATAGAAGAGCCAAGAAACCGTGACGCTAAGCCGACATTTATATTCTCTATGATGAACAAAAAATTTAGCATATTTACTTTTTTCTTGTACTCTTACTTTTACTTCTTTTTTTCTTTTATTCTTGTATTCTCTTGTGTTTATTAACATGTCACTGAAGATTTCATGCAATTATGTTTCGAGAAATTTGACTCCATTCCAGCTGATAAAAATCGTGATAAAAAACATTTGTATCGTATTCTGAAACATTTTTCCATTCTTTCTAGGATATCAGAGCGACAAACACGCATATTAAAGAGAGCAGGTCGGGAGAGGAGGTCACTAGAACGCAGGATTAATCACCGCCATGACAATCATACTCTTTCTGGTGGACACCTCGTCGTCCATGTGCCAGAAGGCGTATGTGAATGGGGTACAGAAGACGTATCTGGACATTGCCAAGGGCGCCGTGGAGACGTTCCTGAAGTACCGCCAGCGGACGCAGGATTGCCTGGGAGATCGCTACATGCTGCTCACGTTCGAGGAGCCACCGGCGAACGTGAAAGCTGGGTGGAAGGAGAACCATGCCACCTTCATGAACGAGCTGAAGAACCTGCAAAGTCACGGCCTCACCTCGATGGGCGAATCGCTGCGCAACGCGTTCGATCTGTTGAACCTGAATCGGATGCAATCGGGCATCGACACATACGGGCAGGGCAGGTGTCCATTTTACCTGGAGCCATCGGTCATCATTGTGATTACGGACGGCGGTCGCTATTCGTACCGGAACGGTGTCCATCAGGAGATCATACTGCCGCTAAGCAACCAAATACCGGGCACAAAGTTTACCAAGGAGCCATTTCGCTGGGATCAGCGTTTATTTTCGTTGGTCCTACGCATGCCGGGCAACAAGATTGACGAGCGGGTGGATGGCAAGGTGCCGCATGACGATTCTCCCATCGAACGGATGTGCGAGGTCACCGGCGGACGGTCATATCGAGTGCGAAGCCACTACGTTCTCAACCAGTGCATTGAAAGTCTTGTCCAAAAGGTCCAGCCTGGTGTGGTGCTGCAGTTCGAGCCGATGCTGCCAAAGGAGGCTGCTTCCGCGACCGCCAGCGAAGCGGCGCCTGCGAGCACGCTATCCGGTATGGGAATATCCTTAACGTCCGGGGCGGGACCCCCACCCGATATCGTCTTCCAGCCGGTGAAGAAGATGATCTACGTGCAGAAGCACATCACGCAGAAGACCTTTCCCATCGGCTATTGGCCACTGCCGGAGCCCTACTGGCCGGACTCCAAGGCGATAACATTGCCGCCTCGCGACGCACATCCCAAGTTGAAAATCCTGACCCCGGCGGTGGACGAGCCACAGCTGGTGCGCAGTTTTCCCGTCGACAAGTACGAGATTGAAGGCTGTCCGTTGACGCTGCAGATTCTCAACAAGCGTGAGATGAACAAGTGCTGGCAGGTGATTGTGACCAATGGAATGCATGGATTCGAGTTGCCCTTTGGCTACTTGAAAGCGGCGCCAAACTTTTCGCAGGTGCACCTCTATGTGCTGGCCTACAATTATCCAGCGTTGCTGCCCATCCTGCACGACCTCATCCACAAGTACAATATGAGTCCGCCGAGCGATCTGATGTACAAATTCAACGCCTATGTGCGTTCAATACCGCCGTATTACTGCCCGTTTCTGCGCAAGGCGCTGGTCAACATCAATGTGCCGTACCAGCTGCTGCAGTTCCTGCTGCCGGAGAATGTGGACAACTACCTGTCGCCCACGATCGCCAATCAGCTGAAGCACATCAAGAATACGGCCAAGCAGGATCAGGAGAATCTGTGCATGAAGGTCTACAAGCAGCTGAAGCAACCGAAGCCACCTTATCGCCAAGTGGAGACGGCTAAGCTTTGCACAGGTGCGGCGTTGCGAAGGGATTTGGTGCGGCATCCTCTGCTGCGGGATATATTTGCCAAGTTGCATGCGGAAATAGAGCCCGTGGAGAATTATACGATTGTGGTGCCGCAGCTGACGCATCAGTCGTCGGCCAAGTCGTATCGGAATCCCTTCGATATACCGCGGCGAGATTTGGTGGAGGAAATTGCCAGGATGCGTGAGACCTTCCTGCGACCCGCCTCGCTGGTGGCCAAGGATTCGGGCCACTGCCTGCCCATCGCCGAGATGGGCAACTATCAGGAGTACCTCAAGAACAAGGACAATCCGTTGCGTGAAATCGAGCCGACGAATGTGCGGCAGCACATGTTTGGTAATCCGTACAAGAAGGACAAGCACATGGTGATGGTGGACGAGGCCGATCTGAGCGATGTGGCGCCAATGAAGTCGCCAAATGGCAATGGACCGGGTGGAGCGCCGCCCGGCTCACCATCCGGATCGGGTTCGCCCACTGGACCGGGGCCCTCATCCCCTGGCTCGTCGCCAGGCGGTGGCTCGGGTCCCGGGATGCCTGGGATGGGCGGTGGAATGTCAGGACTCATGCTGGGTGCCGGTGCCGGTGGTGGATCCTCCAAGAAACTGGACGGCACGTCTCGAGGGCGAAAGAGGAAAGCAGGCCCGCTGCCACGTGGCTTTGAATTCCGTCGAATATCTACGGATTCGCGTTCATCCTGCTCCAGCTCCGTGTCCTCCACAACGGGTAGTGCACCAGGAACACCGATACCAGGTGCCACGTCATCCATAGCCGGCTGCGATTCCTCCATGGGAGCTGATGGCAGTCCCAGTGCCAACTGTTTCGACGAGGACACCAATAGCAACAGCAGCTTTGTGAGCTCCACATCGGAGGCCTCCTCCAGTGATTCTGGGATGTCAATGTCGCATTCGGATCGCCTGGGCATCAGTTTCGATTTCAACGAGGAGGAGACCAGCGATCAGGATACGCCGCTCAATGGCTATGTGCACAACTTTATCAATGGTATCAGCGACGATGCGGCAACGGGGGAAACGGAAGCAGTTCCAGGTGGGGCTTCCCTGCCAGCTACGTCTCCAGCTAACGAACCGCCAACTGGAGCATCACCAGCAGTTTCAGCGACGCCAGCAATATCTGTGATCCCGGCCAGCAATGGCAGCGAAGTTTGCTCCGCTGTCGCAGCCGGCAGCAGCAGTTCCATCAGCTCCAGCGCCAGTTCCTCGGGCGTTCTCTACGTGCCCCTCAATGGTCTGACCACCCATGCCGCCTACAGCAGTAATCTGGGTGGTCTGAGCTCGCCGTTGGACAACCTGAGCGGCTCCTTGGGTGGAGCGGCAGGAGGTGCAGGAGCGGCTCTACTGGGCACCAGCAAGCCGGGATCGCTGCCCTTGGCCAATGGTTATGGCCACGGTCACAGTTCAGCCATCTCCCCACCTTCGCCATTGTCCCTGGTGCCTCCTTCTCCACTAGTAACAAATACGCCCGCTTCCAGCACGTTTGGATTATCCACCTACTTCAGCCACAATGACATCAACGATGCCTCGGAGATCTCGCGCATACTGCAAACCTGTCACAATGGAACCAGCAGTGGCTCCTCGGGCGGAGCGGGCGCAAGCAACAGCAATTTGAATGGCAATGGCAGCACGGAGAGTGGAGGAGTCTCAACCGATGATCATGCCTCGCTGGGCGGCAACAGTTTCGATGCCCTCAAACGGACAGCGGGAACCGCGGGCGGCACTGCGGCGGGTAATCCCCACTACTACTGGGCCAGTGGTCTCAATCATCACAACAATAACAACAGCAGCGCCGGTGGAGCAGCTGTCGGCGGTTCGGCGTTGAGCAACAATCACAATCACCGGGGCCACAACAACAGCAGCCCCTGCAAACTGGAGGTGAAGAGCAACTCCAGCTGCGGCTCCTCGCCGACGCACAACAACGGGGGCATGAACTCACCGGGACAGACGCCGCCGCACATCTTTACCGAGGAGCAACGCGAAGCGGCCCGGCTGCACAACATTGAACTGCGACTCCAGATCTTCCGGGATATACGGCGACCGGGCCGCGACTACAACCTGCTGCTGGAGCACATGAATCTGGTCAAGGGCGACCAGGACATGCAGTCGGATTTCGTGGACATGTGCATCGGGGAGTCGCTGCGCTTCCGACGCCATCGCATGGCGTCCAGCATCCAGGAGTGGTGGGATCGCAAGCAGCAGTTAACTGGAGTGGGAAGCACTGGAGTTACCGCCAGCGCAGAGCAGGCCGTCGCCAAGAGTTAACGATGGCTCATGTGGCACCACTGAGCCCGCGGGGTCATCCAATCCATCTGTCTGTGATGTCAACAAAATCGAAATCGAAATCTAAACCGAAACTGAAATTGAAACTGAAACTGAAGCTGAAGCTGAAACAGTAACAACAACCGAAGTAAAAATAAAAGTGGAAGGAAGAGCAGCCGCGGAAGCCAAGAATTCTCGTCAATTTCCATATACTGTAAATAATTGCCAGGACAGGTAGCCCAAAGGATCTGGATGGGGATCAACGCCGGGGGATATAGCCACTATATCGCATACCAAACAACAAACAACAAACAAGCAACAATAACATTAACAAACAAAACCAACAAGCAGCCACAATTCTAAAAGAGAGGAAACACCACATTTTTAGGGTCGATTTCTAATTAGTTTAGGGAGTTTAGAATTTTTGTATGGCGCACGGATTTAAATCCGTTCGCCATGAGGCAAGATACATGTAATTATACCATATATAAAAACTTAAGTTAGCCGTTAGTTAACAATAAAACTTAAAGTAACGATAAAGCGAGAGGATTTTGGAGCAGCCGTTTCAGTTGTACTTTTTTTTTTACTTAGTATAAATATATAAGCTTAAAGTAATAAATAAGCATATATTTTCCCTAAGAACTTAGGAATTATTTTAATTAGACTTTGATAAATTGTAAGTGTAAAGTGTATGTGTAAAAAAAAGGAAAAAGTTTAGGAAAAGCTTGAACTTAATGAGCCTCACACGTTTTAGCCAATTTTTTGTTGGACCTGTTTCAAAAACACTTTGCTTTGATTTTAGCCAAAACGAATAGAGAACGTAAACAACTGAGGACCCTGCAGATACAAATATACATATATGTTTATATATATGGAGGATCTTATCTAGATCGGGTCAGCGTTTCATTATTAAAAACAATTGTATTATTATGTATTTTCTTGAATCCTCCAATATCTAATTTGCTTTTATGTTATTTCATAAACTATTTATGCGAATTGTAATGTGAACATAGCTTGTAGAGAAAACAACACACCAACACACACAAATATCATTTGAAAGGCGGAGAAAACGATAAGCGAAAAAAGCGTTTGTTATACATATAGAACAAGAAAAATTAATACATTTTTGCACTATTTTTTTACGTGGATGTTTGTATGCATGGCCTGTGAGTAATTGAGATGTAACAAAAAACAAAAAGAGGAAACGTTTACTAGTAGTTAGGCGGCGGGCAGTGTTTTAAGAACTGCTTCAGGATTAAATATTGTTGTACAATTTAGCGTGTGCGTATCTAACAAATTTCATAGGACATCCACAACAGAATCAACAGAGCAGCAGTAAAGCAAACTGAAATCAATACGAAATCAAACGCAAATAAAAAGAGGAGCATTGCATTAAAGTTTCATGTGTTGGGAGAGGGGGTAATAACTTTTTATATCTCCTTTTATCTTTTCTTATATGCCCCTCCCGATCCAAAGGCGTCGGCGACCATGCCCCATGTATGAATGATCCCTTCGCAGTCGCAGTCGCTCCTCCAAACCCTTTTGCCCATTGTATCATTTAAGACCCATTCACTTGGGGATTTTGGGGATACGATATCGCTTTGGTTCCGGAAAGACTTAGATCCATTTTCGCTTGCTTTTATTGAGAGACTATTTTTCAGAAATTGTGTTATTATTTTATGAAACTTGGTTGCTTTACTATTTAATGTTTCTTTTTTAATTGGGGCATATGATGTCAACAAAATATGCGTTGATTTAATGTACGAACTGTTTTGAATTAAATCGTACCGTTACATTCGCGTACTCGTATTTGCGTTCGGTATTCTGCACAGTGGGTTTGAAGAAAATGGATTTATAAAAGCCAGCCTGGTATTTTCTTGATTCCAGTATTTATTACAAATATGCTATATATACCATTTATTGCCCCACTGTGGGCTTACTCACAATTGCGTTCGTCAAGCTCTCGGGCGTGCGATAGCAGTGTTGCACAGACGCGATAGCTATCGATTAACGATCAGCTGATTGATAGTTACGCTCGATAGCTGCAATCGGCAGTCGGTATTCCATGGCGATAGGACGCCACCGATACATCGACTGGCAGTCAGTGCGATACTCGCGAAGTTATCGGACGTGTACGCTAGCAACAATTAACACACAGAACAGTCCAACTAACGGAATAAAAATGCGCAGCGCGAAAATAAAATAAAGAGCGAAAACACAGGCGTGTGTTAGCTAAAATAAGTTCCATAAATAATCAATTATATTTTTTTTTCGGTGTGTGCGCGTGTGTGTGCTAGCCTAAAGAGCGAAGGGGAGTACAGAAGTACAGAAGGCGAAGCGGAGCGAAGGAGGAGGCGTAAAAAGTAAAAGTGGCGGTGCCTGTCTCTATACGTGTGTGTGTGTGTGCGTGCGTGTGTGTGTGTCTGCCGAAAAGAAGTTGCAGAAAACATTACGCAAAATAAGAGAGCGAAATAACCACAACACAACAAAAGATATTGTGCAAACAACACAGCGCTGAGAGGCGGAAAGGTGGAAAGCAGGCACGTCGGTGAGGGGCGGACGGAGGAGGGCGGCGGCAGAAGAGCACGCACTGCCTAAGTGCGAGCGAGAGCGAACGACCGGCGCAATGAGCATCGTTGGCGAAAACCATCCCCTCCCAACCCCAACCCCAACCCCCGCCAGCGCCGTGGTGTCCGCATCATCGGGCGGCGGTGGCGGCGGTGCGGTCGTCATGGGCGTCGGCGTCGGCGTCGGCGTAGGCGTGACCACAGCAAATGGACCCCGTGTCGTCACCATTTACAAAACGGAAACGGGCTTCGGCTTCAACGTGCGCGGCCAGGTATCCGAGGGGGGTCAACTGCGCTCGATCAACGGCGAGCTGTACGCCCCCCTTCAGCACGTGAGCGCCGTCCTTGAGAATGGGGCGGCCGAGAAGGCGGGCATCAAGAAGGGCGATCGCATCCTCGAAGTGTAAGTACCATCCACGCTTAGACTAGCCTCCGTATGTTTTGGGGTATTCTTGCCAATGTGAGCTTAAAGAGCTGGATATCTTGCTATCCTCAGAACTCTGATTATACATACTCAACATATAGTCTATTCCCGATCAATGAATCACTCCCAAGGAATTGTATCCTAAAGCTAGCTATAATCCCAAAATGCGCTGCACACATTTAAGTGCTTTCAACTTCATAAAGTCCTTAGAATCATTATAAGCGAGTTTAAAACCTGCTTTCGACCACTTGTCTACTTGTAACTTAAGCCATGTGCAACACTAATTGGTTAAATGTGCACAAGTTACTTGATGTTAAACACGTTTAGCTCGGCCCAGTCTAATATATTCCCCTTATCAAATTATAGCCTAAATTTTAGTTTTCAGAGCACGAGAAAGTTCATTTTAGCAGCGAGCGGAAAGAAAAACTTGCAAAGAGTTTGTGAAAATTCAAAGGGCAATTTGAGGACCGAGCTCTTTAAGCTTGTGGCTCATGGTGTTGGTATTTTCGGGGTGCCCAGGGGTTAAGTAAGCGATGTTAACCCCACGAAGGGCTTGCATGTGCGACCTCTGACTCCGCCCACTTTTTTGCTGTTGTTGTTTTCGATGGAGTTGAAGTTGGAGGTGAATTCGTAGTAGGTCAAAAAGGCTCGGGAATATCAATAAACACTGCCTGCATGGTGTTGGTGGTTGTTGCTGGTTTTAAGCACACATTTCAGAGGGTTGCTACCGAAAATTGGGGTACAAAAGGGGAGAAAGCCCCAAAGTTACTAACAATGTGAGCTATGCTAGTCATACGAATATCTGATTGTATAATGCATGTGTATATATTATTAAAACAAAATAAGTGTGCACGATTAGATAATGGCGAGATTTCTGCAGGGCTAGTATTTCATATTTTATCACGAAATTATATTGGGGCTTATCATTTTCTCGGAATTCCTGTTTAAATAACACTGAAATAGGGAAGTATGACGATGAAGAAATATGAGTCAGTGGGACGGGTTGATAAGGGACCACATTTATCAATTAAATTCCCGCTTGATGAATGAAAATGTTTTCGTTTCGAAAACAATGTTATTACATTATTGCTGGCCATTTTCCTTTTTTAATTTGGACTTAAAGGTGCTCTCTTGTTAATCCACTTTTTTCTGCTATGTTTTCTTGAATGCCATAATATTATGACACACCACACCAACACACACACATACACCCTAATTCCAACACAATTGCATGCAGGCTAATTAAAATGCTCACTTATATTCCTTTTTTCTCGCATTGTATTGTTTCATTCACTCTGCTGCTCTTCACTCGTTGCCTTTAGTTGGCGTCCCTGTCTGGCGAAGCTTTTGTTTAGCATCTTTTGACATTTGTGTTTAGATACCCGTTATCAGAGAATATCTCGTGTTCGCCTCTTCCCTATCCCTCCACTCGCTCTTTTCCTTTCTTCTCTCCGAGGCTGTCCATCAATCATTTTATTTTATTTCATTACTCATGTACAGTGGGCTCTCGATGGAGTGTATGAATGGTGTTTCAATTCAGAGTGTATAATATTCAATGCTAAAAGTGGCAGTTCTGTTTCTCACCAGATTTCGTTGCGTTTAAGTACGCAATTCCCATATTACTGCATTTCCAGCGCACTGGTGTTCACTGTACTTCGTTACTCTTGTAGTTTCAGTTTGTTTTTGTAGTGGGTGCGGTTTCGCTCTCCCTTTCTAGCGCACAGCATAGCATACAGTGTGCGTTCGGTACGAAATTCAATTAATAAATTTTAGCAAAGTTTCGTCGCACTGGAGAGCATCCAGCAACTTAATTATCATTGTCACCTTGCCTCGTCGGCAACGGAAAATTCGCAAATTTTCCACACTTTTCCAATGCAAATAGAATGAGTGACGTGGATGAAAGCGATGCAGGGGGGTGAGGGACTGAAGGGCGTTTTGCTATTATGCGGCTTGTTGTTGCTATTTGCAGTGCCCATCATTTCATTATCAGTGAAAATAACAACAACAACGACGACGACGACGGCGGACAGCCGTTATAATTTGGCCGCGCGTGAGCTAACAAAAGCAAAAGCAAAGCAAAAGCAGTGCAAAAGCAAAAGCAAAGCACAATCTGCAGAGGGCAAGCGAAATGCAAAAGGCAGAAAGCAAAAGCAAACAAATTTGCATTTGGTTTCCGCCTTTGCGAACCAGTTTTCAACTGGAACCAAGCGCTCCAATCCCGCTAATATATTTGCGCTTCACTTTGATGGTTTTTAAATACATAAATCTGCTGAAATTTATCAAAAATATGAATATTATCCAATCGAAACTGGATTTAAGCTCCAAAAATGAAACAACTAGCAGCGTTTTTACTTATGGTATCCTACATTTCTAAAACATAAAATTATACAAAATATGTACTTATACAAATCTCTAGGATCGGAAGCAATATGTAATCCTTATGGAATCCGTAGCAGCAGTGCCCACTGTTGTTCATCCGTGTGCTTTTGTTTGCCTGATTTTTCGGGGGCGTTCCGCTCGCTTCATTACCTCCCGCCAAACACATCCGCCCCTTGGCCACGCCCATTAATCAGATAACGACGCACAGCTCGAGCACCCACCCACCCATGTAATGGGTGTCTATCGGAGTTTCCTGGACCACCAGTACTGCAGCAGTGACCACCAGCTATGCGGCAACTGCTGTTCCGTAGCCACACCGAGTTGCCTCTGCCGCCAGATGGTGGGTGCATCGTTGCACAGACTGCCGTTGCAGCGCACACAGTAGGGATCATTGGCGGAGCACTCCGGCACCTGACCCTCGCATCCGCGCACCGTGTAGATCCCGTCCAGCCGGCTGAGCACCGTGCTCACGCACAGTTCCGTGGGGCTGGAGCAATTGCTGGTGGTCATCGCCGCGGGCAAGTCCATGGCCGCACAGTCCGCGTCCTGGTCGTGGGCACTGCAGCGGTAGCAGCTCCGGACGGAGAAGCGATTGCAGGAGTCCGCATCGCGGCACAACTGGCAGCTTTCGCCCAAAGCTGCAGGTGCGAAATCCGCATCCGCACAGCCGCGTCGCAGGAAGGTATCTGGGATTATAAGGAAATGGGTTACAAGGGTCACGTCCGTGAGGTTAAGGGCTATAAATTCAATGGAAACTGAGTAAATGCCATTAGGATTTCACTTAATAACGAAAGAGTAGTATTATTCAACAACGATAAAGATGGCCAAAGGAACAACTCTAATCAATGGCATTCAAGAAAAATTCTCTAAAGAGAAGCATTGCTTAACAAGTTTTATTTCCAAATGAATAACGGACAGTTTGAGCGCGCCCTCTGAAAGCGGTTCCTGGTCGAGATTCCTCCACTCACCCTAACCTTGCTCGCAGGAATAGCATGCCGTGGTGCCCGCTGCGCACTTTTCCGTTGGCAAATTGCGGCCAGAACGGCAGCCAGGATTCGCGGTGGAGTTGCAGGCGGCGCAGACAATGTCCTCGCAATTCGCATTGCAGAGTTCGCCGTGGCACTCGGTTAGCTCGCCGGTGGGATAGAATCCCATGATGGTGGAGCAGCCCCTCTGGAGGACCTCCGTCTGGGTGTTGCGGTAGCTAAAGCAGTTCTCCCTGTGTCCGTACATCACCTTGTTGACGCAATGCGTCACCGTTGAGTTGCTCAACGAGCACTTAAGTTGCTCCTCCTCCGTCGCCCGGGAATCCTGGTCCCGCAGGCAGTCCGGATTGGGGGCCAATCGATTGTGGGTGCACTGAAGGCAGCGCGACTCCGTGACGGTCTTCTCCGCATTGCAGCCATTGTAATTGCACTTGAGACAGACATGCGGACAGGTTGTCGGCAGATTGGTGTGCTCACAGCCGCGCATGGTGTTGGATAAGTGGACTACGTTCGTGTAGCACCTGTCGTCCTCACGGTAAACCGGACACGGCAGCAGATACTGCGGCCGACTGGCCACATCGATGCACTCCGATCCGCTGCACTGATAGCATCGCAATCGATCCGTGGGATAGACGTGCCGATTGCACAGGCTCGTAGTGCACCGGTCACATGGAGCGGCACAGTAGCCATTTGGATACAATCGCGCCAGGCAGCCGCGGCGCGTTAATCCCGCCGATATGGAGGTGACACACTCGTCGCCCGACTGCTGACACTCCTCCACTTCCAGCTGCTGACCCGGTCGGGTGGCACATTCCGAATCCTCGGCGGAGTCACAGGCATAGCACTCCAGGGAGTCGACTGTGGCCAATCCCAGGATGAGTAATCCGACCACCGCAAGGAGCGGCTGTCGGGCATCCAGTGCTCGCTTTCTGGCCATCGTTTAATCGGTCTCGAATCGCTGGACTAACTGCTGGGACAAAGCACTAGTGGGCAAGTATAAGCAGGCTACACTGCGATTAGATTAGCCGTTGAATCTCAAGTGGTTCCAAGTTCGCACTGATTGGTCCGGATAAGTTTCTGAAACTGAAATGGGTATTTCTTTGTTGGTCCCAAAAGTGCTGAAGATTGCACTTTCCCAGTGCTGCCTGGCTCTAGGAGCACGGAACCCAATGAGAACGAACTAGATCGAGAGGAGAAGCAGCTCCAAAAACCATAAATATTATGTTAAGGGAATCCCCAGGCTTCTTGTGCACATCATTCATTGAAGGTTTCCATTTCTAATTGCCCCACTGTTTGTCTTCAAATCCACTTAAGCAAACACAAAAGACATTATTATCATAAAGTTGGAATAAATTGAAACTGAATCCAGTGGTGTGTGCCTTCAGTAACATTGGGCAATTAAAAATAATAAACTTTTGCCGAGAGAAGCACACAATTTGCATGCGAATTTAACCCACATTTGCAGCGGAGAAAGTTTCACACCCCCACTTGTTGTCCATTCAAATTGAATAAATAAATTCCTTGGACAATTTGCGTTGGCTACGTCTCCACTTTGTTGACTGAATTAAACCCATATGCATATGAAACGTAATTCATTTCAACAGGAAAATGGGCCATCAATTACGTATACGTGTGTCGTATGATAATAATGGAAGTTGTGAACTTCTTGGCCGATTTAATGGGCCAACTAAGCAATGCACTTTGAAGTGAACTTGGATTCGTCAGACTCTATGTAGACTGTGGGTGGCCAAGGATGGGTTCGTTGATCCCTGAATGGGAGAATTAATCCGGAAGAGGGCTTGATGAATTGCCTTTTGCGACTGCTCCTTTGAAAACAAGACACTAAAAGGATACTTCTGGATGCATCACTTGATTGAGGACCCCAGACTCCAGACCCCAAACCCCAGACCCCAGACCCCAGACCCCAGACATTCCTTTTGGCCATATTCCATCTGCAGCTTTTGTGCTCGGCTTGCACTTGGCCGTCTCTCAGTCCACTTAACATTGTACTTGGTTGTGGGCGGTCTTGGGTGGCTCTGTGCTAAGGTTGTTGTGGGATTCAATCAATGGGGATTATGAACTATTTTCAGCTTGCCTCTCGTTTTGCCTTCCCAAGCTGTATTCGTTGAAAAACAAAAAAAAACAATCCCCGACAGTCATGTCAACGCAAAAGTGCACAAACCAGAAACATTTAGGTAAATATAGCAATAAATAGTTGTTGAACGTGACATTCGTAGGCTATAAAGAGCTTATCTCAACGGTGAAAGATGCAATTTCCAACGATTTCTGTCAGTGCATATCAAGATACACGAAAAAATCCATCCGTAGGATACCGAGCACAACTTTGCAACAAAAAAGGAACTTGATTGAAACGCAGAGGAACAATTGCATCTTGAGCCGGAAATTTCCTTCACCATTTCTTTTTTCCACTCTGCGCTGTTTGAACTCCTGGGCTTTCATCCTATTACTCCCAAGGTATTTCCCCCCACCCAACCATGTGCCACATGCTACATACTATACATGCATCTATGTACAAGTTTAAGCAAACAACTTAAAGTACATCTTCCCGGAGCGAAAATAAATTGAGTGTTAAGAAGCCTTTAAGCACGCAAGTGGCAGACAATTTCCCATCTCGAACTTGCCACACGGCTCTAATGTTTCTGTGGCATATGGCTTGGGTTATTGAAGGGTCATTAGCTGATTTGTAGCCAGCACATGTGAGCCGACGTGTATGTGCTATGTGCACTGTGGACCTGTGTGGTACCCAACAAATAACTAAATAATCAAATGGAATGAAGCCTAACAAGAGCTGCAGGAGTTCCAAATTGAGATACATGTCGAAAAAGATACATAGCTAAGATCTTAGCATAAAACACGTTGACCAATTCAATGAAGTATGCATTGGGTATCGCTGAATCGAGCTTCGGGCTCAAATTTTTTGTTTTATGCTGCCACCAATATGTGTTTGCGGTTGGTACTGTGTCAATGTTGTTGCTGCTGGTCTGTGGCATATGCCCGACAATAATCAATAGATTTACGTCACTGGATCGACTCGGATTGAATGGGATGGGCAGGGGGCATTGGGCGATGGGAGGTCGATGTGGTTGCGGCTTGGTCGCCTGACTAGCTGACTGACGAACTGGCGGAGTGGCGGACTGGCGGACTGGCTGGCCCACATATCCGCATTTCCGAGGAGTTTTGGTGGCGGTTACAGGTTTTCATGTTTTCATGTTTTCAGGTTTCACTTTTCGGCTTTTTCATGCCGACCTAACTAAGCCCGAAATAAACCCGACGGGGAATGGATGCGGCAAGTGGCAATGGGACTGGGACTGGGACTGGGAACTGGGAGAAGCAATAGGATAGGAAACGAAACGTAACGATTTGGATTGGGATTCCGGGTGGCGACACGGGGCGAGGCACATCAAACAGAAACAGAAACAGAAACAAAAACAGAAACTGAAACTGAAACTGAAAACGAGAATTAAGCAATGGAAGGAAGGACACTCATGTTAAGCACTCATGTCAGGTCCTCCAACGGATTCCTGTTGGGCTTAATTAATTTTCGATTTCCATGCCCGTTAATGGAATTACATTTCACTTGCAGGCGAGTACTGCGCGTCCAAGGTGAATTAGATATAAACATGGAATGCAGGCGCCAGCTTTGTTCTATCCAGTGTATATGTAGAGTTGGATATATGTATATATAATAATAATGCTCTTCACATTTCTCGGCGTATTTTTAGATATTTGAAATCCACTCTGCATAGCCTATAGATATGTGTGAATTATCTTTTCATTTCGCCCTCAACTATTAAAATTTCGTGTGTAAACATTTCGGATTTTATTATTTGTTCGGTGCCCGGCGCAAATATTTATTCGATTTGCCGGACTTAAACAATTGCCTACCCCGTAGTATCGAAGCACCCCGCAGTCCAGTCGCATTACCATGTCCAATTAGTGCTGGAGGGAAAAGCACACAAATCGCGAATAAACATTGACCGAAATGAATATAGAAATCCCATTAGTATTTGCCCAAGACAGTTGCGTCGGCCTATCAGCTTTGCAGCTACCCTGTATGCAGGTATGATGGAACTGCAAGTAGCTTGTAGCTATTGAAAGTGGCCACGTAGCTGTCAATCGATATGAAGTGCTCCTGGGAATAAGCCACATATATAGCCAGCATATGTTGCTTCACATGCCACACTTTGTGTGTGGTGCACACCCACTGTGCGGCGCCACCTGTCCCACTGTGCAGTGGTTTTGTACATACCCTTCCTGCCTTTCGCACCAAAACCAAGAGACGGTCAAGCTGCACGGATAGCTAAGATGCCTTAAATTAAAACTACAATTAATGGAAAACGATACAGTCGCTCGTAAACGGGGGGAGAAAAAACATTCGCCTCATGTTGTCGGACACAATTAAAAGGGGAAAGGCATTTGCATTCGCCTATAAATAAATGCATAGATAGCTTTGTGCCGCTCTTTCGATGTGATCTTTTCTGCTTTATTGTGTTTCCGTCTTGTCTTTGTATCGTTGCTGTGTTTCTTAACTATTTTTACCAAGTGGCGCTGGCCTGGGCTCCATGGCAAACAGGTTTCCCCGAGCCGAGCCGAGCAGGGTTGCGTCTTGGTTTCAGTTTCAGTTTCAGTTGGAGCTGCAGATTCAGTTCAGTTCAGTTCAGTTCAGTTCAGTTTTAGGCTGCTCCTGCACTGAATTCTCCTCCACATCCGCTCCTATCTGCCCCACCGCTCCACCCGGCTTGTTCTGCATTTCTGGATTTGACATGTCGCTATGTGAGTCATGCTGCGAGCCCCTGAGCATTTCTGCCACTCCACAGTGCGTCACAATGTGTGTCGATATCTGCAGCGATTTATTTATACACTTACTTTACTTACTAAAGTTATGTACGTACCGTAGCACGTTGTGGGTGAAATGGCAATGGGTATGGGCATGTCGGATTGCGAATTGCCAACTGCATGACGTCTTCTGCTCCGGAGAAATGGAGGAAATCGAGGAAGAAATCTGGGATGCTCTTATCCAAGGCATTACGTGGTTCCCATTTCATTGCTATCAACTCGATTCACTTAATGCGGATTCGTTGTGGTGTAAATAACATTTGCGCTACTTGTCGTTCCAATTCATTAATTGTGAATTGAAAGCCCCATGTACACTGTACACTATTTGATTGTCGGATTTATTATTGTAATTTGCACCTCATTTCAATTTAGTGCTTATCACTAAAATAAGACTATCAAATAAGACCCCTTATCTGTTTCTCTGCCTATCAACCTTCAAGTTCGAGAGCATCGCACCTAGATAGATACGATAAGTGATTCCAACTTGACCCGCATCGAATAGATGCCAATCGACCGACCATCCAGACACGCCGCCTTATCAACGCCACTGCGATGTCAATGCATCCATTATCGACGCTATCTCTGGACTCCCACTGCTGTTATTTTCGCTTAAATGGATCTGTGGTCGATGGCAACGCCTTTAATTCGCCTGGGACGATCGTTCAGCAACGTTTCCATTCCTTCGAAATGCTGCCCTTTCATTCTGTTCAGTATGCGCAGTTGACGGCCATAGAGAAACGTTGTCTTCGGTTGGGTTGCCCTATAGCTCCTATACCATATTCCCATAGAAAACCAACTGATGGACCTAATGTTTGTCTCCATTATGTTTCTCCAATTGCAGAAATGGCGTCAGCGTCGAGGGAGCCACACATAAACAGGTCGTAGACCTGATCAAATCCGGCGGCGATTGCCTAACTCTGACGGTGATATCGGTGACACAGCAGGTGGGTTCAACACATAATTTATATAACCACAAGCATAACACTACTGCTTCCATAGGAGGCTGATCGACTGGAGCCGCAGGAGGATCAGAGCGGCTACTCCTACATCGATTACTCGGACAAGCGCTCGCTGCCCATTAGGTAAGCAACCATTTGCACGCAACAAAGGATATTAAAGGTATCTGTAATTAATATATACCATCCGCTGTGCAGCATACCGGACTATGGGATCGTGAATCGGAATGGCGAGCGGTACATCGTCTTCAACATACACATGGCCGGAAGGCAGCTCTGTTCGCGTCGCTATCGGGAGTTCGCCAACCTGCACTCGCTGCTGCGCAAGGAGTTCTCCGGCTTCAACTTCCCCAAGCTGCCCGGCAAGTGGCCCTTCCAGCTCAGCGAACAGCAGCTGGACACGAGGCGCCGTGGACTGGAGCAGTATCTGGAGAAAGTGTGCGCCGTGCGGGTGATTGCCGAGAGTGATGCCGTTCAGGACTTCCTTACCGACACCGAGGATGATATATCCGCCTCGCCGGTGGACATTAAGGTGATGCTGCCCGACCACGAAGTGAGCACCGTGTCGGTGAAGAAGTCTTCCAATGCCCAGGTGGTGTGGGAGATACTGGTGCAGCGCGCCAATCTCACTGCCTACACGCAGCAGTATTTCTACCTGTTCGAGATTGTCGAGTACAACTTTGAGCGAAAGCTGCAGCCGCACGAGATTCCACATCAGCTGTACGTGCAGAACTACAGCACCGCCTCATCCACCTGCCTCTGCGTCCGTCGCTGGCTCTTCTCGGTGGCCAAGGAGCTGACGCTGCCGGACGGCGAACAGGCTGGCCGCTTCATCTTTTACCAGGCGGTCGACGAGGTGAATCGCGGCAATATCCGAGCCGATGGACGCCTGTACGAGCTGAAGGCGCTGCAGGACGCCAAGAAGGCGGGCGACTATCTGGCCTTGGCCCGCACACTGCCAGGATACGGAGACGTTGTCTTTCCCCACTGCTCCTGTGATAGTCGCAAGGAGGGACACGTTGTGCCCGCCGTGGGTGAGTAATCGTATTTACAAACGCCTCTATTCTGCGCAATCTAGTAACAGCTCTCGTTCCTCCACAGGCATAAAGAGCTTTCGGCTGCACGCCTGCCGTGAGGATGGCTCCCTGGAGGCGCAAATGGTCGAACTGACCTGGGACAGCATCACGCGCTCCGAGAGCGACGAGGAGTCCATGTCATTTTGCTTTCAGTACAATCGTCCAGATAAGCCAGCACGTTGGGTCAAAGTCTACACGCCATATGTAAGTTTGGATGCGGCAAAGTGCAATATGGTGCCATATAGAATAGCTGTAGAGAACACAGAACACAGAAATGATTCCCTTTAATATTGTAACATATTTTGGATGACAAAACACGCAAGGATAAATTGAATTTGTAGTGTTTTGGTTAATTACCTTTGTGTGATTCAAGCACATGGAATGTGCATGGCATAATTAATTTGCAAACAATTGTTCTGTTGATTGGGAAAGGAATTTGGAGAGTTCAGCTGCACACTATATAAGCCACAACTCCTTCCATCCACGCCCATGTGAATTGCATTTAATTAATATTGTTTTCCGTCCTGCAGCATGCATTCCTTGCGGACTGCTTTGATCGCATCATGGAGGAGCGCAAGTGGGAAGACAGCGGCGACTAGGGAAGGCGCAAGGTGCTGCAGGAGGAGCAGGAGCAGGAGCGGGAGGAGCAGGAGCAGGAGCGGGAGCCAGTGGAGCAGAAAGAGCAGCAGCGACGGCGTCGACGGCAGGAGGGGCAGATTAAGCAACCCACAACCATACCAAGCATCACCAGGCGGGCCGAGGCATTGCACATTGTTCGTTAGTGGCTCGTTGGTGGGAGGAGCCCAGCCATGCCGAGCTCTCCGCCCCTAAGCCCACACAACACATCTCCTTCGGTTAGCTTGCCATATTCCGGCTGGTCAGCTGCCGGGGCTCCGGTATCTGAGGACTCAGATTCGTGCTGACCCACTGCTGCACCTAATGCCTCACCCACATATATTGTAAAGTATATTTGGCACTGATATATATACATTTATATAATTTGTACATTGACAAGCAATTGCAATCGCCTTGGCTCTCGTTGCTCCAATTTGGGATGCGGATGGCGGATGGGCTGGTCGTCTGGTCCGTTGGTTGGACGAGTTTGGAAAATGTTAACAGCAGCAACAAAAATGTTTCAAATGTTTTCGGCACTTAGCACACTTAGAGCAAACACAGGCACCAATTTAGATCAAGCAGAACCGACGATTCTCATTATACAATATAAATATATATATATATACATACACACCACTCACAGACATGCGTACATTATAAACAAAACAAAACAAAACAAAACAAACAGAACAAGCAAACAAACAAAACAAACAAAAATATATAAAAGAGTATATTTAAGCCAACCTCAGCGTAATATTTAATTCGTACTTTTCCAAATACCCTTTGTTCCGTTTGTGTTTGTATATTTTGCTCATAGGAAAGCAGCGGCTAAAGGAGATCTTTGAAAAATGAATTGTAAAAAGTCAATTTTAATTATACACAAATATACATCATATATATATACATATACATAAATGTTTAGCAAACAAATCAACAGACATTGATCATTTATTTATTTGTATGTACGTAGGAAGGCCCAGAACGAACTCAACTGAACGCAAGAAACCGAAATCAGAGATCAGAAATCAGAGATCAGAAATCAGAGATCAGAAATCAGAGATCAGCAAAAGAAAAGCGGGTTGGCACCAAGCAAATGCTAAGCGAAACAATATAAATCTACCAGATAACTAAAGCGATGAAATGTTGAAAATATTGTACTCATTCGAAACTTTCTATAGAAATTGTTAGTTAAATATAAGGTAACGTTAATAGTTATTGAAAAAATGCAAAAGCGAGACTCAAAACTCAAAACGCAACTCAACTAAAGTCAACTCAAAGGCGAACTCAAAAGCAACGTAGAAAGAGACGGCAGGCGGGCAGTAGAAAGAGAGGCACAATGCAAATAGCAAAAATCGAGAGCTAAGGCCCAGCTTTCCTTCACCTCGGAAAACCACAAGAAATCACATTAGTTAAATCCAAAACCTAAACAACCTAAGCAACCTAAACAATTTCACACGATTTAAGGCAGAACATTATTACACATCCGCATACTTATAGAATGGTATATAGGCATACAATTATCAACGATGCAAGTGACGTCTGCTTGTGATATTTACAATTTACACGATTATTACGATTAATTTAATATATTATTTAATTGATTCCATATCGCTTTCGTATCTATATTGGATTTGTTAATCTCTCGATGTGCGTAGATCACGTAATGTATTTATTATGTTTAGTTATAGTCCTACGATAATGTGACCTTAAAATTATGTTTATTATTATTATTACTCTGTCGTTTTTTTTTTTTTTTGTCTCTTTTTGGCCATTTACATCTAGCAAGCGCTTAGTTTAGATTTGTGTGTATTCCATATAATAATTAATAATACTATGCAACTAACTCCGCTCTGTCGTTCTTTATTTGATTATTCTTCTTTGATTCTGTGTCTCGTGACTGTTAACAAACAAAAGTGTTGGGCGTCTCGGGTCCGCGAATGCAAATAGAAGCCACATCTGTACTCGTATATCGGGCAAAGTACATACGCTAACAAGGAGATACATTCCATAAAAATACGATAGTAATTACCAATGTTTTCGAACACATTTAATACGACAACACAGCTCGGCGAGAATAAGCTAAACGAGAATGAAAAGCAAATGCGTATGTGAACTGGTACATCCATCAAACGTTTAAGTGTACAACTAAACTAAATGAACAAATTTAACAAATTTATCGAAAACAAGCATAATAAAAGCAAATTGCATTTTTCCCTTTTCAAAATTACTCAAATCATTTCTTCTGCGACTGTGGCTTTGCGAACCGAACTTAATCGCTTATGCAGAAGATTTCCAGATTTTCTCTCATACGGTTCATCTATTCGACTGAATCTGGTGGGTATTACTTAAGCTACACCTTTAGGTAACTTAAGATTGAGTGAGGTCACCAGGAATCCATGGTAAAGGTTGTAAGTGCCGCTATTTGCTATTCGCACCATTGGCGAATTGAAAATACTCGCACATAAGTCGAGAGTTGGCCAACTTTGGCGGTGACTTTGAATCGCGAATTGCATGACAATTATTTAGCTGCCATCTCGGTTTATTAATTCTCAAATCGGGCTTCACCCCACGGCATTATAGAGGTGTTTAATGATTCGCCAACGCAACTGCCAACTGCCCTTCTAAAAAGCTTAATAGTTTATAGCAAATCGGAGCGATTAGGAGCGCGGTTTTTGTCCCACTGTGCTGGGTTTATCAGAAGCTGTAAACGTGGAATGGGTATGCCTTCTTTTGTTTTGTGTTTCACCAAATCGGTTTATTACCGTCTCTAATATGTGATTCAGTGCGATTGGCGGTACAGTGCCAACAGGCTATGGTGGCCAAGCAAGTGTATGTATTCGAAATATGTTCAAAGGAAAATCACTTGAATTGAAATGCCATAATTACATCTATCTTCAGCTGCCCATTCATTCTCCCCAGAAGCGTCGTCTTTCACTAGACACCACTGTACCATTCTCTTCTTCTCTTCCTGTGGCAGCGATCGTAAATATAGTTCAATCGTCAAATATTTGCGCACTTCTAGACAATTTATGAGTGCAATTTGTTAAACAATATTGCGAATTAGTTGTGGGGGATTCGGTTTGCACATGTGGCTGTGGGTGGCTGGGTTGGCCTGGCTTGGTTGGGTTTACCTTATCAGGTAACACATGTAATTATTGAGAGGTGCTCGATGCCGCTGCTCGATTGAAATGATCGGATCGTCGGACGAACGAGTTTGGCTCTTGACTTTGCCAGTTGATTAATTTTTGTTTGGCATTTTTATTCGTGTACACTTAGTGGTGAAACAAGGTCGAGCATTTTGCGGGGAGCGCGAAAGGAGAGTCGGCGCGAGATTACGCCTAATTAGCCAGGCAAACAAAGGCGATCCACGAAGTGGGCTTATGGCTAGAAAACGAATTTAATTAACTGATTCCGTGGGGCAACAGTCGCCGAGTTCAAACAGCAGCGCTGCAGGAAGACTTGTGAGGTTTTTAACTGCGTAACCAGTGCACCCGGATTAAAAGATACACATACACTGAAAAAGCCGAGTTATAAGTACAGCATTTCAAAACCCAAACTCGATGAATCTATAGGATTTCTGGCTGAGAAAATACATGATTTACATGTTAATTCGTTACCCTTTTAACTGATTAATTTAGCCATCTCGTATACCCGTATATGTGGAACTGGGATTGAAATTCTCTTTTTTTTTTTGATCGGTGTGCGATTATCGCCGAGCGATGATAAGCGCTGATTAAAGGCAAACAGCGATGGCAATCGAAGTCGCCGCTCACTCCCCATCTCCCTCTGTCCGCCCGGCAGCGCTCTCTTTTTCGCTCCGCCGGCGATTTCGGGTTCCGGTTGCCGCTCAACCCTTTCATTCGCCAGTTGGACGCGATCGCGCTTGGAACGCAGCCGCTGGAACCGATGGCTCACTCATCGCAATCGGGAGCCGCGCAGGCGCTCAATGGCCCGCATCCGGAGCTGACATTCGCGGACGCGGACGCGGACACGGATGCAGATGCAGATGGAGATGGAGATGAGCGGATCGAGCGGCTGGAGGAGCAGCGTCAGCTACTGGGCGCCATGCCCAGGAAGCAATCCCTCAGCGAGCGCCGCAACGTGGAGCTGCCGCTCTTGAAGGTGGTCAACGAAAAGGAACCGGAGGCGCTCCTGTCCAACTCAGCGACGCCTTCGCCGGAGGCTTTTGCACCGGGACTGCGGCGCAATTCGATATCCATGCCCTCGGGCATCAATGCCCTGGATCTGGAGGCACTGCGTCTGCGACACCAGATGCAGCCACAGGACGCGCTGCACGAGGAGACTGTGAGTATTGCACTTGGCATCGCATCATCAGACACTGAGAATCTTGCACCGATGTAGAAAGAAGAATCTGGCGTGGGAGGGGTATAAAAAGATTAGTTTACGAGCCAGTGAAATACCTATAAAAATTCCCCGAAAGACAAGTCGCTTAATATTCTCGAAACTTCAAGTAGCATATTTACTTAAAACATTAAACAAATTATAGTTGTAATAGTGTCGTGGAGCATATTTGTATGTTTTGAATTATAGCATAGGCAAACTTTTGAAAGCAGCTGCCTTTAGAGGGTATCTAGAATGCGGTACAGCCAATCAAGGCGTATCTTCTGGCATTTTTGCCTGCTTTTTTAAATATATAATTGCAGCAAACCAGTTGAGCAGTTGAGCCCCATTCGAAATTAAAATACAATGCGTAATTAAGCGAAGCGTCATCGCCTCTAGTCGAATCTCGCCGACTTACAGAAAAGTTGCCCAAAAAATATCCAAACGTTAATTGAGCCTTAATCATACGAAGTTGGCCAATAATACACTTGTCACATGTCAAAACCCGAAATCCAGTTAATAGTCACATGACGGGCCTTCGGTACAAATGGGCATCATTATTCTAGCACATTTTGTATGCCAAAGAACACCTTTTCAAAGAGTCGTTTAGGTAACCATACTATGTATTAGTATACCACATTAAATGTCCATAATTATAAACATTTATGCTAGCAAGACATATTCATTTGGAACACTTTAGTTTGGTACAAATTAAAACAAGTGGCCGTTTAGGGCATTTACCCTTTAAACGTATTACATAAGTATGTGTTTTTTTCACTTAACAAAGACGTGTGTAAGCGCAAAGCAATTATGATTGATTGCCGATATTTGGCATAAATATTTACAATATTGCGACCGATCTCGCTGAATTCCAAGCCAGAATATCTGTATTATTAGCGCATCCGATGTTTTTCCGTGGGAGATTTTGTCTATTATTTTCGCTGTGTTAGCACTCAAACTCATTACTGGTGTCGGAAAGTGGCGACGAAAGCCATGCGCTAATTATAGAGCTGCAAACCAGCCGTCGGGCGGGCGGAGGGGCGTGGCCAGGCCAACGCGGCGTATGTGTGATGTGTCCCAGCGATCAATTGTCACACAGCGCAAATATAACACATACGCAGTGTGGGCTATGCGCGGCCAGCCCAAAAGTATGCAATGTTTCTAACTGCCCACTTTTGGCTTGCGAAGAGAGGTGAGCAAGTGTGGAATAAACGCATATTTAAAGGGAGACATAAATGTCGCACCACACCGACTTAATTAGGCAGATTTTCTATGTTTTTAACAGTTTTTTGCTTTCTGTTGTATTTAGCTATTGAAGCAGCACTTGTTTTTGATTTATTAAGAGCCCTGTAGCAAAGCACATAGTTTGTTGTGGAGTGATGTGCAATTGTTTGCAGTGCAGCCATATTTACGGCCATTTGTCACGAAGTAAGGCTAAGTCGGCGCTAAAGTACTAAAAACGCAGTACGCCGCCAATCAGGGTAGCCGCAATTAATTTACGACCACCGGATAGTTCTATCAAAATCAAATTCCCACTCTTTCGGGTCGACACAACTGGCTCGTGATTGTTCTGAGTGTGGGTGTCGATATTTTCACTCAACGCCGCGCAGCGACTGCGCTGCCAGCGCCGACTGCGGCAGAGGCCGCGAGAGCGAAGCGATTAAAACGCATAAATTGAGGCTTCAAAAACAATATTCAGGCAATAGCGATCCAGCAATTATCAACGGTTAACAGTGCGATCGCGGCACTAACAGCGTTCGGATCGGTGCCCTATATCATTATTTGGGAACTCGACACTGCAAACGGCAAACAGTTGCACTAGGTTCTACATGGTTAATAGCAACTACTGTGCCAATCGAATATAATTTGTATTAGTTCTTGTCTTGTGACTCAGTGGGAAGTTCTGATACTTCACATTCATAATATAGTGCCGCGATACCACAACATGAGCTCACCCAACAGCCGATTCATCCTCTCGAGTGTGCCCATCGAGGATCAGCCACCCGATAAGGACATAGACACCGCCGTAATACTCGATATCAGTGCGCCAATGGATGAGGATAAGGCAGGTACTCGTGAAGTGCTCATTCCGATTGGTTGCCATTTTTCCGGGCTTTGCGGTCAGAGGGAGCCACCTTGGTGGTCGGGTGGGGTGCTCTGCGGTAGCGCCTCGGTGCTAATTGCACTCACCTTGCCCAAGTGCAGGTGTCAAAAGCCCCAGAAAATCGCACACTTTCAGTTACAATCGCTCGCCGTTTGCTCCATCTATCCAGCTATCTGTATAGGGAAAGGTGTCTATGCTGGGCTATAAAAATTGCTCCTTTTCAGATGGCCGACGATGCCACCTCCAGCCTCGGCACTCCAGCCACTCCGGATGCGCCGGGCATTACGGCGCCGACGACATCGGCCAATGCGCCGGATAAGGCCATCAATTTCGCCAACGATGACAGCGACGACGAGTTTGGGAATGCCAGAAGACCAGTCCACCGGTGAGTTGATAGCTACTGATAACCTAGTAACTTCGTTATAGTTCCGCGTTCTATGTGGTGTATTTCAGTAGTTTTAAGAGTGCGGTATGGGGCACTTTTCCCATTTGAATCATCGGGCAATTAGATTAATTAATCGAAAGTCGCCGCCTTTTGTCTCCGAACGACAGTAATTCAATTGTGTCGCCGACTGCCAGTGGAACGTGCCTTACCCAGCATTCCCTGCCCCTCCAGATTAACGCCCCATGCCGAGTATCACTTGCCCGCCACCGCCCACTGCCCACTGCCCACTGCCCACTTCCATGCTAATTCAATGGTGATTTTCATTCGATTTTCCCCGCCCCGCCAGCGTAAATTCCTGTGATTACCCACATGGAAACGCCAAGGTGTTGGACCAATAACAGTTATTATCAAAGTGATAGGTCACCAAATGCCGGGTGTCAACTCAGTTCTCAGCTATTTATTTGCACACCCGAGCAGCACTTACCATCTATTATTGTATACAAGCATTAGTGATCCATATAATTTGGAGAAAGTATCTATTGAAGGATAGACGGACAGACGGAGCATTTAATTAATACCAGATTAATTATCCGGTTTCATATCAATTCGAAGCAGTTCAAACCAGCCGACACTTTTTTCAAGCGCTCTCTCTTATCAGCAACTTGCGATGTTTGCACTTTGCGAGTGATTGCAAATCAGCGCAGCAGCTTCGTGGTTGCAACTGATGGGCATTGAAAAGGGAATACCTTGTGATACCCTAAGAAACTTGGCGATGTCGCTCTCAGATTTCTCCAGTGCCCCTTGCATACTCATTTCTGGGAATAAAGGGTATATGCGAGGGTATAAACCTTATGGCTAAGTATACGTACACGTACATCTTGAGCTCGCCGAGATTTCTCCACAGACCCGTGTCATCATTCACACACACGCGACGGGGCAATTTAAGTGCTTAAGCACATTTCGAGCGGTGAGCGAGGGGGGGAGCGAGGGGGTCGCGGTCTCCAATCTTCTCCAGCGGCTGATAAGTTAATTTGGGGGAGAGGAAGCTCCACTGTACAAATCTGGAGCTATCGCATGAGCGACATAAGCGGATCTCGGCTCAGTTGATGATCGCGATTGGGCGTGATAGCATTCGCATATCTCCACTTCGAGCCGCCTCCAAGTGATACATTTCTATAAATTATAGTGGTATATAGTTTATATATCGGCTATATTCACCGGGGGAGTGTTTACGACTTCGAGAGCTGCCAGGCCGCTTATCAACTGTTAATAAATCAGGCCAAGCAAGTAACACACATACGTACATATATAATTATAGAGCACAATATCAGCTCCACAGATTTTCGTGTCTCTCGGCATTTTTGTTTTTTCGTAACTTTTTGGCTCTGTTTGCTCGAGATTTGCATACACCGACGGAGCGAAAAGTGTGCGTTATGCAAACAAAAATTGCCCTGGGCAACCGGGAAGTGGGCTTAACGACCGTCTTCCGCCCTCGATAAGGGCGACAGGGCACCCACCGATCGTGTTGCAAGTTCAGGTTCCATTGGGTTGCATCCACCCGTTTGAATAGGCCGTTCCACTGGGCCTCTCTCACCTTATCTTACTTGCTATCTGCCAGAAACATCAGAACTTAAGTATTTTCGGGGTGTTTATAATAAAACATACACAATTGCATCTGTGAATGTTCTGAATGCATCATAAAAGAATCCAGGTTCCACATACCATGTCTATCAAAGGGACTACAAGGTCTTCCTCATTTGTACTGACTTAAAATCGACAAATTACGGACTGAACAAGGTATGATATTCCAAATTCGAACCCATATCTTCAATGCTTCGGTCCAGAAACTTACAAAGAGGTTTTCTTCATAACTTCGCTAAAAATCCTCATATTGCTAAAAGAATGACTGTTTTGGGCAGCTAATTACCAAATCTAACCATTCCTATCATTTTTTGACAGATTTAGGGAAAATAATTTTTTTGACAATTTTCGCATTTTTTGTAAGGGGTAACATCAACAAATCGGAAAAACGACTTTTGCCAAATATTGGATATTTTCAATGGGAATTTTCATCATAACTTCGGCAAAAATGATCATAAAGATGAAAGAATAACAGTTTTGAGCAGCTCATTACCAATGCTAACTATCCCTATCACTTTTTGATCGATTTAGGAAAATACAATTTTGGGTCAATTTTTGCATTTTTTGTAAGGGGTAACATCATCAAAAATTGCAAAAAATGGAAAAAAAATTGAATTCCCATTTTTGAACACAGTTCGATTGGAAATTTAATTACGAGCTCAACGAGGTATGGCATTCCATATTCAGACAATTATTTTTCAAGTTATGGCCAAAAAACTGATTATTTTATGACGGAAATTCCAAAAAACCACCTTTGGCAAATTCGATATTTTCCATGGGAATTTTCATCATAACTTCGGTAAAAATTATCATAAAAATGAAAGAATAACAGTTTTGAACAGCTAATTACCAATGCTAACTATCCCTATCACTTTTTGATCGATTTAGGAAAATACAATTTTGGGTAAATTTTCGCATTTTTTGTAAGGGGTAACATCATCAAAATTTCCAAAAAATGGAAAAAAAATTGAGTTCCCATTTTTGAACACAGTTCGATTGGAAATTTAATTACGAGCTCAACGAGGTATGACATTCCATATTCAGACAATTATTTTTGAAGCTGTGTCCAAAAAACTAATTATTTTGTGACGGAAAATCGGAAAAACGCCTTTTGCCAAATATTCGATATTTTCGATGGGAATTTTCATCATAACTTCGGCAAAAATGATCACAAAGATGAAAGAATAACAGTTTTGAGCAGCTAATTACCAAATCTAACCATTCCTATCACTTTTTGACGGATTTAGGAAAATTTGTTTTTGGGTCAATTTTTGCATTTTTTGTAAGGGGTAGCATCATCAAAATTTGTAAAAAATGGCAAAAAAATTGAGTTCCCATTTTTTAACACAGTTCGATTGGAAATTTAATTACGAGCTCAACGAGGTATGGCATTCCATATTCAGACAATTAATTTTGAAGTTGTGACCAAAAAACTGATAATTTTATGACGGAAATTCCAAAAAACCACTTTTGGCAAATATTGGATATTTTCGATGGGAATTTTCATCATAACTTCGGTAAAAATTATAATAAAGATGAAAGAATAACAGTTTTGAACAGCTAATTACCAATGCTAACTAACCCTATCACTTTTTGACGGATTTAGGAAAATTTATTTTTCGGTCAATTTTTGCATTTTTTTTAAGGGGTAACATCATCAAAATTTGCAAAAAATGGAAAAAAAATTGAGTTCCCATTTTTGAACACAGTTCGATTGGAAATTTAATTACGAGCTCAACGAGGTATGGCATTCCATATTCAGACAAATATTTTTGAAGTTGTGACCAAAAAACTGATTATTTTGTGACGGAAAATCGGAGAAACGACTTTTGCTGGGAATTTTCATCATAAAAGATATTTTTCATTCGTAAGTGCGAATCGATTGGAAATTTAATTACGAACACAACGGGGTGTAACATTCCACATTTGAGTAGTTTGTCGATTGTTATGACCAAAATACAGATTTTTTTGGGGAAGATTGGGATAATCCGTAGATCCACAGGCTAAATACAAAATATGTCCCGCAACCAAAGGGAACTTAGCCACAATGTTGTATCCATATGTACTATGTACTCGGAATATTATTTCCTAATGAATATTATTATTTTATTTTTATTTATTTTCTGCAGCGATCGTTTTCGGAGCCGCAGACGCGCCTCGATTGCTCCTCTGCCCGCCTTGCGGCTGAACAGCAAGGAGATGCTGGCCAGCGACTTCGATAGCCACAGCCTGGCCTCCAATCAGGCCTCCATCACCAGCGTGAACTCCCTGGCCAGCTTACTGCGCGAGAAGATGCAGGTGAGTTGGTGAGTTTGAGATCAAAGGTCATGTTATTGAACACCTCCACTTATCCACAGGCCTTTCCGCAGCTGATAAGGAAGAAGAAGCGCGAGACGAAGGACTACAAAATCAAGATATTCGTCATCATCATGTTCTTCATCATCATATTTCTGGTAAGCAGCAATCAGCGGCACTCACTCATTCATTCATTTATTCAGTCCAAGTGGGAATCACCAGCATAGTGAGTGATCATACGCATGATGCAGAGCTTTTAATAGAAATTCCCAATAGAATTTCCAGATTACTTCGCGGAGGAAGCTCCTAATATCAATAAGACGCTGATTTCGCATTTTTGGCCGACTTAGGCTTGTCAAAACGAACTGAAGGCATTCTACTAGCTACAAGATAAACGTACTTTGTTCGCCTGCAGATACATAAAGCGGGATCTAATCATTTTGCCTGGTGTCCAAATGGGTTTTAAGAAGTGTTGAACTGTTAGGCCTTTTATCACAGTGCCCTTCATTTGAGCGGCCTTAAAGTGAGGCACTTTGACAGGGTTACTCCCAGAAACTTAGGGCCTTACCAGATATACAGAGATATGCATTTGAACCCTTTGAATTCGGTTGCAGATCGGCTACGCCTACGTGGCCTACCACCAGCAGGTGCTCACGAGGAGCTACTTCCAGAAGATCAAGTTCAACTCGCACGACCGCATCTTCCGCATCCTGAGTCACGAGGACAAGGAGGTGATAGCGGGTCAGCTGGGCGTGACCCTGGGCTTCGACACGGCGCCATTCGACTGCCTGGAGGAGCAGCGCCGGAATGACGGGAGCGTGTGCATCGAGTGGAACGGCATAGCGCGACTGCATCTGAATTTCGAGGACAAGGGCGTCTTCCGGTGCTACACGCTGCAGTGGCAGGCGCTGACTCCGGGTCTCCTGCCCACCGACTGCTACGAACTGAAGCGGGACAATGGGCTGTGGTTCGGTGGCGGCGTGACCAAGGGTCAGGAGTGGTCGCTGAGCTATGCCAACTTCGACTTTGCACCCTACGCCTCGGGCGACTCGAAGATCCATCAGTTCGGCAATGGGGTGAAGAGGTACTTCATCAACTCGATTGGCGTGGCCATGCAGGTGAGCGAGAAGACGCCACTGCAGCTGGGCGTCAACCGGACGGAGAATCGCTTCTGTCTGCGGGCGGCCAACGACGAGTTCACCTTCGTGAATCGCCTGACGCCGCTGCCGCAGCTGGACTACCGCATCTGCACCACGGAGGACATGCGCAGCCTGCACATGCTGATGACCCAGCAGAGCCTGTGGGATGGCCTGAAGGAGCAGGAGTTCAAGGTGCTGCATTCGCTGCTGGAGGAGCCCGTTTGGAGGATACCCCATACCGAGTTGCCCGAGTCCCTGAACGAGTCCGCCATCTGTGACTACTCGGAGAGTGCCATTGCCATGGGCCTGGGCCACATTGTGATCAATGAGTTCTGGCAGGAGAACATTGGCGACTTCACGGTGGACAAGGCCAGATTTCCCACCCTCAAGGACACCATCGATGTGCTGCACAGGAGGGGATTCAAGGTGGTCCTGACCATCCAGCCGTTCATCAGCACGGACAGTGTCAACTTCAAGGATGCAGTGAAGCGCAAGCTGCTGATCTACGAGCGCCACTCGGAGCGCAGTATTCCCGCCCTGACCAGATACAAGAGCAGTTCCAGCGCCGGCGTCCTGGACATAACCAACAATGCGTCCGTGCCCTGGCTGCTGGAGAAGCTGCAGCGCCTCAAGGAGGAGTACGGCGTGCAGAGCTTCTATCTGGACCTGGGCACGGGCTACAACCTGCCGCACTACTACCAGTGCCGCCAGACCCTGGACAATCCGGACACCTATGCCAGGCTGTTCACCGCCAGCCTGGAGGGCGCTGGCCTGATGGCCGTCTCCACGGCGAGTGTGGTGCCCAAGCCACCCACTTTCCTGAGCACTCCGCCGGCGAACGCCACCTGGGAGGGATTGAGGGAGACCCTGGGTGCTGTGCTAAACTACGGCGTCATCGGTTATCCGTTCGTGTTGCCGGGCGTGATCGGTGGCGACTATCTGCTGCAGCGACCGCTCTCCAAGATGGTCACCTTCTATTCGATGGCCCAGCCACCGCTGCCCGAGCCGGAACTCTTCATCCGCTGGCTCCAGCTGGCCACCTTCATGCCGGCCATGCAGTTCAGCCACCTGCCCTCGGAGTACCGCAGTGACCTGGTCACCCGGGTGGCCCAGGAGCTGAAGGAGGTGCGCCAGCTGATCGTGATTCCGCTGCTCAAGAAGTACCTCAATCCGTCGATGAACGAGGGACTGCCCTTGGTGAGGCCACTCTGGATGATGGATCCCCACGATCCCGCCTGCCTCATCGTCAGCGACGAGTTCTCCGTGGGCGAGGAGCTCATCGTGGCCCCCATCCTGCATGCGAACCGCGAGGAGCGCGAGGGTGAGTCAAATACATACTTGCTACTTACTGCAATTCCTTATTAATGCTCCTGGTTGCAGTTTACTTGCCGCAGGGCGTGTGGAAGGACGGCATCGATGGATCGCTGAGGAAGGGCAGTCGCTGGATGCACGGCTACCGGGTGCCGAAGGACAAGATCGCCTACTTCCGCAAGATGCCGGACAACACGCGTTTCTAGGCGGCTCATCCTGATGCACTGCATCCTTTCTCCCAGCAGAACCCATGTGATATGCACTACACAGTGAGCGAAAGAGTGTTTGGCAATTCCGCGTACATCTATCTGTATTGAGTAACCTAAATACTATATATCGATAAGCCCGCGATCGTAATACATAAGATCCTTATCGCTAGTGCCTAAGCGTTATCCTAAGCCTATGTAATTTCCACGATTTTTTTTTCATTTTCTTTGTGCGTCGTACGGTAGTTAAGTTAAGTACATCTGGGATGATCGCTTAGTCGCTGAATAAATATGTTCCACTGCAAGGCGCTGCTCCTGCAGTGGCGTCAATAAATAGGGAGTGCTCCACTCCGTGCTACTTGGTCCTGCAAATCGGCAGCGGGGACTCGCAGGGCTCCGTTTCCGGCGGCTTCGGCAGCAGTCCACACTCCGCATCGGCCACCACCACGTCGTGTTGGTCCAGACAGACGACGGATCGGCGGCGGTGCGGCGACGCCACGGAGCCGGCTGGGCGACAGGTGACCGGACAAAACTGCCAGGGACCTGGCCACCAGTGGGCAGGACACGGCTGGTCGCCACAGCCGCGCGACTGGCGGGCAGGTCTCTTGTTCTTGGCGTGCGTCCAGCAGGGCAGCGTGTCGCCCAAAGCTGCGAGAAGATTACGTTTAGTGGGCATTTCCCCAGCGGATGGTTGGACTCACCTTTGCCGTTCTCCTGGCAGCTGGGCTCCCGGTGCTGCACTCCGCCGCCGCAGCTGGCGGAGCACGCGGTCCAGTTGCTCAGGCGCCACAGGAACTGCCTGCCAGCGGTCACATTCAGCGCCGGCAGCGTGAACTCGTAGAAAATGCCAGCGTTGCTCTCATTGCCGCGCACAATCGCCTGGAAAAGAGAAACCATGTGAAAATCCGTGGACAATCCGTGTGGAAATCCGACAAACTCACATATAGCGATATGGAATGCTGGATGGGCTGAGGTATTGTGATGGTCTCCTGCTCGTCGACGCGGTCGTAGAAGCTCTCGGCGCCGGCGATCTCGAACTCGCCGGGCATGGAGATGAGGCTATCCCCGTTCAGATAGAACCGATCCCCGCCGCCTCCGCCGCCGGTGGCGATGGCAAGGAAGTGCGGCGAGTTGGCCAACTCGCGGATGAGGATGTGCCGAGCGCGTGCCGGTATGGTGACAATCTCCACGTAGGCGCCATCCTTGGCGGCAAGCGGATCCGCGAAGGTGTCCCTCACCGGCTGGCACTGATCGCCAGCACCGCCGCAGATACCGCACCGATCGTCCTGCACCTCCGAGTCGACGATCCAATCGCAACCAACTTTCTGAACAAGACGCGGTTCGCGGTCAGTTATCGGACATGGGATTCGGAATACGCTACCTTGCAGATGCCATCGATGCACATGTTGTTCGTGCCCAGCGTGCAGGGCGTTCCATCCAGCACGGTGGCGCCCCAGTTGGCGATTATCGTGTCGTCCACGTCGCTGCAGAACAGCTTGCAGGGATTATCTGACGGGTATATCGAGAACTCAACTAAGCATCGTATGGAATTCCATCGGGCTGATGGCGTGCGCCGCACTCACTCTTGTCGAAGAAGGGCAGCCACTTGTAGGTGGCTCCCTGGTAGCTGACGTTGTCGAATCGAGCGCACTGCTGCGCCCGGAAGCTGGGCTCCTCCGCCGGACACGGCCGCTTCCGGCAGATCTTGTACCGCTTGCGCTCGCCAATGCAGAAGACGCCGCCGTTGGCGGGCACAGGATTGTCGCACTCCCGCTGCTGCGTGGACACCCCGCCGCCGCAGCTCCGCGAGCACTCGCTCCACTCGCTCCAGTCGCCCCAGCCGCCATTGATCGCCGCCAGCTCCTCGCGCCGGACGCACTTGCCGTTCTGGCACCACTTGTTCCGGCCGCACAATGTGCCCGGTGCGGTGGGCCGCATGTGGGTGACGCACTCGCCGTTCACCTTGCACCACAGCGTCGAGCAGAACTCGTGGGGGGCGGAGCAGGCGCCCACCTCGCTGTCCGTGGTCAGGTTGAACTGCAGGCGGCACTGGCCCCTCGCATTGTAGCGCATGCCCGGCAGCTCGCCCGTGTAGTTGTACTCATCCAAGGGCGTCGGCGGATCGTCCAGGCACTCGCCCAATCCCTGGCTGCAATGGTTCAGGATACGGGTTCATAAGCTGGCTTCATTACCACTTCATTACACTATACTCACTCCAGGAAGTGCGTGATGTACTTGCGGCTGCAGTTCGACCAGCAAACCTGCAGGGTGTCCGCCCCAAAAGTGGGCGTCATGATGTGCACAATGGGCCCCACGCGCGGATGGCAGCCGATCTTCGCGGTATCGTGGAACATCCCGAAGCTGTTGGTCACAGGATAACAACCCATTGGTTACACAAATATGGCATAGGAAATCATGGAAACAAAGTTGCAAAACGGTAGGTAGGAAAAACCCCCTGCAAAACCTGATTACTTTCATAGAATAATAGCCAATTGGAGCGAATGGCAGATGTATCCGATTGAAAGCACATAAGCACCTGTTTTCCCGCCCAGAGAGATTCCGATTCCGATTCCGGTCGGCTTACACAACCCATCGCCACTACATCTTGGAGAGATCGCAGAGATCGGGCGGCTGGATTCGCAGAGGGGGCGGTGAGTCAATCGCGGACTGAGCACGCCAGACTGACTGACGGCCCATTGCTGCACTGGCAGAAAAGTCGCGCGATTTGCAGGTATTAGGTATCAAATTGGAGGAAGCTACTAGTGCAGCTTGCAGACAAAACAACTGGGTTCTTTCGGAAGCAGGAAGCTGTAGTCATTTAAGTGCTACTTATTGGTATGGTCTGATTTTGTGCAGTGCACTCGGACACAGTAGGCGATGCACAGCAACTGGGAAACTGGAAAACTTGGCAGCAAGGCACGAGCATCGACAGATCGACCCAAGCCAATCCAATTCCAAACGATCCGATCGGATCCATTACGTTCCGAGTCCGCAGCTCCAACCCCGCCCACCGACCACCGCCCACCGCCCACCGCCCCCCGCCCGATAAGCCAGCGAAAACCGGACCCGGCTGTCGCTGGGTGTGAGTTGGAATGAGTCCGAGTGTCTGGGTGTGCCGACCGCTGGAGATCGGTGCCGTGATCACGGTGCATCACATGGAATCGTTGTTTTATGTCTTGCAGTGGGGGAGAATATGCATTATTGCATAATTATTTATACTTATATATAATGCTATTGCATACCCTGTGAATGTTAGTTCTGCCGCGGCAAGTGAGTGGTTTGGTTACATTATTTATATGTTATGTTACTAGTAGTGCAAGTAGGGATTCGTCGCTTTAAAAAGAAAAAAAAAATACCCTGTAAAAAAGTTTTTATGCTAAAACTATGCTATGATTGTTAGCCAACGAGTTCTGGACCTTGTCAGGTTTACAGAACAAGCTGTAGTTATCACTGATCACTGTAGTTATACACTGATCAGCAAAAACGTAGAGCTGGACTTAACGAAAACCGTGACATTGAGTGACTAGCAGTGACTGGCAGTGACTGGCAGTGACTGGGCGGTCAGCTCTGGCGACTAATTGAGTTTGAATCGAGCAGGAAGCAGGGGCACATATAAATCTCGATCTGGAGCCGAGTCTAAGCTGAAGCTCAAACTGAATCTGAATCCGAATCGGAATCAGCATTTGTATCTGAATCTGAATATGCAACGCAGGCGATCATTGTCGCTGGAAATAAGGCACTCACGCAGGTGTCAAAGCATCCGTCGCGTCCACTTAGCCGCCTCGTTTGAAATGGAGCCACTTGTGCTCTGGCCAGTTTTTGTTTGCTTGCAGCTCGAGTGTGCTTATGTGTGCTCACTTCGCTGGCGGTTCATTCATGGCACGAAGCGGGCTGGCCATAAATCTTGGCCAGGGCATGGGGATCGGAAGTCGCACTGGATTGAATTGAATCGGCGAGCAGCGCGTGGGGCACGCAAGTTGGCCAACGTCTGGCGCCGCAGGTGGCTACCTGTTACCCATGCTCCTGCCATCCCATCCAGTTACCCACAGTTACCACTACATAGACTTACTTGTGGCCCAGTTCATGGGTGATGGTGTGCGAGAGCATGATGCCATTATCCTCGTTCACGCTGCACGATTGCTTCGGCTTGCACATGCCACCCACGTTGGCCAGGCCGAGTGTCCTGCGGATGAGATGGCTATAGTTGCGGAACCCCCACACCATCGAATTCGACTCACATGCAGTTGTTGGCGCAGATGTTCTTTCGCGTGATGAGGATGGCCACGTCGTGGTGATGCGGATCCATCTCGCTGCCCTTGTTCAGTTTGTGCTGCCAGCTAGCAAAGATTTCATTGGGAAATATATAAAAGAAGGAGTGAGAATGCTTATAATATGTGTAATGGGCTTAACCCACCTGCAGAAGCGATCCAAGTTCTTTTGGGCATTCTGGGTGAGATTCAGCTGCAGCTGGGACTCCTCCTCGTCCAGCTGGATGATGCGCACCACAACGATCTCGATGGAGTTGCCGATGCTGGGATCCTTGTACAGGGCGGACACCATGTTCATGATGGTCAGCAGGTAGCCATTGAGGTCCCTGTGGAAGGCGGACATGGTGGCATCGGCCACGATGAGCGTCTCCACATGCCGTGGACTGCTGATGGATCGCCTGCGCCGCGGAATCTCCGGATGATCCGGCTCCGCTTGGAACTGCGTCTCGTACTTGAATTTGGTGTGCGGCACTCGGTGATTTTTCTGCTGACGTTGGTGGTACTTGTGCTTGTGATGATGGTGATGGTGATGGTGGTGGCGCCGGATTTGACGGCCTCCCTGGACCTTCACCTTGCCCCTGGCCTGCCACTCCAGTCTCGTTTCCATCCGCCGGCGAGGCTCTCGCGTGCCGCAGTTACTGACCTCCGCTCCGGATCCCGATGTGCCACCTCGCTTGCGTTTGTTGCGCTTCCGCGACGAATGCTAGTGGATCGTTAGTCAGGGGTGTATCAAAAGTGAAGTGTAAGCCAGCCAACCCACCTTCGGTTTGACGGAGGAGCGCTGGAAAACCACGTGCGGATGCCCGTTGACTGGATGCGGCTCGTGCTCCTTCGAGGGCTCGATGAAGTACTCATTGCTGGCCGTCCGGATGTGACCCACCTAGGCAAAAAGTGTGTTCAGCGTAATCAGTGTGCAGGGCAGAACACCGCGGATGCACAGCAGCCGCGCAACTCACCAGTCCGGAGCAGGTGGAGATGGCCACATTGGTGGCCAGCTGGCCGCGCACCTTCCCATGGAAGTGGCAGTTGAGCTGCCGCGCCGTCAACGGCGATCGCGTGCGCAGATCCCGCCGATGCCGCTCCACCACCAGATTCGGAGCCAGGAAGTAGCTGTGCGCCCTGAGCTCCAGATGCAGTGACTCGTTCGCCAGCGGCACCAGCAGATGCAGGTCCGCCGCATGGCTGTCCAGCTCCGAGCTCAGGCTGCGCCTCTGCCGATGCCGCCGATGATCCAATTCGTGTGCGAACTCCAGCTTGTGGGTCATGAATGCCCCATCGGGATGCACTCGCTGTGGCACCACCAGCTGCCCCCCGCCCGCCATCAGTTCGTCCGAATGGAGGCCGTATAGTGGACGTACCCCAACGCCCTGCGTCACCGCGATCAGACAACAGTGGAGCAGCAGGCCCAGCCAGCGTCTTCCGATCCACATCCTGCTGCACGCCATGTTCCTCATCCCGATCCTAGTCCACAGCCCTAGCCGTTATCCAGGCGTTGTCTCAGCAGCATGGCAGCGGTCGCATAATACGGATCTTGGGATCTGGTCAGGATCAGCGCTCGCTGCAATGGAGATGCTTCAGATGTATCTCTTCTCAATTTTTTTTTTTTTATACAGATTTTTAAAGCCTTTTCAGTAGCAAACTAGAGATATGTCGCTTGTTAATGAGGCAATCAATCTTTGAAGTACTGAGCAAAGCACTGAGCTGCGGTTTTATTGCCGCTCATTGTGGTTTCCATGTGGACCTGGCGCCATCCAACCCAGTTGTTGTTGAAGCAATCGATTCCCTCGATCCCAGCCCAAGCCCATCTAATCCCATCTAGAGCCAATCCGATCTGAGATTATAGAGGCCATAAAAAGAAAGAGTCCACTTCCAGATACAATAAATAATCGGTGATTTGCCTTTTTGGCTTTTAGCAAACGCTTTCGAGATGAAACGCAGACAATGGATGGGCCAACAAAAAATATGGTAGACATAAAAAAAAAGAAGAAAAAAAACTAAAAAGACACGGGCCATAAAATTAAGCAAATTTTTTGGAGTGCGGCGCTTCAAAGACAGCAACAACCATAACAACAACAGCAACAACACATTATCAAAGCAACACGACAACTTAATTATTCAAAAGATTGACGCAGTCAACGGCGCTCTTATCACGATCACGATTTGTAATTTATGATAAATGTTGGCAATTCCATTAATAAAATTTAACAAAAGCTCATTAGCTCCACAGCAGCCGACTTGCAGTCGAAGGAGCAGACCAGCCAAAATATCAGACCCCATGGCACCCAGTGACATTGCGCATACCCTGTAAAGTGCTTTAAATGAGGCAGCAAACTAGTATCACTTATGATGTATCTTCAATATTTAGGAACTAACAACGGATGGCACTATGTGCGGATATAGATGTTCAGCTTCATCAGATGGTTGGCAGATAGTCGCAACTACCCCACCCACCAGTGTGCTGGGGAGCACGTATCCAACGCCAATGACCTTGACGATGGCGCCTGGGGCGCAGGTGCCGTTCTCAATTCGAACTCATCGCGGCCATAATGATGGCAATAAAATATGCGCTTAAATATTGGATATACCCCAAAATTCCCACTCGCCCAAAGCCCGCCCATTCCTGTTTCGATTTTGATTCTGTGTTTCGATTTTGATTCGAGTTGCGGCGAAACTTGAAAGACTGCCCAGCTAAATTAGCAAGCGCCACATGATCGTACATATATTAAAATGTGCCCCTTGTCCAGCCATCCGTCCATCCATCCAGCCAACCATCCAACCATCCAGCCATCCATCTGTTTGTCCCATTATGCTGCAGTGCCTCCGGTCCGCCGATCCTCAATGGCGTGGAATGGCGTGGCTGCCAGCAGGCGCCACTCTTAATTATCAATCAATCAATCACTGCCGCCCGACTACTCCCTCCATTAAATGTCAGCCAATTGATTGCAGACTGTCTGCCACGCCCCTCACTTCCCCTGCCGCCCCGCCCAACCGAGATTCACATACATATATATATATATAAATGCATATAGAAGCCAGGACTCGCTCGAATTTATGGCTGATTCCAAGATCAGAGTGGCAGCTTTGAATACAAATAGAGGGCTAGCCCAATTTGATAACGATTTCGTGTGAATTTTAGGTACTTCCCCTCAATCCAACAAACCGGATAGCAACAGTTGGAATAACTTAACATATATTTAATGCAAGAATTCATTGAGAAGGGCAAATTTCGTGGAAGTGTCCCCAAACGAATCGCCGCATGATCTCATATGACTTGACTGCTCTCCACATGCGATGCGCTTACTCTTCGGGCATTTCACTTGAATTCCCCAGATCGAACTCCTCCGCATAATAATAGATAGCAAACTCTGACTATTTTCGTTAACGTTCCATTCAAACGTTGGCGTTTCATTAATTCGCTAGTTCGGTCTTTAGGCGATTTGTTGAACATTTATCACTGGATTTGTCACCTCTGGTTTTTGGCCATCGATCATCCGCGTCGAACATTTATGCTAATGAAAGACCAAATCAAGATCGGACACACATACTCCTCCTCCTTTCCCGGCGGCCACGACCACATTCGTGAAAAGCGAAAAACAAAGTCCAAAAACAAAAGTCAGACCCTCTGGCTGGCGAATTTCCGATTTCACTTTGTGGAGAGGCGAAGCAATTTGTACGCCCACCATCTATCCAGCTATCCAGTTGGCCAGATCGGATCCCAGAAGGAGCCCAGTACCCAGCACCCAGTTCCAGACCTGGATCCAGACTAGGCCGCAGTTGGATGTGGATGTGGATGTGGATGTTTTGGGGGTAAGTCTTGGGTGATCGGAGATCGGGAATGGAATGGGGCATCTTTGGCTGGGAGCTCCATTGATATGTCTTGCCATTCATGCATTGTAGTTTCATTGAGAAACTCAGAGACAGGCGCACATGGAGCAGGCATACCCTGTGAATTCGGGTATACGCGAACTCATTCAAGCTCTACGAATTTGTTTTTGATTGATTAATATCATTTAGAATTTTGCATGATCATTTTTGGGACTTGAAATTTGAGGCAGAAGTCAAAATGCGCTTTCTGTTGCACTAATGTGGCTGAGGTCGGCGAGGGTATCAACGCCTCGTATCGCAGCCCAGTTTGCCTCCTTTCTCGTTTCTTTTCATTTATGGCGTTTTTTTATGAATGAAATGAAGCTTTTCACGTAAAACGACGATTCCATATTGCTCGCTCGACTTTGTTGGGTTGCTTGGTTGGTTGGCTGGCTGGTCGGGTTGCCCATAGCCCCATTCCCCACTCTCTGATCACCAACCCCCCCCCCCCCCCCTGCCACGCCCCTGATTATGGGGGGCCCCGCCCTCGCCGGATCGCACGTTACTCCGATGATTTCGCTCCTATCTGGGGGCACATTTGAATCTCTATGGCTTCGCGCATGTGGGCCGAAAATGTATTTTTATGGCAGCGTCGTTCGATTTGTTATTTCATTTGTTTTCTGTTTGTGTTGTTTGGCGTTGTAGTACACACATGTCCGCTGGACAAGTCTTTATCTTTGCCCATTTTTTTGGTTTTTTTTGCGCTTTCTGCACAGCCATTTCTCATTTCTCGGGGATGTTCCTCTGCTTTTTTATGAACAAAACACTGCGAGCAGATCGCTTCAATTCGGCTTATTTGTCATTTGACATTGTGACATTTTTTATTTTCACCGCACTTCTTTTGTGTTTTTGTATTTTGTCTTGTTTTTCGTGAGATCACACACAGGAAATTGGCTGCGGAAAACTCCAAGATGCTGCTGCTACTGCGATGTCCAAGCAGAAATGGGTGAGTTAAGGGGTTAGTTACTAGATGCACCTAGGAGCTGAGAACTATCTGCCTGAAATTTCGGTTGGCCCACTGACTAAGCTAACAAATGTATCGGGCATCCGACTATCAGATACCATCGCTGGTTCGAAGATACTTCGCATTCTTGGGATGCCCCGACTCACCGATTCCGAATTCGAACTGGAATCCAATTCCGAGAGGCGCCGCTGATGAAGCCCGCAAATATTGTAACCGCAAACAAAAGCAAAAAAAGCCCGTCGGCAGCAGTTTAGCTTTATTATTCTTTCTTTTTTTTGTGTTTTTTTGTATTTTATTTAGGGGAGGCGATTATAACGCCAGGTAGGAGAACCCAGGCCCCAGACAGCCGCTCTTGCACAACAATGGCCGATGATTTCACAAGTCGCGAACCTCGGTTCACAGGCACAGGTAAAAACAAAAACAAACAGCAAAAAACAAAAAAGAAATACCCAAAACCGGGCAAAACAAAAAATAAAGCGCGTTTTCGAAAACTCCAAAATTACGATTCGAATCAATCACACACGCACACGCACACGCACACGCACACGTACACACACACGCACACGCACAGTATATCTATATACGAGTCTCTTTTTTTGTCTGTATGGGAGTGGAGTCTGCGTCTGTGTGAAAGGACGCCGTTCGGATCTAAGGCAAACTGTCGTACTGTGCACACTTTCCACTGGAGTTTCCGTTCTTCCCGGCTTGGCGGCGGCTAAATCGGCGTTTTCCCTGATATTTTCCAATGACTCTCTGCGGGAAGCGTGGCACAAGAGCGCGGGTGAAGAGATATCGTGCAAATACAAAGTGTCGAGCGTTGTGTGTTGCTTAAATAGATTTTCCTCTCGATCTGTTCGAACCGCCCGGCTCGACGTCGAACCTGGTCCAGTGTTGCCACAGTAGCTGGCTAAAAAATAAGTAAGTAGCTAAAAAAATCTTTAAAAACTTTAAAAGCTAAGCAATAATTTGAATACCTAATTATTTATTATTTATTTATTAAATTCGACCTTTTTCCATTTTCATAACAGTGTTACCTGTGGAAAATTACAGCGCTACTTGGACTTAAAGCGATTTCAAGCGCTTCGAACTGCAAAAAGTATGCTACATTTTGTTTCTTATTTAGGGATTACTCTATTAAGGATTTGCGTGCTATTATTCCTCGCCAGCTTGGCCGTTCCGAGGGACGCACTTGCGCAGCACTGGCTGATCTCTCGCAACCGGTTCGAGCCCGGTTCGATGTCGAACTTGGCTTGGCCAAGAGAGAGAGCTCTTCGTGCTAACAGTGAAAATAAAGCGCATGTGTCCTTGGCCAATCAGCTGGCCAAAAATGCTTAGGAAAGTTCCAGCGGTGTTTCCCATGCATTTAGTTGTTTCATAATTTCTGTCCTTTCCTTTGATTCATTTTTATACCATAAATGTATTCTGCTAACTATTTTGGATAACAGCAACCGTTTACGGTAACATCATTTTCGAATTCAAAATTGGATCCTTCCAGGTGAAGCCTTTTTCCAAAAGGAATATCTTCTAATTCCAATCTGAACTTCTGTTACAACTACTTGAATTTGTTTTGCAACAAATTGGAAAAAGTTAAAAGTTCTGGTGCCAATCAGAATCCCTATAAAAATGCCAATTCGACTAAATGGTTTTCCGAAAGTTTATATTATTAACTCTATTAATTTCTTATATTTTTTTGGGTTTTAAAGAGAATGTTTGCTAATTTAATCAGTTTTACGCGCAGCCCCTAAAAGTAGGCAGCACAACTTGTGGTTTTTGAATTGAATTTATATCATTTAATTCCTGTGTAACTCCTTTTGTTACTAACAGAGCCCCTGCGTTCTTTGTAGCCAGCCTTGACTGTGGCATCGCAGACTGTTGCCATGCGTGTTTGCCGTATAATTATAATCGTATCATGCATATCTGCTTTATGGCGTCGATCCGCAGAAATTGCTGCCTTATCGCGCTGCCTCCAGAAGCCGCGCCAGTGTCCAAGTCCACGTACAGAAGGAGTTCCATGCCCGTGCCCCAGCCCATGTCCACGTCCATGTCCATGTGCGCGTCCATGGTGGCGGCCGACCAGGGGGCGGTGTATTCCGCCAAGGACACACCGTTAAATGTGGAAAATTGCCGGCGGGCCAGCAGCAGCATACAAAACAAAGAGGAAAAAGGCAGAGGGGAGTAAATTGTTGAAAATTATCACATACTAAAGACGCCGCGAGGATGCGACTGCATCTGATCCCGCTCCCGCTCCCCCACCCCTTCCCCCGGCGAGCACGAAACAAATCACATTATTAGCCGCCGTCGTTGTTGCACGTTATTTTTAAAATTTTTCGTTTCGTTCGGCCCCCGTTTGATTTTAGGCGCCAAGCCGATGTCGCCGGCGTTTGGCTGCAAATTGCGGCGACACGTCTGGAGCGTGGCAGCAGCATTCAGCAGTACACTGGGCGTACAAATGTGCTTTAAGGTGTTTTAATGGAATTAATTCCTAAAATTACGCTCAGTCAGTACGCAAGGGCAGTATTCAGTGCACTGAGATTGGACCTAAACGCTCAACAACCTATCGCACTAAGCAACTACACTGTTTCTTTCAGTGCACACACTCACACACACGAGCCGCAGATAAGGCAACGAAAAAAGCGTCGAGGGAGAGCGAGTGAGATGGAGATAGAGATACAAGATAAGAGAGACAGCCAACAGACGCCAGACAACAAAAAAAAAAAAAACAACTGCAACAACAACGACGCCGGCGAAGACGCAGCATCGCCCCTACACTGGAAAAAACAGCGGCACGTAAGTCACGTGTATCCACAAGCTAGTAGTATGTGCAAGACGTTCGCATCTGTGAGATACTTTTGTTGATCGCAGATCCTCAAGATCAATGGCAAGTGATGGCAATACCGCAATGGGTGTGTGATTTTTTCAGTGTACCGGCGACGCTGCCGCTGCGATGCCAACAGATATCAAGCACGTCTCAATCTCAATCATTCAGGGCCGGGCTCCGGGAAAGGTTTACGTTTACGTTTCAGCCGCTGCCGCTCAATTAACAATGAAAAGTCGGTCTGGTACGTCATAATATATTTTTATCTGATTACCTGGCTGCGGTGTGCACTAGAGGTGGACCCAAAATGTATTGTATCGGGTTTAATGACATGTGTTTTAATGTGAATGAGCAAAGGATTGCATAATTCTGTCGGTTATCAAACACAGTTCAATAGCAAGACACCCGTTTGCATTACAATACTAATACGGAATTCGTTTTCGAAGCTGGTACCAAACTTATGATTGCCAAACGCACAACTATCGCAGAGCGTGATCCTCAGGCCGTGTCACGGGTTCACCTCTAGGAGCCTGAATGGCAGACAGTGGCGCCGGTCGCCAGGGACCAAATGGGAGCCAGGTCCCAGAGATCCCACCGATCCAACCGATTCAACAAAATCGTGCGTTATTCGTCCGTCTCGACACACACACACACGCACTCAGATACTGTATCTTCGTATCTTTGTATCTGCGGCTAGGCGACTCCAAGCGACTGGAACAACATCATTGCTCGTCTGTCCGTCATCCGTGCTGTTGGCATTGTTTCCCCTGCTTGTGGTTGTGGATGTTTTTGTTGCTTGTGGTCTATGTAATTTTTCGCGTGACTCCCATGTCAAGATTTGATCTCTAGCAAATCTCACTGGTCTGCTGGCGTCAGTCTCCAAGTCTCCAGGTCTCCAAGTCTCATCAAGGCGACGCCGCCCGTGTCCCGGCTTAAAAGCTTCATTACTGTGGGAATTACGCAAATAAATTGTAAAAACTCGACTCGGATTTAAAAAGTCCTAAAGAGCATCAGCGTCTGGAGGAATAGTTTCAACTAATGTAATAACATTAAATAACTCTGCTTTTGAGCTAATTGGTGTGGGCTTTAAACCTAAATGGGTGAAATTGTTTGTTATATTCATATAATATGAACCCTTTTACGTTTAACTTATCTTAAAACCCATTTTGGTTTTCATTACAATACAAATCGACAATAAGAGGCGCTAATTCATGGCATACATTCAAAATTTTCATATTTTCTGGCTATTGTGCTTATTTCCCAATATGAAATTAGGTGCCATGCAGCCTCAGATTTCAAATCACCACTTATCGATACCAGCTGGCGCGAATGGTGATCGAAATGCGATAGCAAAACAGCTGGTTATCAGCACCTGGCCAATATCGATAGTCAACAAAATCCAGATGTGAGAGAACATTTTGTGTTGTTTTGGCCAACAAATTGGGCCCTGTTTCTAAGTGTTCTTGCCATTGGGACGCGGGCACCTTGATCCTGCCTAAAGGAGCCTGACCAACGGGGTCAGATGGCGCGCAATGTGCTCGAGAGCAGCCTGCTGGGCGCCGGCTTCAGCATCATCTTTCAGGTGAGCCCAGCGCACTGGGAATCTATTTTGTGTCTGTGCCCAGTGCCTCGGAATTGTGTTACTCATCCGCACCGCTGCCGTCGTCTTATCGCCCCGCAGATACTGTGCCGCATCCTCACCTTCGGCATCAACGCGTACATCGTGCGTCATGTGGGCCGCGAGGTGTTGGGCATCATGAACGTCCGCCTGCTGCTTCTGGAGAGCACCCTGCTCTTCCTCTCGCGCGAGGCCATCAACCGGGCGGCCCTGAGCGCCAATGCCCAGCAGGGCGATCGCTGCTCCTGGGCGCAGCTGATCAACCAGATGTGGCTAACGTATGCAATCCCCACCAGCTGCTGCCAGGGGATCAGGAAGGATAGCTTCAAGGTCTCCTGCCTGACATCCTGCGAAAACTTGAGCTTTCCTACGTCATACTACACTTATAATACATTTTCCTCTTTATTTCAGGGTTCCCATTTGTGCTGTTTTGTGTGCTCCTTGCCTATACATTTGGCTGAACTGGCTGTCGGCGGTGGACGCCATCTACGCCTCGCAGTACGAGTTCGCCTGCTATGCCGTGGCCTTTTCCTGCGTCCTGGAATTGATGGCCGAGTCCGCGGTGTTTGTCGCCCAGGTCTTTTGCTTTGTGAAGCTAAAGATCCTGCTGAATACGCTGCACATCCTGGTGCGGTCAGCCATCTTCCTGTGGATTGTCACCGGTGATCGCAGTGCGGCAATCAATGCCTTTGCGATTGCCCAACTCTCCAGTGCAGTGACGATTGTCCTGGGCCAGTATGGCTTCTTCTACTTTTACCTGAAGGGCTTCAAGGATTTCGTAGCCCAGCAGGCGAAAAAGAAACCGGTGGCGCCGAAAGCCTGGCAGGTCTCGCTCTACGAGCACATGGACGACTTCCCCTTCAAGCAGCTGAGCGACTTCCTCCCCGGCGTGATGTTCAATCCGAACGGAAAGCATTTCAACCGGGAACTGCAAACGCTCACCCTGAGTTTTGTGAAGCAGGGCGTGCTTAAGCAAATCCTCACGGAGGGCGAGAAGTACGTGATGTCCGTGTCGCCGGTGCTGAGCTTCGGGGAACAGGCCACCTACGATGTGGTCAACAATCTGGGCAGCATGGCGGCCCGCTTCATTTTCCGGCCCATCGAGGACAGCTCGTACTTTTACTTCACGCAGACGCTATCCCGCGACATCAAGCTGTCCAAGCAACCGCAGGAACGCGTCCGCCAGGCGAGCAGTGTCCTGAACAATCTGCTCCTGGGCGTGAGCTCCATTGGCCTGATTGCCTTCACCTTTGGACAGAGCTACTCGTACCCAGTGCTGCTGCTTTACGGCGGTCCGGATTTCGTGGCCGGCGGCTTGCCGCAGAGCCTCTTGCAGTGGCACTGCCTGGCGATCTATCTGCTGGCCGTGAATGGGATCAGCGAGGGCTATATGTTCGCCACGAACACAAGTCGCGATATCGACAAGTACAACTATCTGATGGCCATCTTTTCAATTAGCTTCCTGGTGCTCTCCTACATTTTGACGGGCATCTTTGGTCCGGTGGGCTTCATCTTCGCCAACTGCATTAATATGCTGAGCAGGATCCTGTACAGCACCTACTACATCAGGCATCAGTATCGGCCCCTGTCGCTGGATCCGCTGCTGGGCCTCTGGCCGGGAAAACTCTTTGGAGGCACGCTCTTCCTGGCCGGCATCGTCTGTTATTGGGTGAGTTTCGTATGGTGCTTCTCGTTGGGAGTGCGGTGTAAAATGTTTTCTGTTCCTACTTCTGCAGTACCAAAGTTCTGACCTTGTCACACATCTGGGCGTGGGTGTCCTGGCTGGGCTCGCCTGCCTTCTGTCCTGGGCGCTGGCCCATCGGGATCTGGTGCGACTGGCCTGGCGCTATGGTCGCCGCATCAAGATCGAATAGGGGCCATTCGGTTGGGATTAATTTTCTGGCTTCCCTCCCTCGCAGCGGAGAACCAATGAATGAAACGCACAGTTTGAGAAATAATGACATATTTATACATAGTTGACATTTGTAAATTAATTCCAAAATTAAGTTATGTACTTATTGAGTGTTTGTAGAGCCTTGATTGCTTATTTAACCTTAAGACATGCATTAAAAGACAACGATTACTGTTTACATATGAAAATTTTATTTACAAGAAGTAGCTGGAAGTGTAGTCAACTTAGTAATTGCACTTAACCCCCCCAGAAAACCAAAACTCTCAGAAACTTGGAAAGAAATACATTTTTTAGTTAAAAAAAAAATGTGTAATATAATATATATATCGTGGCCGGTTCATAAGTAAAACAATTCAAAGCGCCTATTCAATTTTTGTAAATAAAAATAATAATAATAGTGCTATACAAATATTACTTCGTACTACATAATAATAATGTCACTGAATTGAGTAGCTAAATTTGTTAGATGTGGGCTTCTGTTCTGCTCCTTGAATGGCATCCTGATCGCGCCGCGCTCAGTAGTTATTGTTCACGGGTCCATCGAACGGGCCCATGCTCTCCCCGAAGTCCTGCATCTCCTCCTCCATGGGATCGTCCAGCTCGTCGCCCAGTTCGCCCTTCGACTCCGGGCACTTTCTACAGCGGCTCTCGTTCACGCCGTAGTTGATGCAGGTGGATCCCACGCACTCACAGCAGCCGTCGTGGAACCATCTATCAAAGAGTATATCAGTATATATGATCCACATATATGATCTTCCTGTTACCAACCTCGTACTGCTGGCGCCTGTTGTTTGGCAGCTGGTGCGGCACTTGTTCCACGATACGCACTGATCCAGATATATGACCGTGCAGTTTACGGTCACTATGTTGTCCCGCTCCTGGATCGCTTCGTCCAGGTTTTTGTCGTTGGTTCCTGAACAACAAGGCAATGGTTAGAGGGTTGGGTGAACTAAATCTCTTGGCTGGCACTCACTCAAGAAGTAATGACCGTCCTTCTCCAGCTTCGGACCCTTCAAGTACTTGTCGAAATCCACTTGAAACGTGAACACGTTCCAGTTGTACCCGAAGCTATCGCCCTCATCCGGTGTGGCCACGGCATTGAAGAGCTCCGGCACTCCATCGAAGTCCTCCACGTGGGACTTTTTGGACAAAGAGTTGCGGGTGTCGTTGGGCTTCGGACAGAGTTCTAGAAAGATGAGGTAATGATTTCATTAGAAACCTGGGTAAACAATTGTAAAGTCAAGTGCTAGTTATTTTTAAAAATCATATTAGAACGTAAAATATTCTTCCGAATGGATATTGCAATCATTACGATGCACATTCCTTTTAAATATTTACGATTTTTCTTTAATGGCATTTATTTTGCATTTGATAATTAAATGATCTATTTGTATTCCTCGAAAAAAGACATGATTTTCCTATACCGATCTCGTGTGCATATTTGTTTTCATCGTCATGCTCGATTTGTTTATAAACAACATCATGTGGGCCAAACGTAAATTGCATTTCCCGAAATCCCCATTGGAATGATTACAGGCTATTATTTATTTACTTATTTACACCATCAATAAACTTTTCTTGGCCCACTATTAAAATGGACAATAAAGTGACAGACAATTTGCACAATTAGAAGGTTGTTTGATGACTACAATAGCTTTTCTTGTACAAGATTTTAGAATATTTAATAGTTTTTAATAGTTTAGTCATTGCTGTTAAAGGAAAAATGCAATTATCCTAGTTTGTGATCTTTTCTAATAGGAAATTTGAAATTATTTTTAGCAAGCCTCATTGAGAATCTCCAGTTCTTAAATTTATTGCTCTGGTAGTAGTGCTCTAAACACGTATTCCTATATGAGGGGACCTAAACTTGTTCCATTCAGCGGCTTAGAGTTGCGACCCCTTGGCCCGCGTAAGGGTTAAGACTAGGCCCGATCGCCAGCTCAAGCCCGTTATCGATAACTAGTTAGCACATCGCAAGCTCCCCCCGCACACACACACGCACACACATGCTCATACGCACAACAACAAAAACAAAGCGATGATGTGATGGCCCATCATCAGTGGTGATCAAATCTATATGTATGTATGTGCATAACCGCCCACCGCCCACCACCCACCACCCACCAACCAGTGACCGAGGATCGGACGACCTTCCTTACCCACACAGCTGCAGCACTCCTCGTAGTTCTTGCCCAGGCACTTGAGGCACTCCTTGCAGCAGGAGCAGTTCTTCAGCTCGCACTTGCAGCTCTGGGTGAGCATGCACTTGGAGACGATCGAGGCGCAGACGACCTCGTTGCAGGACTCCACTGTGCCGTAAAAGCAGACGATGGCCAATAGCACGATGGTGCCCACTGTGAGCGAGCGCCAAATTTCCATGATCGGCGGTGGCTGTGTGTGTGCGTGTGTGTGTGTAGGGATTGGAATGCGCTCTTTCCCGCAGTTAAATGGGTGTGTGAGTGTGTGTGTGTGCGGGTGCAATTACAACAAAACAACAATTACAGGCACACAAGCACACGAAGATTGGGCATTTGGATGTGATTTGGCTTGATTCGCTCGCCTTTTTGCACCACTATTTATATATATGCAATATTAATTATAGCAATTCGATTCCGGACCGATCAAAACAACAACAAGCGACACCACAACGAACACTAAACAGCAACAACTAGCGAGCGGATCGAACTGTGCGCTGCGGCAGCGACGTTGACGGCGGCAGAGGAGCGACTGCGCGGCGACAATGTCTCTCTCTCGCCTTGTTTTTGTTATTGCTAGGGCACAAACTGTCTTTTCTGCTTCTTCCCCACACCTAAAACAACAACAATAGAGCCAGGCTAGACACAAACATACACACACACACACACACACACGCACGCACACGCGAATTATGCGCACACACACGCTCAGCAAGCAGGCTGGCTCACACGCACACACTTACAGGCCAGCTTAGAAATTCGAATGAATGATGCTGACGCCGGCGCCGCTGCCTTTTGTTGACAATTCCGGTATCTGAATCAAATAGCTGTGTCTGAATCTGGAGGATCGGTTTGGATCAGATCGGCGGATCTGAGCGCACGCGTACGCCAACTGAATGATCAACTAGCCAAAGCAACAACACAGTTCGGCTCGGTACATAGGTGTTTGTGTGCAAGTGTGTGGTGATCGAGGGATTGGAGATGAGCGCCTCTGCGACAGCAGTGATCGGGTCCCAAAAAGTCACGGCTAGAAGTCACGAGATAAACATCAAACTAAATTACGCGTAATTTCCTAAATACTTATTTTTATTCAAAGAAATTTCTGTTACTATGTTTAAATTAACAAATGTTCGAAGTATTTAAGAAATTCGCTGGCACATTCTATGTATTTTATTTATTTAGAGATTATGATTTATTTATGTAGAGCTCAGGACCATGAACAGCTCTATTCATTTTGTAATTGAGTTTTCTTAAACTATTGTCTCAAAGCAATTTAGCCAACGTTGTTAGGATAAAACTACACTAGTTATACATTAAATTTTATTTTATGGATAAGCGATATTTCAATGTTACTTGCATTCATGAGCAGCATGCACACCACCAGCAAGTACATACCCGATAAGCTATCGATAACTCGCATCGCCTGATATCGAATGGATGATAACAAAACAAGGCATAAACAGATATGAAAAACTGAGAGCCCAAAATGTTTATGTTCCGGAACTGCGCTGTTCTCCTGGTGATCGGCTCCATCTGCTGCTTCATCTACGGCGTGTTGCGCTTGCACGTGGAGGTGGAGCCCAATGCCTGCCGGATGACATATATGTTCGGCGAGCCCATGTTTGCGGTGAGTACGAGTCGGTTTATTTTAGGATATGAGTCCACCAATCGCTGCAAATACTTGGTTTGCAGAAAGTGGATGTCAAGGATGGCGACCAGTATCCAAACTACGGGCTATACTATTACTATGAGGCACAGCGACAGCCGCTGGATCCGCTAAAGCGCAGGATGACGGGTGCTCCAGTTATCTTCGTGCCCGGCAACGCCGGCTCCTACAAACAGGTGCGTTCTTTAGCCTCCGTTGCGCTCCGCAAGGCTATGTCCAACGATGCGGGCATCCACCTGGACTACTACACCATTGACTACGACGAGGAGTTGTCCGCTCTGTTCGGCGGCTATCTGCCCCGCCAACAAAGCTATCTGAAGCTCTGCATTCGCACCATCCTGTCGATTTACGAGGGTCGCACGGAGCAGCCATCCATCGTGTTGATTGGCCACTCCATGGGCGGCAAGCTGGCGCAGTCGGTGCTAGTGGATCCGGCAATTGGCCAGCACATCAATACAATTATTAGCATCTCTACGCCTCTGGATCAGCCGGTGCTCAATCTGGATGCCCAACTGGAAGAGTTCTACGGCCAAACCGACGCCGTGCTGAGCAAGCTTCGCACTGCCACAGTGCCCACGATGACCACAAATGTCTGCGACAGCCTGCACCAGCGACCACCAAGTGTGCAGCGAATGGCCAGCCAGGACAGCTCGGCGCGGCTGGACAACGTGCTGCTTATTTCCACGGGCGGCGGCAATAGAGATCTGCTGGTGCGACCTGGACTCACCAGCTCCCGGTTCAACGATCTGCACGCCATGGTAGTTGAATAATTCTGATTATATGGCTGAGTCCGCATTTATTTGCCCTTTCCTGTTTTGCAGACATCAGCTATACCCAAAGTTAGTCTAAGCTGTGACCACTTGTCGGCCGTGTGGTGCTTGCAGTTCATGCAGGCCATCAATCGGTTTCTCTTCAGCATAGCCTATGTCCGCGATGATCGCTCATCGATCGTTTTTGGAACCAACAAGCAGCGCAACCTGCAGTCGGCATTGTCAACCTTTGTGGTAGGTTGCATTGTATTTAAAACACTATGAAGTACTAAATATGTACTTACAGAAGCCTCGAAGGCGTCAGCAGAATACCGTGCGATTTGGATTTCCTGGAAATTGGCACGAGGAGCGGCGCCTGGTGATAAACAAGTACTTCACGAATGGTCTTAAGGGCACCTTCTTCGATTTGATTGGCTTGCAGCGACAGGAGCGGTATAGGAAGGCGGCCATCGAGGCCTTGAATGTGGATGACGAGGACTGGTTGTTCGGATGCTCTGCAGAGGATCACAATAAGACGGGACAGCTTTATTGGTAAGTTTACACAGTAGCCTGTTCAGATAATTTGTATAATTTCCTTTTGTACAGCGAAAAGGCTACCTCCCTGATGCACCTCGTCCAGTGGCTGCCCAACGAAGAGCGCGATCCACGTAGCGTTGCTCTTCTCGATCTGCACAACCTGCGCAAGACCTATGTGCACTGGACCCATTTGCTCATTCGCCTGCCACCGAGCGCCACGCGAATCGGCTACAACCTGGACATCTACGATCCCAAAGAGCGGGTGACGGACATCAAGATGCCTAAGTGGTACACAATGGCTAAGCTGCCATTAATAAACGAAACCCTCCAGGGCACTCTGCACCATCGGCTGCGCATCTCCGAGATGGTGGATCCGTATCAGAGCATTCGGGTGATTGTGGAGCCGCTGCAGTGCATCAGTCCCGAGTATAGAGTAACTGCGAGGGTATGCGTTCCCTGGGCAGCGGGCTTCGAACGCTTCCAAACACTCAAGTCTGTTTGCTATGAGGATAAACTATGTACGGTATATGATTCTTGTGTTTTATCTTTGCAGATCGTTTGATCAGAAGCCGCAATTGTATGTAAATGTACCAACATTAGTGCCCAGACATTATAACACCACCCTCAATCCTGTGACACTGGATCTCTATCTGGATCCCACCTGCCGCTACCGAATCAGGTAATTTCTATCTCACACTATAAGTCCATCTCACTCTGATTTATGTGCTCTTCTAGCTACGAGTACTCATATTCCTCAGCGCTATCTCGGCTAGTTCTGGAATTCTACGGCTGGTTGCCGGCGCACCTGGTCTGTGTGCTACTGATTGTGCTGAGAAAGCAGGTGGAGACCTTTCACGGCGCGGGAACTTTTCGTAGCCTGCGTCCTTATGTGGGTTATCTGCAGTACACATCGCTCTATATAGTCACAGGTTTGATTTAGCCATCGTCATCACCCCACTCAATCCCACTTAATCTATTCAAATCAAATGTGCAGCCTGTCGCCTCCTAAAGAAGCTTATCATCAGCAGTCGCGTGCTCCCGGAGCCAGAGTCATTGGACTACAGCTTCAATGTGTCTATTATAATCCACTGTGCGGCCATTGCCTTGTCCCTGCTGGCCACGTTGGGCACTTGGTTGGCCCTCACGCTCTATGGCAACGCATTCTACCGCCTGGCCCTGCGAATAACACGCCTCTCCCAGGCGACCTCCAACGTGATGATCTCGATCATGACCCACTTGCCTATTACGTACGGTATCCTCACTATTGCCGTGGTCATTGGCACCTGCAGCGGAGTGGGTCTTCTCCTGGCCTTTGTCTTCTACTTTCTGATGCTCTCGAATGCTTATAAGGACTATCTGGAGGACTTTCTCTGGCAGAAGGCGGCTAATTTGGTGCGTGGCAAACCTCCTGCAGTGGCTGAACAGGAATCTTCCATCGGCGGAGATGCAACGGAGGAGCAGCATGCAGAACGCCAGGCGCTGGAGCAGACGGACGAACAGCAGCAGCGGGAGGAGGACGAGCCGGAGCCATGTGTGGGCCTGCAGAACTTCTCCTTCCACGTCACACTGCTGCTGATGCTGCTCATGCAGCTCTTGCTCAATGCTCCCAGCAGTTTGGCTTGGTTGCGCATTTGCCGGTAATTCCCAACTGACATGACTGACTGCTAAATGATAATCTTAAGCTGAATATCCACGTTGTTTTTATTACTCCAGGCATGGCATTCACCTGCCGGATCCGAACTTGTATCCCAGCATAGTGGTTCTGGCATCACTGAGTCTTCTCCTGCAGCTGCGAGCCCCCCAGAAATGGTAATTGAAAATGAAATATCACTAAATGCTATTAGCTATAAATGTTTAAATTCGCAGTCAGGGATACTGGATGCTCTCCATGGTGTTCTACGTTCTGGCAGGCGTGGTTTTACTGTACTGTCAGGCATCCATCTACAGGCTGACTTATGTGATTGCCGGGGCCTTCGCCCTGCTGGCCGGCCACCAAAGTCTCTGGATCCTATGGCGTCGTGTGTCCCAAGTCTAGTTTCAGTTTTGTTCTCCATGTGTTAATTCGTTATTTATTGCTGCGTTAGTAAATTCAGTTCGCTTTGAGAGTCGTGCTCGCTGGCTTATGTCGCTTATGTAAGCCAGCAAATAACGTGGCAAATAAGCCCAGATCTGGATCTCCACCAGCGGGAAGTCCAAACCGGGGCCTGGCTGGGCGTTGATCTCCATTTGCCTCGATCGCGCATTATACGTATTAATTGTTTTTACGCCTGTTGTCGGCGCTTTCGGTTGGCGATACCTCGCCATCCCGGGTGGCAGGCACGTCATTCTCCATTTATCCATTTGAGGGAAATGTGTGAAAATTTTAATGCCCATTAGCAGCCGTGCCAGTTGAGCACACTCGCCAGCCATATCGTGGTTTTCTTTTAGCCAAAGACATAGTTCATAGTATTTTAGTACCTCCGAGATTGTTTACTTAATATTTTGTTAGCATGTTTTTTATATCGCAGGCCTCTGAATATAAACTCGTATTAGTCACTCCATTTCCTCCATCCTACAAATGGATTACCGACCTAATGTCACAAGCAACCCCTTGTATAAGTATTGTAAATGTTTTCCAACTGTTTTCATTTAGGTAGTCGCTTGTTTACCCATTAAAATACAATTTTATACATTTGTAAAGTCCAAAAGCGTGTACTTGCCGTTTTGCTGACCAGTTTAGATGGGCGTTCCATTACGGATTCATCGATCGATTTCATATGCGCCCACAAGGAGATCGCTAGCGCGCAACTGGTTGCCGATTAAATCTGGTTGCGGTCCATCAGCGCCATCGACTTAATGTCTTATTTGCGCGACGTGGAAATCTGGATCAGTCGGTGCATCATAAACATCATAAACCATGCAGTCCGGCGAACAGGAGGCGTGGGGCAGCACGCAAACTGGGTGAGCCATTCCAGCAGCGTCAACAGTGCCCACGGGAGTCGTTCGGAGCGGGCTGCTTGGTTGGCTTGGCTGTTCAGTGGCCAAACACGATGTCCCGATAAGGATGTGGCCACCAGCACATGCATTCATAACGATTCGCTTATGGAGCCGACATCTGTCAGCCGAATGTGACGAAAGTGGCCAATATTCGTGCCACTTGTGATATAACCAAATGCATTTAGCCGTGCGGGCTAATATGTTAATAATGTTGATATCGGCAAAATATCACTCAGCCAACCAATGGCTTCCACTTTAATCGAGCCTAACATTTGCCTCAGTCAATTAACTGCCTTTTGATGGTTGTGCAATATTAGTGGACTCAACTCAGATTTGTGCGTGCTCTTTAATTAGCCTAAATATCTGTTGATATTGCACAGCTCGCAGTTGAAACTAATTAAGCGCAATGCGGGTTTTTACAGCATACGTTTTATTTTTATATTTATTATATTATTATGGTTATTCACATCGCTTTCAGTGATCTACAAATAGACCAATCACATAAGTGATACCCCACACATTTGTCATGCAAATTCCGACCAAGTGAATAATAGCAGTACAGCCCAATGAAATACAACATGAAATACAGTTTGTTAAAATATTTTATTGGTAAGTTAAAACAAAAAAAAAAAACATACGACTTGTTAACAGGCCATGGCATTCTATATGCACATGCGCGTATTACTATAACATACAACTTTGTACAGTTTAGCTTAGAGAGAAAGTGGCAGTACGACTGTAAGACTGGCTGGGTGGATAAGTGGACAATGGACTATTGCCAGTAGGCGGGCACCAGCTGCACGGGGCCCTGCACATTGGCCATTTGGTGGTAGGGCGGCGGTGCCATGACGTTGATGCTGCAAGGAGACGGAGAAGTATAATCAGCAGGAGTCTCTACGAAAGGAGGCTTCACTTACCGCATGGGCTCCGTGTCGCGATAGTAGCGCGGCCTGGGCGCCACATAGTTGTTGGAGGTGAAGCTGCGCGGATTGGCCACCGGGAAGCGAATGGCGGGTTGCTGGCCATTGGACGCACGTCCACCGATGCGGGCGCGAGCTCTGGGTCTGGCCAGTCCGGAACGTGCCGCTGCTGCAGCTCCGGCGGCAGCCGCTCCGCCGCCTCCGGCCGCTGCAGCTGCGCCGGCTGCTGCCGCACCGCCGCCGAGATTGTTCAGTGCAATGCCGCCGCCCAGACCCAGGCCGCCCAGATTCAGAGGACCCAGTCCGCCGGGCGCTGCTCCTGGCGCCGGCTGTTGCCACATGGCCGCCAGTTGAATGGGCACCAGGGCGGGCAGGGAGACGGTGATGGGCACGCCGGGTGGTGGACCAGCTGGCGCCTCTGGTGCCGGCGCCGGCGCCTCCGGCTCTGGTTCGTCCTCATCCTCTGGCGGCGCGGGCGTTGTAGTTTCCGGCTCGGGTTCGGGTTCGGGCTCCTCGGGCTCTGGTTCCGGCGCAGGAGTCGTCGGCTTGGCCACATCCTTCCAGGCGGCCAGCAGGGCCAGCAGCTCGTCCTTGGTCACATGCGGACTGTGGGATGGCGGCAGTGGGCTGAACTCGAAGCTGGGACTGTTCCAGCCGTGACTGAGGCCACCGCTACTCCATCCGGGCGGCGGACCTGGTCCAAAGAGCGATCTCTGCTGGCGGGGAATGGGGCCGGAGATCGGGCCCGGAACGAACTGGGCGTTGGCCAACTGATCGATCAGCAGGACCACAAGGATCCCGATGCTAGTGCTCCTCTGATATCTGGCCATTTCGACTTAACTGCTGCTGCTGTGCGCGATTTGTGTCTGCGAAGTAAAACGATAGCGGGGCTTATATACTCCCATCGAAGATGTGATCCCCGAACTCGGCTCGTGAATTGGGTTAACAATTGGCTGCAACCGGACTAGATCGGCTGGACCTGGACCTGGACCCGCTGACCGGAAGCGTCATGGACATGAGGAGCTGCACAGCCGAGGTGCAGGAGGAGTCAAGCAGTCAAGCAGTCGAGGAGCAATCGGCATTGGCATTTGGCCAACTGGTTCACTTCGCATCCAATCGCTGCTCACGCATTGCGGTGTGCCTAGGAAGCGTGAGCCATTTATGGCCAGCAATTGCATCACATACTTATACTGGATTACCAAAGTAAATGGTCCGCAATCGAAAATGAAAACCAAACGCCAGGCGATGTGAAAAGTGGAAAGCGCGTGCAAGAGCGGGCAGATGGATGGCTGCAAACTGGTTCCTGCATGGACTCCCAGCCAATGTGTCTTAATTGCCATTAACTGTGCCAACAGCGGGTAAATAACAAATTATGGGTTGCCGCAAAGCGCACAATTAAATATTCAAAGGACTCTGCTGTTGCTCATGCATATGCATGGCAACGCTGCGTATGCGTGATATGAGATAATCCACCAGGAAAACTGGCCAACTGATGGCGAATGCGGTCATTCATGGTGCGAACTGCAGTCAGATAATTTGCACAATCTAAACAAGAAAGTGCCGCGAAATCCTAGTTGCAAATAAAACATTCGCTGGGTAACAGTGCGTATGAGTGATATTATATTGAAATACATTTGTGAACATGCCAGTTGGGGCGTCTAATCGAAATTGAAGGGCGAGCAGTCCCAGGACTTTTTATCCTCGTGAAACTGGATGAGCACCAGTTCATAGGTGGCCACCGTACCCGCCATCTGAAAGACATAGACATGGAGAACCGAGCAAGTGAAGACTCAGCCTGGATTATCTCACCGCCAGGAACAGCTTCCTGGTGACATTGAAGAACTTGAGGCCCGTTAGCGCCACCTGATCGCTGGCCAGCTCAGCGGCGAAGCGGAAGACCTCCGGATGATATCCCTTGAGCGGGACAAGGCGCAGCAGATGCAGTGGCTTCCTGGCCTGGTCGTTGATCGCCGAAACGTAGAGGAGCACGGCCGTAGATCGGCTGAGCAGGAACAACAGCGAGAAGTAGAAGTAGACGGCGTGGGCGGATGAGGGCATGGTGCTGGATAACAGGATAGGAATCATTGCCAGCTGGGCTTTCGGCTGTATAACTCACTTGATGCTCTTGAGGAGCTGCAGGCAGATGAAGTACAGATTGCTGCCGAAGGATATCAGCATTATACCGGACACGGCGTCATCCACCTCCCGTATGAGCTCCACTATGGAGCGGTAAAGAGTCCGTGACCACGTCCAATAGGCTTCCGGCATGGGCTATGGATGTTGCAAGCTCGATAATGATATATGCATACACACTGCCAGGCGATCAGTTAGCCCACCTGTCGGACCTGCTGCTCCAGGCTGCGATTCAGCCTGGCCATCATCTCGCTGAGACCTATGCCCAGCATCATGAGGAATATGTCCATGTAGCTCCAGCCGAAGGTGAGCAGCACATTCTGGATCTTGCCCAGCCAAGCCAGCCAGTTGGAGTAGGGAAACACTTCGAACAACTGGGCACTGGTGCCATGCAAATAGGATTCCACGGGGTTCCTTCTTCGGGGGCAGAAGTCGTAGTACACCACCGAAATGATGCTCAACAGGTGCTCCACTGGAAGAAGCATACGGTTATAACCAGCGACCCAAACGTATTGGCAACACAACTCAGTGAAACGGTCAGCAGCACGAAGGCCACCAACTTGAGGCGACGGGCAGGACGAGCCCGTTGCAGGCAGCAGTTGTAACCGGGTAGCCGCTGTTCCACCGCCGCCCAATGGCGCATCAATCCCGGCCAGAGTTTGGCCAGGTTCAGGAACTGCCACGAGGCGAACAGGATGCTCACGTGAAAAACTATGGGCTCTAAATGGTAATGTAAGTATGCGGTTACTACGTTGCGTATGCGCAGCATTTCATCTTACCCACACTGCGCACATCCAGCACACTGTGGGCCACCTTGTGGATGCTGAAGGCCAGGTCCACCGTGGTGGAGCAGAGGTACAAGGAGCTGTACCAAAATCGCCAGCTACGCCGGCTGAAGCTCAATCCTCTGTAGGTGGGCGCACTGATGCCACTCACGGGCATCAAGCAGAAGCACTGGGCCACCGCCAGAACCGGAGCAACTGCCTCATGGAAGGAGCCATCATGCAGGAAGTTCTTTCGCGTTCCCCGCACCTGGCTTTCTGGATTGTAAAACGTAAATGGGATGGGTTTACTCAGGGGATTCTATAGAGTTAGAACCTCACCTCGAAACTGATCCAAGCCGCCTTTAAGATTTTTCAACCAGATCTTGCCCTGCATTTTCAGATGCCGCACAGCTCGATTACATCGATTTCGTTCTTTTAGCCGTCGCATGTTCGAGCTCTAGATCCTGACTAAACGGCTAATTCAAAAATTCAGCAGGATATGGTAGAAGTCCACCTGTTGTCAACTAATAGCCAGTGATGAGGAATATAACAGGTCTGTTTTTAAAAATTCTTAAATATATACTTTTTATCATATTTTACTTTAGCGTTCAGAAGAGGGTTTCAAATGTATTGCATTCATTTAAAAAGTTTTATAAACACAATCGTACCTTTGCCATCGCCATCACTTGTAACGAGTATTTAATTAGCGCGACCTTGACGAAAAGCCGGCTTAAACGGCGCCACAACATGCAAATTGGCAACACACTCCATCAGGTATGAACTTGGCACTACTAGTGAAAAATTATTATTGATTGGTTAGTCAAAAGAAAATATGTGCAGCTGTCACATGGCGAAAATTGATTGCGCATAGATCCTAATGGCCTGCAAAAAACCATCAAGCTTCGAAATGGACAGCCACTAAGCGTTAATGAATGCAAATAACAGCAAGTGATTTCGGTCCACAAGTGAAAAGAAGTCAGGAGAGAACGAGACACGGAAATTAAATTTCTTAAGCTAAAAAGCGTAATGAATTTTCGCTGATTGGCGAGCTACGTTTCTATTTACAATTATCCTTTAGGCCCGGCTTAGAATTTCAAAAACCGATAGGCGCCTGCGCAGCGCGACAATCGATAGAACGCCCACGGCGATAGCCCGCCCCTGCAATCGGTCGGGAGAGAGAGAACAGTACGGTTACTGTAAATTTCTATGCCAGCAAACGGGGCTCGCTCAAGCCGCTCACTATAGTCTCTCATTCCAGCTCGATCGGTCAAGTCGTTTGCTGAGCGGCGCTGCGCGTTTGTTGTTCTTGTTGCCGCTGCTGTTAATTGCCAAAGAAAATACGACACTGCGCCGTGCGATCGCAGATCTCTCAGTTAGTTTGATTGGTTTAAGTTGGCCAAGCAGCCAAGTCCGTTTCGATAAGTCAGAAGTCAATGTGAGAAGGCCAGAAAGAATATCGGCTGGCTATTACAGTATTTACATATTTTGTTGCGTTGTTTTTTGTTGCTGTGCTGCGCGGAGCGATTTAATGTCAACACCAAAATGCAATTCGAAAGCATTTAAGAAACGCCAAACGAAGTATAAATTTATAATAAGCGGAAAACACTGAAACGAGTTCGTGTTCGGGTGAGTTGCTATTGCCTTTTGTTTTTGTTTTTTTGTGTTTCTCTTTCAAGACCAGAATCCAAATCCGGCCAAAAACGGCCTTACCTTTGTTAACAATTTGAGTTGCGCGTTTTATTGTTGTTGCATTTGGTCCACACGCACACAGAGAAGCGCAAACTGCATGCGCATGTGTATTTGTAATGGAACGATTATGGAACGGCTGTTTTCACAATTCAATATATCGTCGTCTTGCTCGCTCACATCCCAAATCCCGAATTCCACCCTCTCACAGAAAAAGAAAAACAACAAAAAAATCAGCAAAGAGGGGAGAAAGAAGTGGATGGGGTAAGAGGATGCGTAAAAATGCAACCGATACACCGAGAGAAAATCAGCTAATCAAGGATAATGCATGAAAATTGTAATCTCAAATTCATTGGCTTATGCTGTTGATTCACTCCCAAATTGCTTAATGTATCATTTCAATTTGGAAAAGATACGTAATGTGACAATTCATTGTTTGGCCGAAATTTTGAAACAAATGAGTCATTTGTTTCTTTCCATAATAGGATCATGTCCTGGAAAAATACATTTGCAATTGAAATGAAAGCCAGGCTTATAAACCCAAACAGACTTCCAAAGCCTCCGCTTCCGATTTGCTTTCTCTTTCGCTCTTCCCTTGCCCAAACATCAGCTGCATGAATCATCATCTGCCCCTCCCCTCCTCCCTGTACCAATGCAACAGTTGGTAGCCACTCATTCAGCTCGAGTCTCTTAAAAACGACAAAAAGTGTAGAAAAACCCAGCTCCAAAACGATGCACTACACATGTGCACTATCTACATTGTAATTAGCTTTCGATTAGTCAGCGAAATGCAACAGAAGCGGAACATATTTCCTGAACACTGCCACGATCAGAAAAGAAAGAAAATTAAAAGAAAGAGATTGTTGGGTAGTTCTACAAATGGGACCTTTAAGAAACTCGGACAAATCTCCTAGAACACCGTGCAATGCAATGCGATGCAATATCAATACTATAAGTATTTTCCAAAAACCATACTAAACCCAATGCAATTATAGTCGAAATAACTAGGACTATCAATTTTCAACCATCATTATGTTGAAGAAGATGCCATGGGATTACGCTGCTTTAATTGATATCATGAATAACACAATCGGGGCATTCACAGCCAACCTTTGGAACTGGGTTAGATAAAAATTCAGAAATTTATTAGGAAGACTTTAAGATAATAAAATAAATAAATGCCTTATTTGCATACGACTTCCCGCCCGCTACATAAATACGTGATTGTAAATATGTGTTTATTGATTATTTTTAAAGCTTCGTTCCACCGCTTGTCTTGGCTTTTCTCTTTTATTGTGCGGCGCACAGAGAATTTGGAGCGGTGGGAACCCAAGGCTGATAAGACTTTGATGTAAATATATGTATATGTACATAGCGCATATCATATGCCTTATGTGCTTAGCTGTGTGTACATTATGTGCACATACTTGTGAGGGGCGCGATCTGCGTATTCCGAAGTGGGGTAGTGTTATCTCTGATATCTTTGTGCCATCATCATTGCCAACTGTTGAGGGGCAGCTTGGTGCACACTCGCGGGCAGCTCTTTAGTTCCCACTATAAATACATTTAGAGAGCTGCATGTTTATTAGTTATGATATTCATCATATGGCTGGATAGTTGGAACTCTTGAAACGCCCTCTGCTGTTTGGACACGCATTTATGGGAAGGGAATTAAACGAAACGACATGGGATGGTGCTCATTTTGGACGGAATGCTCTGGGATGCATATTCAGATTTCCACATCCAGTTGCGGCCCGATGCTCCCCCTTTTCGGAAACAAAAACGAGAAAATAAGATGGTACTGAACAGAACTGAACTGAACTGAGGAGACCGAAAGAACCGAAACAACACACATAGTTGGAAGTTGGAAAACAAACACACATGTTGATCATGCATGAAAGCGAACCGCTGCTCCCCCGCCCCACAAAATATCACCCCATCCCATGAAACCCCGTATTTGGATAGTTGGATAAATGGATGGATGGATGAGGTTCCCAATCCCGTTCCCAGAAGCATATAACCACCACGCACCGGAAACAACGTTAAATGCGTAACAAGGCGCTTTTTAATTTAACCGATCCAAATAAAAGAATTAAATAAATGGAATTGTGTGCACATGCAAAGCAGTTGGGACAGCAGCGTTATCAGCAGGGTGAAAAACGCACGAAAACGCATGACAAACCCCGGCTTAATTGAAATTGTCATTGATTCAATACGCAACATACGCAGCATATCACTGATGGTGGTTGGGTTCTTTTCACTGGAAAAAGCGAAACTGAATCCATTTGATTGCATTTGTGTCGCAAGAAGGAACACCACATTGCTTCCATCGCTTTTTCGCTTATCAACGGGAGAAGAAAGGAAAATGTACGTTTAATTGGTCGTAAAAAGTGCATTACTGGTAGAGTCGCTGATAGCTTCTAGCCGGCTGTTCGCAATGATAACAGTGTAACAAATTCCAGAGGAGCCCCCTTCAAAGGCGAGATTCCAAAAAAAGAAGGAGCGTTTCGAAAGTCTGAAGCATAACTAGAAGATAAGGGTCTACTTGACAGCATAGCGAAACTATTGTGTATATTTCCAAATTTCAATTGGAAACGAAACGGGGCCAGTCAATCGCTTAAGTTATCGGAATAATCGCTTGAATTGCGTGAAGCTATCGCCGCAAAGTGAATTGGTTTCGCCCCAAAAGTCAGGTTTGTGTATATTCACTTCTATATATTCCATATTTCCCCCGGCTTATTCATGGGAATAAGAAATGTTTTGAGCTGAACTCGATACCTCAATAATAACACGACTTTGCGTCGTATTTTCTGCCAATTAAAAGATAATACGTGACTAGACCAATGAAATCCAAAGCCAATACATATAGTTGTTGAAAAGAAAGCGACGCAAACTGGTCAGGTAATGCGTCATCGAGTCATCTTGGCTGATTAGCACAAAAGCCTGTTCTCATCTTTATGCAAATGGCTTTTTCTGCTTGAAAGTGGTTGAAGTTGTTGAACAGGAACTTTAGATGCCACCAACAGTTTCCACAGCAATTAAACCGAATGTTTAATTGCACATAACAGGCGTGCTTCATGTTCCTGTCTGCGTGTGACATTGATCTCCTTCTGAATCCTGATTCGATAATATGTAATCTTGGAGCCATCAATCATGCAGTCAGCTATATAGCACCATATTATTTCAAGCCGTTTGCCTTGCTCGGAGTGACGAGGAAATTGGTGGAAAAACTCGAACATTTGATGAAAAATTCGTACAAATGTGAATTCAAATGGCGTGCAAAACCGGCTCGATCATTACGATTGACCAGTTGGCCGGCAGAAATCTTATAACAAAATCAGTTAACATAAATCAAATGTCTCGGATGCGATAAGCTGGTGGGAGTACGGAGTTCGCCGACTTCCTCGCTAATCCCGTCGATCGGATCGGGTTTTCCACGGTGTCATGCCGAGGAAACTGGACTATTGCATCCGCAAAGCGGCGACATCCATTCATTCACAGATTTTCCCGCGCCTGAAACTCGATTTTGCGGATTACATTTCCTTTATCAAGTTCAGAAATCGAACAGACTAGATAATACAATACTAGATTACAATCCCTAACGTGCATCATGCTACTGGGCAATTATGTATGGTAATTAAATTAATTTCTTCCAATCATTTTATCGTTGTGAAACAACACAACGGAAGTTTGAGTAACATATTAAGTTGTATGCATCCGGCTTTTAACTTTCCTTCCTAAATACTCAAGATACGGGCTAACAAATTTAAATAAACAATAAGTTTAGCGTAAGCAGTTTAAATTAAACAACTAATGCAACCATTAAAGATACAGCTCCTTTTGATAACCTAATCAAATATTAGTAATTGGAATGGCTAATGACATCGTTTTGTTATTTTTCCCGCAGAATGGACCAGGACATGGATATGGGTATGGGCATGGCAACGGGCATGGTGCCGGACGCCGAGATGCTGATGGATGACACGGGGGCCACGCAGTCGATCTACCCGCATTCGGCGACATTATTCGCGGCCATTAGCGCCTGTGTCTTTGTGACGATCGGCGTTCTTGGTAAGTAGTTGGCATCCAGCTCCTCGATTACTAAGTTGTTTTTATCCTTGCTGATCTGTCCCACAGGCAATTTAATTACCCTGCTGGCGCTGCTCAAGAGCCCCACGATACGGGAGCACGCCACAACCGCCTTTGTCATCTCGCTGAGCATATCAGACCTGCTCTTCTGCTCCTTCAGTTTGCCTCTGACCGCAGTGCGATACTTCCAGGAGGTGAGTCATCATACCATCCATATGGGCACAGATATACCTGTGAATGTAATTAGTGTGTTTGATTCTAATTCATATTTCCAATTGCCTTATTTCAATGACAGAGCTGGACTTTTGGGACCACGTTGTGCAAGATCTTTCCGGTGATCTTCTACGGCAATGTGGCCGTTTCACTCCTCAGCATGGTGGGCATCACCCTGAACAGGTAGGCCCAGTCTAGTCCGCATTGTCGCAAGCTAATCCGCAACCGTCACCCTAATCCCCTGGCAGATATACGCTCATCGCTTGCCACAGCCGCTACTCGCAGATATACAAGCCCAAGTTCATAACCCTGCAGCTGTTGTTCGTTTGGGCCGTGTCCTTTCTGCTGCTGGTAAGTGAAACCTCTAAAATGTGAGACCGAAGTTGCTAAAGAACAAGAAACCCTCTCATTCTTAAGCGCCTGTATGTTTTCTGTGTATAAATTCAACTAATCCGTGTCCTTTCCCAGCTGCCGCCCATACTGGGCATCTGGGGCGAGATGGGCCTGGACGAGGCCACCTTCTCCTGCACAATACTCAAGAAGGAGGGGCGATCGATCAAGAAGACACTGTTCGTGATCGGCTTCCTGCTGCCCTGCCTGGTGATCATCGTCTCGTACTCGTGCATCTACATTACGGTGCTGCACCAGAAGAAGAAGATACGCAACCACGATAACTTCCAGATCGCGGCAAGTGCGGGGGCCAAGGGCTCCTCGTCGTCCGCCGGCGGATCCTACATAACCACCACGTGCACGCGAAAGGCGCGCGAGGACAACCGACTGACCGTCATGATGGTCACCATCTTCCTGTGCTTCCTCGTCTGCTTCCTGCCACTCATGCTGGCCAATGTGGTGGACGACGAGCGCAAAACCTCGTACCCCTGGCTGCACATAATCGCCTCCGTGATGGCCTGGGCGTCCAGCGTCATTAACCCGATCATCTATGCGGCCAGCAATCGCAACTACAGGTGAGTTTGCTGGCTGTTTTAGCTTCTAACAGGGATCTCATTGCGAATCTCTTGTATTTCAGAGTGGCCTACTACAAGATCTTTGCGCTGCTCAAGTTCTGGGGCGAACCGATGTCGCCGATGCCGAGTAGAAACTATCACCAAAGCAAGAACTCCAAGGAGCTGTCGGGCGTCATCCGCAGCACGCCTCTCTTTCACGCTGTGCAGAAGAATAGTATTAACCAAATGTGCCAAACATATTCAGTATGATCGAGATAGCAGACGAGTCTTTGTCTTAGAGCTTGTAATGCATATTAATTACCTACTTATTACTTGTTAGTTCATAATTATTTACGATGTACGGCCGTGCTTACATCAAAGACAATCGAATTAAATACATATACGTAGACCAATTGAGAAGGCTGAGGTGTTTTCGAAGTTGTAAATAAGTTACAATAGGTGGTTTACTTCTATAATGTGCAATCTCTGTTTTTGCTCCATAATGGTTTTAAAGTAAATAACGCCATTCATCACTGCATCTGAGATAACATTTGGATCCAACCAACATGATGTTTGGATCAGCGTATAAGGCACTTGTTTTTCAACTAATTTCGATGAACCCACGGCCAAGCCATGTGCCACTCGCGTTTCTCGGTCACAAATCAAACACGCATCGGTATTTTTCACTTTAAAAAAAAGATTTTATTTCGTTTTTCTTCTTCATTGAACCGAAGAACCCTTAACACGCACTATAGACAGAGAGTATCTGGATGCATCCTAGGCCTTGACGGCGAACTTCCTCTGGGGGAAGACGGAGCGCTTGCGGATCTCCTTGAGGGTCTTGCGGTTGGCATCACGCGGAGACAGAGCCTTGCGGATGGCGCGGGTCTTCTTTTTGCGCAGATCCAGGGGCTTGTACTTCTTGTTCTTGAAGACCTTGCGTAGATTCTCCTTCTGCTTTTGGTGCATCACGATGTAGACGCGGGCGATGGCCTTGCGGACAACGCGGCTGTATGGATTAAACGGAAATGCAGAGAAGACAGGGAATTAGTTCGAGACGCTAGTCAGTCACTGTGCCGCGGCGGTGTACTCACATCTTGGAGAGCTTGGAGGGAGCTCCTCCAGTCACCTTAGCCACGCGCAGGCTGAGCAGCTCATTCTTGAGCTCATCCAGCTGCTTGGTGAGTTCCTTCTTGTCCTTCGTCCTCAGCTCGGAGCACTTAACCTTCACCTGGGCGGGAGCACAAACAAACGGGCAGAAAACAGATCATTAGTATCGGTGCACTAGAAATAGCATGGCCATTTGCCATTGGCCAGTCAACTGGCCGACAGGTTCGATCATTAGTGTTGCTACCATCGGTAGGGAAACCAACCATTTTTCTAGCTCTGCTATTTAACACTTAGCACAGAAAAAAAAGACGAATTCTCCGTATTCACTAAACTAGCAAATCAAGAAATTCAGCACGTGGCTTAACGCAACCTCTCCGGAAACGCGGCGAAAAGAAAAGGAAAGAAGAAGAGGTGCTAGGGGTGAGCATAAAATAGTGTGCTAGCGTTGGGCGTCTTGACTGGCCTGCATTATTGACTTGCTGCTGCATTATTAGTTGTATTTTGTATCAACAACATGCACACGAGTGATTTAGGACGCGGTTTATGCATAGCTTCGGCTTTAAATTGTTTCGATGCATCGTAAAATAGGTTAGAAATCTCTTCGCTCGCAAAATACCAACCATTTTTCTCGCTGGTCACGTCAAAAAAGAAAGATGGGACTGGGAGGAAAGAACTAGCTGGTGGTGGCACTATTGTAACTCCGCGCGGCGATCCAGTGGCAACGCTGATATCGAACCGGTTCCGAGGCCGTCGGAATAATAAATCAAATTACTAGGATTGCAAAATTATTCAAAATAAACCAAGTGCGTACCATTTTATTTTGGTAGTGCCAACCATTGCTAAATAAAACATTGTCAGAGAGCCACAGAGAGAACCACACATTACCCACATTGCTCTTATAACTATTTAACTATTTTTCTAATTTTGATTATGATTTTTCTAATTATGAAATGTTTCTTTTCCATGGTAAGTTTTCTCTCATATGCAAAATTTGTATGTTATTTATAAGACAAACTATGCTAAGCGCAGAAAGTATTCCTAAAATATGGTATATAATAAGTGTTAATAGCTGATAGGTGTGCCAGAAAATAGCCAAATTACAGCTAGAGTTCCGCCACTAGTTTGAACTCCCGGTCTGGCAGAGCTGCACTCACAGAGGTCCATCTCTAGCGTGAGAATGTAAACAAAGCAGTCAGGTGGCAACGCTGCAATCACTAAATAATCTGCATAAATAGTAATACAATTGGCAATATTTTTATCGGTTTAAGTAAATAATAGGAGTGATAAGCAATTAGCGAAGCTCAAACCATAGCATGGCTGATCGAGCTATCAAGCTGCTGGTGATCGGAGAGAGCGGCGTGGGCAAGTCCAGGTGCGGTCCCAAGTCCATGGAGAAATTCCACTGCGTATATTACTAAAAGCTTGCAACCCTCATCCATTTCCATTTCGCCATAGTTTGATACGTCGCTTCGTGGAGAACAAGTTTGATATGAACCATGACGTCACGATTGGCATGGACTTCAAGAGCAAGGTGATGAACGTAGATGGCATAGACTACAAGGTGGCCCTCTGGGACACAGCGGGCGCCGAGAGATTCCGCAGTCTGACACCCAGTTTCTACAGGAAAGCTCTGGGCGCCATTCTGGTGTACGACATCACCAACAGGGACAGCCTGGTCAAGCTGGAGACCTGGCTGGCCGAGCTGGACAGCTACAGCGACAACCCCAACATTGCCATCATTGTGGTGGGCAACAAGATCGACCAGGAGCGCGTGGTCGATCGCGAAGAGGGTCGCAAGTTTGCCAGAAAGCACAGGGCCCTCTTCATCGAAACCTCGGCCAAATGCGATCAGTTCGTCAGCGATGTGTTCAAAGATGTGGTGGAGAAGGTGAGTTGCCTGCCAAATACTTACCACCTAAAGCTTATAACCATCCGCATCCGCTCTGCAGATCGTCTCCTCCGAATACTTCAACAATGGCAATAGCTCCGCGGGTCTGGACATCGCCAGCGATCGGGATCTGGAGGCAAGCGCGTCCACGTGTTACTGTTGATTTCGTATGCTGTACGTGCTTTTTGTCAAATTTATTTCGTGTATTTATTTAATCGTTTCAATATCACTAGCATAAACTCAATCTTAATGTTCAATCGTGTACTCCTATCTGAGCAGGGATAATGATTCACTTTGTTTGCCAGGGACAGCTCAATCTGAGCAATATCTTTCTATTATTCCTGTATTAACTAAAGCTAATTGGTAAATACTTATTCTACGCGGGCACACACCAATATTTATTATAACACATGCTATAATAGCCCACTTTGCACACATCTGATACAATTGCAGCAAGCATTTTATCTGGCTTTTGATTCCTGCACAACTCTCATTTGATGGCATTTCGTCTTTCGGACCAGTCAAAAGTCTAGTTCTGCATTTACTTTTCATTGTTTTATTGAAATGAGGAAAGTTTTCCATTTGCGTTCAAGAACGCAACAAATAAAGAGGAGAATTGGATCAGAGACCAACTGAAATGTACATTTTTATTTCTGTACGGTTTTCTTCTTTGTTGCTTCTGGTGGTGTAAATTTATAAGTGAGTTTTAGTGGTGTATTTACAATAATCGATGATTAATTTTAGCAATTAACGCTAACAAGGTGGATTTAGAAATCGTTGAGGCTGCGCTTCTGCTTCCGCTGTTCACTATTGGCTCTCTCATCATCAATTTCTCGAAGATTCCTTGCACGCGGCAGTGGCTTAGAAAACAAAGCTGGACATTTGGCCGCAACAATTTCCGGAGCACGCCCCCTATGTACAAACTTGTAATCGCATAGGTTCCGTAAGAGTAACTTAGGTTCTATTCACGCAGTTCCCCAGCGATGCGCACGATGGGCATCCAACTATTTCCCCGCAATTCCGCTCTTCTTGGCGTCAAGTTCGTAGATGAGCAGGCGCCACATCTTTACCACAAAGACCTCGGCTTCCTCGTCGAGTACCTGAGGATTGCATCGAAACAGAGGGAGAGGGGTAGAGTTTGGATTTGTTATGGTTCAATCATTCAATCGTACAGTAATATGACTGACTTCTAGTGGCAATCACTATCGCACCAAAACTCACCATTTGTACATCATCCAAGATGCTTTGAGGCGGACTGCCGGCCAACACTTTGGAACATATAAAGTCCACTAGCGTCGGCTCCGGCTCACCGATATACTCGATGATTTTCTTATTGATCCATGGACGTATTTTGCGTTCCATTAGACCGCTGTCAATCTCGTTGCGGTCAAGCATATAATTAAATAGCTCCTCCTTTTGCGTGGGAATCCTGTCAATAATGCTTTTTATATGCCGCCGTTTTTCATCATACACCTTAGCACCATTCTCATCCTTTTTGGTGTTTGCAGCGGCAGCATCTGCGCTACTGCCAGCAGATGCAGCTGCCTCATTCTTACCATGTTTGCTGTTGCTGTTCTGTTTGTTGTTGCTGCTGCTGCTGCCGTTGTTCTTGCCACCGGATCCGTTCGAACCGGAGCCGCCAGAGCCAGAGCCGGATCCCGAACCAGAACCCGACCCCGATGAGCCGCCCGCCTGGGCGATCTTCTGGCTAACGGCAGCGGCTGCAGCTGTGGCCGCCGACACGGCCGAACTTTGGCGATCCGCCGAGCTGCTGTTGTTGTTGCTGCTGCTGCTGTTGCTATTCGCAGCTCCGCTGCCGCTGCTGGATGCATGATTGGATGGCGTGGTGTTGCCCATGTTGTCATCGTAGTCTGCGAAAGGGAACGGGGGAACAGCAAGTGGTAAGAGGATTATCCTAGAGGATAATTCATCGCATTGAAAACTCACCTAGCGGCACCAGTTTGCGCTTCTTGGGATTGATGTTCTCATCGTTGTCGTCATCGTTGACAAAAACGCCCGTCGCCTCTATCTTCTTCTTTTTGAGGTTGTTGCCCAGCGTCAGCGAGATGAGGGGCATGGTCATGGGCGGCGTGGCCGAGGGCAGCATGGCATCGTGGCCCGAGCCTTGGTCATTCAGCATGGCGCTCTGCGTGGGAGTGTGGATCTGGGCCAGTGAATCGCGCGACTCACTGTTCTGCCTGCTCAAACTGTTCGACCGCGACTTGTCATTGTTGTTATTGTTCTTGGCATAGCCACCACTGGCATTGGAGGCTGTGTCGGCCATGGAGGCGCGATCGTCATTCGATATGGAATCATCATCATTCATACCGGCCGTGTCCGGATCATAGTTGTCCAGCTGCTGGCCCTTCTGTCGCTGCTTCTGCCCCTCGCCGACTTCTCCCGCTGCCGAGGCGGCCTGCTTGCGCTGATGAACTGAAGCGGTCGCCGCTGCCGGAGGCTCTTGGTTCACATTGATCAGGATGCGTGGCTCGTAGAGCTTCTCGATCTCGCGACGCGCCTTCTCGAACTCCAGCGACGGATTCTCGTATTCGCCGCTAAAGAACTTGGACTTAAGCTCGGCCAACTCGTCGGCCTCCTTCTCGCGATCCTTGGAATCGGCATCCGCCTCACGCAATCGTTCCGCCAGTCGCTGCTGCAGTTCGCGACCGCGATAATATTGCGAATCGTCGCGCTCATCGTCGTAGTCTTCGACGAACTCCTTCAGTCGCTTGGCGTCGGTCTCGCGCTCCTCCTGGCGCAGCAGTTCCTTCAGACCGTACTAGTGGACATAAAATTAATAATTTGTGATTGCGAACATATGCAGCAGACGTTGGTTACTTACCTTCTCATTCTCCTTGGCCTTGCGCTTCTCGCGAATCTCCCAGTTGGATAGGCGCGTCTGGTAGGCGTCCTCCTTCTCGCGCGCCTTCTTCTGGGCTTTCTTGCGGTCGCGCAGCTCGTCCTCCATTTCCTTCTCACGCCGCGAGTCGCGGACTGGCTTCAGCAGCTTCTCTTCGCGCTCCCGTTCGCGTTCTCGGTCGCGCTCCCGTTCGCGCTCCCTTTCGCGTTCCCGTTCGCGTTCACGCATCTCATTGCGCTCCCGTTCGCGCATTTCGTTGCGTTCCCGCTCCCGCTCGCGCTCCCGTTCCCGCTCCCTTTCACGTTCGCGCTCGCGCTCCTTGTCGCGTAGCTCGCGCAGCTCACGCTCACGTTCCCGATCCTTGGAGCGGGATTTCGAGCGGCGGCGACGCGACTCTTTGGAGTCAGAGCGGCGCTCCTTTTGTGTTACCTCGATGGCAGCCGTCTCCTTGCGACTGCTGCCACTGCGTCCGGTGGAGGATGATGACTCCTTTGGCTCCTTAGCGGCCGCTGCTTCCTTGACCACAATGGGGATTGCTTCCTTGTCCGCTTTATCCGAACCATCAGCGCCATCGGCGGCGGATGTCGAAGAGGTGGCTGTGGCGCCGGAGGAACTGGTGGCCGCTGTCGACGAGCTGCTGGACTTGCTGGTCGACGATTTGCGCTCCTTCTCGCGCTGCTTTTTGCGCTCCTTGTCGCGTTCCTTCTCCTTGCTGGCAGCAAGCTTCTCTTTTTCCTTCTCCTTCTCCAGCTCTTTGCGGTGTTCGTCGGCCTCCGCACGCATACGGAATTTGCCTATCTCGCTGCTTATCAGGTTGCGTTTTTCTTCCTCCAGGGCATTTTCGCTCAGCACCTTGATCTTGATGTCGTCCTCGCGGCGCGTCTTCTTGTTGCGACTCGTGCTGCCGTACAAGTCGGCGCGACTGCTGCTGTCGAATCCGTCGAACTCGTGCTTGTGCTCCTCCAGGAATTCATGCATCTGGGCAATGGCGAACTCGTCCTCGGTCTTTTCGTCCACTGGGTTGGAGCGATCGCCGTTCTTGCACTCCTGCTCCTTGTAATCCTCGATGAGCACTTTGTTCTTGGCATCCACCTTGGCCACCAGCTTCTTGCCATCGATCTCCAGCTCGCTGAGCAGGCGCACAGCTCGCATCGCTGCAATAGGTCCGCTGAAAAAAGGAGGTCAAGGAAATCGGTTAGGCAGAATATCATAAATAACATTTAGAAAACCAAACTGGAGTGGCAGACCATTCGTCGTAAGCAATATTGCAAATAAGCTCAACTTTCTGATCCTTTGTTTAGAGTTAGGCCTCTTAGAAGTGCTCGAGTGGTTGGTTATTCGATCGCTCATATAGCAATTCAAGCAATTTACAGATCATAATGGCTCCCATAACAACCTTTTTATAAATAAACTAAGCTATTCTGGGAAACGCATCCTACACCTCGTGGGATGCGTTCAGCCGCTGTCTACGTTTGCAGTAGCCTTTTAAAGTAACCAGTAGCTTTTCTAGCATTATTTAACCAATCTGGAAACCTTTTTGTGCTACTCTAAGCCTATTGAACGTACTCAAATTCGCAGAAGCCGAATGTGGAGACCCGCTTCCAGTTGATGACCATGCCGCAGGCCGTCAGGATGCGTTTGAGCAGTGGCTCCGGGACGCGTTCGCTGATGTTGCCCACGAAGACGGTGATGATGGGTCCGCGGAACTGTGGCTGCGGCTCCGGGGGACGATGGTATACTGTCGGCTGTGAGCTGATGGTGGCCGAGTTGCGGAAACTCCTCGGCGGCTTGGCCATGTTCGGCATCATCTGAAGGCGAAAGAAGTTGGTGAACGAGGATTTGGCGTCAGATCCATATAGTTCAATGGTGATTGTGACCCAGAAATGGGCGACTTACGTGCGGCGGCGGTATGGCTGCATTCATAAAGGGCGGCATGGGCGCCCGCGGCGGGTACGACATCTTGTGCGCTGCGACTCCTTTGTGATGCTGTCCTTTAAAAACGCAGCTTTAGCGAGCTTGCAAAATTAAAGCCGACAATTCACACACCCACACACAGACGAGCAACACACAGACACACACACAGGCACGCACGGATGGGCGCAAACGCCACACGGAGTGGCAAATGTGAGTGTCGATGTCCTATTTCCTGCTTCCGGAGCTGGGCGCCCGCAAGGTTCACTGAACAGATCACGGGACGGCTGGCCTGCAACTTTTGTGTTCACGGCGCGTGCTAAATCCACGCGTAAATTACCGAATAGAATCTGCTTTTTCTGCGGCCGTTGTCCTAGGGATGGTAGCTGCCAGCAAGCTGCTATCGACTGATGGCGTGTAAAAATCGATGGGTGCCGTCCCGTCATCGATTGCCAGCGGAGCTGCCAACGCTATTCATGAAATCGATTTCATTACTTTTTGCTACAGCGGTAATAAAATATTTTAGTTATTGGGTAATCAAATGAACTTTTGTTCGATTCTAACTAATGGCGAATTCGAATTATATATTTGCATCACTTGCATTTTTCATGCCTATCGTTACTATCGATGTTGGCTCACCTCTAGTAACGTAACCGAAAAACAACTAAATAATACTTGTGATAATACATAACAAAACAATGCGTGTGGGCCAGTTGCTCCGCTTCCGGAGCACCACCTTGCGTAGCTCCACCGCCAGGCAGGAGTATGTGCCGCATCACAAGCCCGCCGTGGTGGACGACATCAAGCGGCTGGAGGACTTCCTCCTGTCCAAACCAAATGTTTTGGTTCTCACGGGCGCTGGCATCTCGACGGAATCGGGTGAGTTTCTTGATTTTCCTACTTTATTATGTTCTGAAAGCATTATCACAATTGTTTCAGATTGAGTTCAAAAAGTTGCCACATTATTCATTTATTTATATAATGCTAATTGCATTTAACCTGCTAACAGTGGATTGGCTTATAATTGGTTTCAAATTAATAGTATGCTTTAATGTATTATAATGGTAATGGTAATTTGGAATTCTCTAAAAAAAATTGAAATAAATTCCAGGCATTCCCGACTACCGTTCCGAGGGCGTGGGACTCTACGCCCGCTCCAATCACAAGCCCGTTCAGCACATGGAGTTCGTGAAGTCGGCGGCGGTGCGCAAGCGGTACTGGGCCAGGAACTTTGTAGGATGGCCCAAGTTTTCCGCCACACAGCCCAATGCCACGCACCACGCGCTGGCCAGATTCGAGCGGGAGGAGCGGGTCCAGGCCGTGGTCACCCAGAATGTGGACCGGCTGCACACGAAGGCGGGCAGCCGGAACGTTGTGGAGGTTCATGGCAGTGGGTATGTGGTCAAGTGCCTGTCCTGCGAATACCGGATCGATCGTCACGAGTTCCAGAGCATACTGGCGTCCCTCAATCCGGCCTTCAAAGATGCCCCCGACATGATTCGGCCCGATGGCGATGTGGAGATACCCCTGGAGTACATCGAGAACTTTCGGATACCCGAGTGCACGCAATGCGGCGGCGACTTAAAGCCGGAAATTGTCTTCTTCGGTGATTCTGTGCCACGGCCACGAGTGGATCAGATTGCCGGCATGGTGTACAATAGCGATGGCCTGCTGGTCCTCGGATCCAGTCTCCTGGTCTTCTCCGGCTACCGCGTCGTCCTGCAGACAAAGGACCTCAAGCTGCCGGTGGCCATTGTCAATATTGGCGAAACGCGCGCCGATCACCTGGCGGATATCAAGATCTCCGCCAAGTGCGGCGATGTGATACCCAAACTGTTTGACTTTCGGACCTCGAAAAGCGCCAGCTAATCCTCACAGTTGTTATATGTTTACCGCCCACTAAATTTGTAGTTATGGAGAGCTAGGCTTTCTATTTTAGCTAAAAAATAATTGTTAAAGATTAAAATTTGCAAATGGAATGTATTGACATAATGAGTGTCGTTGCAAATATTCCGGCGCCAATTTAATGTTCAAAAGGAGTTGGCAGTGCCGACGGACTTATCCTGATTTATTCCTGTGCCTTTGGCTCATTTTCGCGCAGGCTTCTCTGGAGCAAAACACAATGACACGCTTTCCGGGAAAAGGGTTCTCTCATCCCCCAAGTACACCCACGTCCATGTCCTCCAGTGGCTCTCTCAGTGTCCTGTGCGCTGAAATTCCAGCACATCCCAACAGGAAGCGGAAGCAGGAGCGCCGGGGAGAGCTGCGCACTTCCGCTCGCTCCCGTTGAATGTTTTTGTTTTTGCTCCGGGCCGCTGCTCTCTGTGCTCCACATAAATGAACCGCAATTGAGGCATCTCCCGCTCGCACACACAACACACATCGCACACACACATCACGCACACATTTACACAACCAGTGACACTTTTCACACGCTGTTCATTACCCCCTCCATTCCTGCTAGGAAAACAAACGTGTAGGCCCCGCACAATGGGTAAAATCGCATGCCTGGTAAGCAATAGTAATTTTTTTAGATATATGACAATTTTCTGTCAAAAATGGTCAAATTTGTATCCATATCTTTAAAAATAATAATCCAAAGATGGATTGTCATACCTCGTTGAGATCGTAATTAAATTTCCAATCGAATTGCATTCAAGGTTTGAGACATTAATTTTGACCCATTTTTTGCAATTTTTTTGATTCTGATTTTTTTGATTTTTCAAAAATGCAAAAAATTGGAAAAATTTGAATTTTTTTAATTCAACCATAAATTGATAGGGATCGTTAGAATTGGTAATTAGCTGTACAAAACAGTGATTCTTTTAGCAATCTGACCATTTTAAGCGAAGTTATGAAAAAAACCCCTTTTGTAAATATTGCAGTGTTTACCAAAACTCGTATTACTGATTTCCCGTTCCAAAATGGCCAGATTTTTATCTATATCTTTTAAAATAATAGTCCAAAGATGGATTGTCATACCTCGTTGAGATCGTAATTTAATTTCCAAACGAATTGCATTCAAGGTTTGAGACATTAATTTTGACCCATTTTTTGCAATTTTTTATGATTCTGATTTTTTTGATTTTTCAAAAATGCAAAAAATTGGAAAAATTTGAATTTTTTTAATTCAACCAAAAATTGATAGGGATCGTTAGAATTGGTAATTAGCTGTACAAAACAGTGATTCTTTTAGCAATCTGACCATTTTCAGCGAAGTTATGAAAAAAACCCATTTGTAAATATTGCAGTGTATCGTATCGTATTACTGATTTCCCGTTCCAAAATGGTCAGATTTGTATCCATATCTTTAAAAATAATAGTCCAAAGATGGATTGTCATACCTCGTTGAAGTCGTAATTGAATTTCCTATCACTGAAGAAACATGATTAGTGTCAAAAGTATGCTATAGGATTCGTAACCTACGCGTTACCATAAAAATGGATAAATATTCAGGAGTTTTTTTGGAAAACAGTATGTAGATACATATGCGCTATGAAAAGCGCATTTTCCACATGCATTACCCGTGGAAACTGGTGCTGGGGCCCACCTGTAAGTAGTTGCTGTACTTGCACTCCTTTCGACCGCCGCCACTTGACTTCCTACCCTACTTTAATCTGCGTCGCGGATTGCGGGATTCCGTTATGCCGTTATTCCGTTATGCTGTTATTTCGTTATTCCGTTATTCCGGGATTGGATGTGCACTCGAAACTGGAAACTTTTGCGAACAAAGGCAATTGGAATCCGGTCAAGTGCGTTGTAGTTGTAGTTGCAGGCGAAATGCCATTCGACAACCACCGTTAGCCGGCACCATTACGGGGCGCTCTCTCCACCGCTTTCTCTCTATATCTTACTCTCACGCTCTCGCTCTCGTTTGAGATGAAAACTCATTGCGATGTGGGTTCCGTTGCGAGTTGAAACTCGGTCTTCTTCATTCTAGAATTAAGTGCCGCCGCAGCAGGAGTCGCACAGCCAGTCGGCTAAGTAAATGTAAATCGAGCTCAAGTCCGTGCGTTCACCGAGCAGCCGGAACGGAACAATATACGGACGGAGTCCGAAACCGGAACACGAACCGTAACCGTTGGTGTTTTTTTTTCCTGTGTGCTAAAAGTTTTGCAGTGCCAAAAAATATGTTTGTTTTTTTGTTTGCCCAAATTTGAAGTGCGTTTATGGTTTATTGCGTTTGTGGAAGCAGTGGCTCATTTTGCTATTAACAGAAAACGGAAGATGGAAATCCCTATTCCCTTTTCTAATCCTTTTTTTACCCACCCCTTACTTCCCAGCTTCCCACTTCCTACTACGCACTTTCACACACTCACGCACTCTAATTGCGTAAATAGCCAAATGCGCAGCAAACTGCACTGCCACGCCCCTTCCAAAAACGCCCACTGCTCTGCAAAAACACAGAGAGAGAGTGAGAGCGAGTGAGTGGAAGGAGCAGGCAGAGAGAGCGGGATGCTGTGCGTATGCGTGTTTTTGACACTTCCTTGTGCATTTTAGGGATACACACAATGTGCGTGTGCTGTGAAATCAAGTGAAAGGCTAAAAACCATCAACTAACTAACTACAAAATATTGAAAAATCTAAAGAATAGAGCGAAAAACGCCAGGAAAACAAGATACGCACGCAGTTGAACGAAAGCCAACGCTAGAGGGCGCCACAGCAGGCGTGTGTGTGTGAAGGAATTTCCTGAAAGGACAATTGGAAAAGAGGAGTTGGGGAGGACAGAGAGAGAGGGAGAGAGAGCGAGCGCAAACAAAAGCGGAAGCCCCGTGTGCGAGCGAGATGGACAGCTCGCCGGATCTGTCGCTGAAATTGCGACGCGGTTCCAGCGATTCGCGGGATAACTTCTACATGGATTTCGCCCAGGGCATCGACTCCGATATCGAGGAGGTGGACAACACGGCCAACAATCAGGAGGCCGGCGAGGTTCCACCGCCGCCGCTGCCCACAGTTTCGCTGGCCGATGAGGTACTGCTCCTGGTGGCGCCACCGCCGCCGCCGCCCTGTTTACTGGGTCAGCCCCTGCCCACGCTAACGGAAACGGATGATATTCCGCCCACTCCCACACCGCCACCACAGCAGAAGGACGACGAGGGGGACGATGAGGAGGAGCGGGAGGAGCCCGATCCGGAACTGGATCAGGCAGCTCGAGCAGTCCCTTCGCCACCGGGCTCACCCATTAATTCAGTCCTGGAACTGGAGCTGATACCGCCACCGCCATTATCGCCCATGGATGATGCAGGCCTTCGCACCGATGACGATGGCGAAGGTGAGGAAACCGATGATGCAGAGGAGGTGGCGGCCATTCCGCCGCCACACGAAATGATGGACATAGAAAGCAATCCCGATGAGGAGGCGGTGGAGGAGCTGGCTTCCCAGGAGGACACCGCCAAGGAAGAAGATGAAGAGGAGGACGACGACAAGTCCACGCCACCGCCACCTCTGCCACCGCTTCCCTCAAATTTCTCCTATGTACAGGGTCACAATCTCGGTCAGGTGACCCCGCCCCTGACCAAGTCGCCATCCACCTCCCCCTCACCGCCGGTGACACCGCCACCCTGTCCGGAACTCAACATCAGCCGGATGGTATCGCCGCCTGCCCAGCACATCAGCCAGATACCACCGCTCACGCCCTCCGATGAGAGCGAGGGCGAGGCGGAGTCCCAGCCGAACTCACCGCCACCCAGACTGGAGGCGGAGCAGCCACCACCCGATATGGATCAACAGGAGCCCGAGGATCAGCCACCAGAGCCGGAAAACGAACCAGAGCCCGAACCCGAACCCGAACCTGTCAGCGGAGCTCGGGAGGACTATAGTCGTTCGCTGGACAACGAGGACGAGTCCACCACCATAACCACACCACCCAGCAACGGATACTCTGCCTCCTCCATCATAGCTCCGCCGCCCGAGCACTTTGCGGAACTGGACGAGGACAGGGTCTTCATTCCACCACCACCCTTGGAGCAGGAGCCCGAGGAGGAGGCGGAGGGGGAGGAGGAAGAGGAGGACGAGGAGCTGACCAAGGAGACGGACGAGATTTCCGTGGACAGGGAATCGCTGCAGGATCAGGGCGGCGACAGCATCAGTTCACCGCGGCCTGCCAGCATCTTGACTGGATCCATTTCCACATCCGTTGGCGGCGGCGCAGGAGGATCACCAAAGCCCGAGAGTCGCGGCCCAAGTCGCAGTGGCAGCCAGCGCTCGCAGCTGAGATCTGGATCCCAGCAGGGATCCATGGCAGGATCCCGCGGTGGCTCTCGCATTGGATCCCGCACCGGATCCGTGGCCTCCGCCCAGGCAGCAGGCGTTCTCTCGCCCCAGGCCTCGCTTAAGTCCCAGACATCCATTCGCTCGCAAGGACAGGCATGCGTCCGAAGTCCGGCCGGGTCCATCAAGTCCGGATCGCAGCGCGTGCAGAGTCCACAGGCCGGCGAGGGAGCTCCGGCGATGCCCTCGCCACCGCTGATGAGGAGTCCGCCGCCGGAGCTGGCCCGCCAGATGCACAGTCCGCCAAGGATCACGACGCCGCCGCGGGTCTGCAGTCCGCCGCTGGTCAGCAGCCCACCCAAGCTGGCCGAATCCGCTGCTGCTGCCGTGGGAGTCGCTGCCGCCGTCAAGGAGCAGATCGGGTGAGTTTTGGACCACACAAGTGGTCCACATAGCTTTATTATCTAATAACGATAATACCCAATGACAAGCCCGTTCCACCTGCTGACATGCTTTCGGAAAACTCAGTGCCCATAGATAGCGAAATCCATCTATTATGTTCTAAGCGTTAGTTCGATTATCGCATTACTCAGTGCTTTATTATCTAATTCATGAAGAGCTTAGATTTTCGCTCAAGATACGCGCAAGTTTTCGCCCAACTGGAGATGCAAATCTCATTGGGCCTCGGGCTAGAGAAACTTTTCGCTGGAGATGCCACGTATCTAACTGAACCATCACGTCTGGTTGTGGTTGCTGGAGCTCCTGGGGCACTCCATTAATTGCATAAGCGTCCACCCAATTTCATCCAACTACTTTGTCGTCAGCCTCCATTAGTCGCTGCTAATAGCTCAACGAAACTGTTTAACTTGTGTGCCATCCTGCCATCGTGTCAGTGCTCTACCTGGCCACTGCCCCACTCCTCCACCTCTCCACTTTTCCACTCCTTCACTGCCTCATTGCTCCACTCCCCCAATGCTTCATTGCTCCTCTCCTCCACTGCCTCATTGCTCCACTCCCCCACTGCTTCATTGCTCCACTTGGTCCTGCGGGGCGCTACTCCTGCCACGTAATGCGCCATCTGCATGCGCTTCGCTGCTTCGCTGCTCCGCTGCGGCGTTGTCTGCCTGCATCCTCCTCCGCATCGTATGCTCTCCACATTAATTAAGCAAACCGTTTCCAGAGCAACACCCCGACGAGTTTCACGCCGTAAACACGGGCGTAGACTGAGAGAAACGAGGACGAGCTTTAGTTACTTAGTTACTTAAGGGCTCAATACTTTAGTCTTTCAAAACTCAAATAGCGAATAGCTCAACTACTTAAATAGCAATTTCATTGAATGGGCGAACAGCGCAACAACTTTTCATTCGATTTTAGTTGTAGACTTTCGTATTTTCGCATTTCACGTGCAAGGACCACACGGCGTATGTGGCATTTGGAGTGCGTATACGCCCACATGGAGGTGGAACTGACTGTTGGCTACGCAGGGGAGGATTTTACAGGTGAGCACGAGCTGCTCGATTGGCCTGACATGCACAAATTGTTGCAGCACAAATAAGAAAGAGGGAGCATAAAAAACAGGCAAGGCAAACAACGTGCAGCAAGGCGGAGGTGAAAGGTGAAAAGGTGAAAAGGATGCCCGGGCAGGTTGTTGTCCTCGGCCATTGCCACGCCCATTATCATGGCGCCAAATGCAAGCGGCTCGCCAGCAAATTGCCCCCAAGCCACCGCAAAAGCACCGGGAGGCCACCGCAAAATGGGTCAATTGAAAGTTTGCTGTGGCATGTGCTCCGTGGCGACTTTTGTGTTGGCACTGCGGTTTTGTCCGACTGCAAGGAGCACCCAGTAATGGACATTTCCATGCCGACCAGCCACTCCGGAGCCCGGAGTCCGGAGCCGGGGTGAATGCATTCGCAGCCATGAATACTTGATGCCTTCCGCCTTTTGAGTCGTATAAAGTATCTGACTGACAGTCAAACGGATTGATGGCTTACCGATTGAATCCAACTATCCGATCCTCTCCGCTCGATCCAGCTAACTCTGGCTAACAGCAAATGCCAGTTTGTCCTTCCAGCCTGCATAATCCGCCGAAATCGCGTTACTTCCTTGTGGCTCCTGGTTGCGATTAAGCGTAACTCATGGAGTGGCACTTCGCCCAGTGTTTACTCCTGCTTTGACTTTGTGGCGCTGGCGGGCGACCTGGAAAAGCTGAATGCAAGCGTCATCCATTTATGCAACGTCGTGTCGGGTTAACAACCCCAAAAAAAGGAAAAAAGGAAAGAAAAAACAAAAAATACGAGGACACAACAGGACGTCATGAAGCACGCAACACGCTTTTTGAAATCAGATTACAAGTGCACTCGAGTGCACAATCCACACAATTGCAGCCGCTCCTCATGTTGCATGCACCACTGTCTCTGTCTCGCATTCGTGTTGATGGCTGTGACCTGATGTCAAGGTTATTCATAAGTCCCCCGAAATCCCCACCACATTTTTGCTGCTTCAGTGCACTCTGGAAAAAAACGTGCAAACATATTACTTCATTTTCAAAAGCTAACGGCTAGCAATTCCTATGAGAAATCGCATGGGAGCAGCTTGCAGCTGCCCCAAATTTGGCAAATTTTCTCTCCGTGCCTGCGGATTCGTGTGGCTCTTCAGCCAGATGTTATATAATGATGCGCGGCATTACTTTCGAGTGGCTTTGCGATTTGAAAGTGCAATGGGGTCTAAGCCTTGATTTGAATGCGAATAAATGATGCGTGCTCGGATCGGATCGGATGGGATCCGTTGGCTCTGTAGGCATGGGAAACGTGTGAAGCAGGATGTGGGCCCTCGAAAATTGGTACCCCCACGCCTCCCACTTGCTCTGCTTCTTTCCGCTTTCAGATTCACCTGTCATCCAACATGTGTCATGTGTCATATGCATGCCGCGTCGCCTTAATTAAACATCCCAATCACGTAGCGAGCACATTTCACATTTCCATTAGGCCAGCAAACATTCTGCCGCCAGCTAAAAAACCTGCACAAATCTCTATAATCTTGTATCGGCGCTACAGTGCGTGCCATTGTGTATGGCTTTGGATTTATGTGGATTTATAACGAAAGTTATGCACTTCGCCTGCGCTGGCTCACTGGACAAGCCAATATAATTCAAAGTCACAGTTCGAGCCAGCATAGCTTCATGTCGCGCACTGTACCAGTCGCACTTGTATCCCGATTTGTGCTGTGCCCACTAGACGGCGATTAGTTTCAATTGCCCGTGGCGAATGGTTGGGGACTTTTCATTAAGTTTCTGTTTCGAGTGGCCATTGTTCTTTTTTGTTCGCCGTTATTATTATTCGCCAGCTCTATGTGCTTATCTCGAGCTGAATCTGTAGCTGAATCTGAATCTGAATCTGCAGCTGAATCTGTATCTGTATCTGAATCTGAATCTGAAACTGGATCTGCTATCTGCTATCTGCTACCTACTATCTGTTATTAAGCGCAATTGGAGAGCATGCTGTGTCTGCCGGTGGGTGGAAGTGGACGGTGGGTGTTCCGGAAGGCCAGAGATTCCATCGGTGTGGCAGGCCAGCGTCTATAAATAGAGGGCCATCTTCTGCCAGGGTTTAAAGTTCAGCCGAAGGCTGGCGGCTGGACATCAAGTTCAATGTATTCGCGGCGGAAATGTCTGGCATCCGATACAATAAATCCCAGTAGCATGCACAAACACTCATGCAGCTACATATGGATATGTATATGGATGTATATATGATTTGGAGGGGGGACCATTATTTAATTAAGCCACTCCGCATGTATTTGTATCTGCAAAATCGGGTGCGGGCCCAATGCCCAGTCCACCGATTCAGTGAGTCCACGTCGGTCCGCCAATCCAGCCACGCATACCATATACACATTCGCCAATCGCTGATCGCTGATCCCACTAATGTCGGCCACATCCGGTTCATCTTCCACATCCATATCCAGCTCCAGCAGCTCCACCGCCGAACCGCTGGAGCCATCGAAGCCAGAGCCACTGAAGCCACCAATAGCCACCGTGAGCTATCAGGATGAACAGAAGCCACCAGCAGCTGCTGCCCCAGCAGCAACTACGGCGGTCACCAGCCAGCCGAGATCGCACTTCACGAGCAGCCACCATCACTACCACTTGCCGCACCAGTTCCAGCATCCGCACCACCAGAACCATCACACCCACAGTGTCCGGGTGCCCACGCCCACGGTGCCCAGTAGCTATGCCCCCCCACCGCCGCCACCCGACAGCGGGAGCAGCAGTTCGCCCGCGGACCGCCGCCGCCTGTTCATGGCAGGAGTGGCTCCTCCCATCGCCGCCGGCGCTGGCTCCCTGATGGCCATGCCAGCCGAGCCCGCGGTCGCCATATCACCGGGCAGGGTTTCGGCTCGCTCTGGCTCGCAGCACCACGTGACCATCGACGAGTCCAGTCTGCCCAGCCACAAGGGCAACATCCAGGAGACACCGGGACCCAGTGGCCTGATCATTGGCGGTGGGGATGGCGACGGCGATCGGGACATTGGAGGTGGCGGTGGCGGTGGCGCTGGCGGCGGGCCAGACAGCTCCGATCCCCCATCCTCGCCCGGCGGCAGCAGCTCACAGGTGGCCCTCAGCGGTAGCCAGGCGGACGGACAGCTGGCGCTGATGTACCACTCGCACCAGCTGACCAACTACCCAGTGCTGCCCGCCATCAAGCGCACGCACCGGCCATCCTTCGTCTATCCACCGATGCCGAGGGTCAAGGCGTGAGTAGATTCGACTGGCCATATTACTGGCAACTATATCACATATATTTTGCAGCGGCGATGCACTGGCCACTCTTTTCTCCGCACTCTACGGAAAACTATTGGTCGTCATGGGCATAGCATTTCCCATGGCCGAGGTTATATCAACCTACATTCCACCCTCTTTCTACGAGGTGAGCTCAATAAGCCCACTAATGGCCACATCCCGTCTCTAACACTTTCCATCTACCTTCCATCCTAGGTGTACTACTTGTACTTGTACATTGGCAGCATGATATTCCTGCTCTTCATGTACGCCACTTTGATATGGGGACGTCCCAAGTTGCCAGTTCCAATGGGTAAGTTCTTGACTACTTGTGTAACAATGAAAGTGGATTAGTCAGACGAGACCTTGTCCTCCGCACAGCAACTTCGCCGAATAAATCGGCAACAAAGGCGAGCGGTACGGACAGCATGGACGAGTCGGATACGGATAGCAACTCCATGCGGCATCGACTTCCGCCGCCGATTCCCGTGCGACGACCATCGCTTCTCTCGCCACTTGGACGGCGGGATGCCCACTACGGCAGCTTCTATCTGCGCATGGGCGCCGTGGGTGAGTGTTCACTGTACACCAACGTAATTCGAAATACTAATGTTGTCCCTTGGAATAATAGCCTTTGGAATCGGCAGCATGATCTATTCGGGCCTGGAGTTCGGGCAGTACTTCGAGCTCAATCCGGACACCAAGTGCCACAACGTGCTGCTGGCCCTGACCCCGGCCACCCGGATGGCCTTCATCTTCATCCAGATGTACTTCATCTTTCTGAACAACGAGCAGATCAAGGTGTATCGCTACAAGATCATCGCCCGCTTCGGCTTAATGCACATGATCGGCACGAACCTGGCCGTTTGGCTGAATGTCCTGATCCAGGAGACGAAGCACGAGATCTTGACGTTCTACAATCCGGAGAATCGCACGCTGAGGATTTCGCACAGGATACCGGGACACTCCAGAGGTCATGCCATAATCCAGCACGATCCGACGGCCCATCTGCGTGTGCCGCGCGGACTGAAGGGACCATACCAGATCTTTGAGTGCCGGCGGACGAACATCATCGGAACATTGGTGCAGGACGCCTCGCCGTTTCTGTTCCCCTGCACCATCGAGTACTCGCTGATCTGCGCGGCCATATTGTACGTGATGTGGCGCAGCATCTCCAGGCCACAGACTCCGACGCCCCAGCGCCCGGACATGATCAGCTCGCCGATGAAGCGGTCTCCGCACCACTATTCCGTGGACTGTGCCCGTGCCCACAAGGGCCTGTTCGTGGGCATACTCATCCTGGTGCTGACCATCATATCGCTGATCATCTTCTTTGTGCTGATCTCTCGGCCAGAGTTTGTGGCCATGGCCGTAACGGAGGTGACCATTTGCGAGCTGCTCATCTATGGCACGGCCACGATAGCCACTTTGGTGGGCATGATACAGATCCGACATCTGCAGTACGATGCCTACAGGAGTTTCTCGCTGGATGACATCCTACTGGTGGGCGCGCAGACCGGCTCGTTTCTGTACAACATCTTCACGGTCATCGCCGGGCACTTCACCCTGCGCAGCGATGACATGCTGGTGCCCATCAATGCCCTGGCCTCCATTGTGCAGACCGCCTGCCAGACCATGTTCATCTTGGATGCCAGCCGGCGGCAGGCGGTCAGTCCGGAGCACTTGCGCAAGAAGCCGGGCCGCGAGATCGTCACCTTCATGCTGGTCGTGAATCTGGCCATGTGGGCCATCAGTACGCTGGAGAAATCACGCGCCGAATCGCATCCCATACAGTTGAATTTCTACGGCCTGTGGGCATGGACGATCATCACGCACGTGTCGATGCCGCTGGCCATATTCTATCGATTCCATTCGACCGTCTGCCTGTGCGAGATCTGGAAGCGGGCCTACAAGCTGAAGCCCACGTATATGTGAGAATTCGCCCGCTCGCGCATCCAGAGCATTGCGCAGCAGCAGCAATTCTGCGAGGATCTCAAGACGAACCTGTCCTACTGCTACTGCTCCACTACGCTGGCTGGCGGCGAGCTGGAGACCGTCGAGGAGGTGGATAGCGGCGAGTGCAATTCGGCCGAGGATGCCGTCGCCGTCGGATCAGGGGGATCGCGAGGAGGAGCTGGAGGCGCCGAAGCGGAAGAGGCCGAAGCGGGAGAAGGGCAACAGGGCGGCGACAGCAGCTGTGGACTGAAGGTACCCATCCGGGCACTGTCGCCGCAATCCCTCAATGCGGAAAAGGCCTTCTGTCCGGTTTACGTGATCAATGGCGAATGAGTTTACGCGCACTTTGAGTTCATCGACGCGCTTAGCGGCCATGAGCTCAGCTTTGTCTAGGACTTGCATCTGCTGGACACCACAACACCACACCACCAACACCACCACCACCACCACATACCAATCCACCCACCAACGAAACCAAAAGCCATGCAAACTAGGCACCCATCTTCGAGAACCACCAAAAGCAACAGCATTTGACCAAGCGGATGCAAGCGCTGGGAGCCACAAACATATCCTAGAGATGCCAACATTGGGTAGACATGGGTCTCAAGCAATGGGAAATCAAAAACTTATGCACCAGCTATGGTAAATCAACTGGGCTAATCTTAGGACACACAGCAAGGATAAATCCATGTTGAAATCACAAGCAATGCCAGTAGGGCGTATACGCAATAAATGCAATCGCCCAATCAATCGTCACTAGTGCGTATACGCAATAACTTAAATGGTTTACTCACGTAATGTTCACTCGCTGATTTGCTCCAATAATGAAACGGAAAGGAAGTTGATTTGGGCATTAACCAGAAAAGGTTGTATGCGATGTGAAGGGCCGTATTTTGCGATATTTTTCGGGATCTCTGGCAGCAAAGTGAGCGCAATGAGTAGTGAGTAATTGTAGGCAAAACACGTATCCGTAGTTGACATTCATGTTTACCCCTCACAAACAGCCGCAAGTTCTACGCAACTATCAAGTTTAAATGTTGAACAAGATCGCAATCGAGAAACTGGACAACATTTTATATATTTATATATAGCAACTGACTGAGGATCAGCGAAACGGGTTGTGAACCAACCGCACTACGAGGTATGCCGCCAAACTAACGATCAACCAAATAGAGAGCACCATACCCAATATGTATAACCGAAAAACAGCGAGTTCTATCACAGATATTTACAAAAATAATTAATCGGCAACTGCAACTGCAAGCTGCAAAAGATATATTTCAGCAACTACAAGTTAGAAAACGGCAGAGAAAGGAGGATGGAAGGGAGAAGAAAGGAGAGGAAAGCAGAGGAAAGGAGAGGAAACCAGAAGAAAGGAGAGGAAAGCGAAGGAAAGCAGAAGAAGGGAGCAGAATCGGGATTGGAGAAGTCATTAACCCCACCAGAAATCGAGGAACCGCAAAAGTTATTAGACAACACTGTACTACATAGTAGACGGTTCACACAGCCTAGCACTTAAGGATATATACTCACATACAGGCATATGTAGAAGTTCGATCCGGATTGCTAAAGCCACACCCCCCGCCCCTTTCAGCACCCCACCCGTGGATTGTTTGTGCCCCTTGTTGAGGCCCTGATTTTTAGCATAGCATTTAACCGAATTTGTTAGATTGACTTGAATCCGAATAGGTTTGTTTTAATGTGATACGTTTGTGCTCGTTCCGATTCCAGTAGGACCACACCCATTTTCCCGAAACCAAGAACCCCACTTCAGTATTATGAAAGCTCAAAGAAAACCAAATTGTAGAAGGACAAATCAAGAGATTGCGAATAATTCCAATAAAATCACTTACTGTAAGACGCACAAATCTATTTAAGGTGGTATAAATATGTCTGTGTTTTTTTTTGTCTACCATAATGGTATAAGATACGTATATAGTTATAGACTCCACACACACACACACATACGATGCGATCTATGTTTTCAATGCCAAAGAGTTCATTACGCAGCCTATGTTGTAATTCTTGTTTCTGTTGAGTTCGAGTTTTTTGAATCTACTGACTCATCCATTGTATATTCAAAGTTATATGAATGCCAAAATCGAAATCGAAATCAAAACCAAAAACACGAACAAAAATCTTAAGGGAAAACAAACCAAATATATATATATATATACATATATATTAAATTAGTTATTTCAATTTTTATACTCGTACTAAATTTTTAACTAGAATTAACTGTAACTTTGTATGCATTTTCTTACATGTATTTATTGTACGCCGACTCGAAACACTGCTCGAAAAATCGCACGTTCAGCGAAAATCAAAATTGAAAATTGTATTGTATTTACAGCCGATTGTATTAGAATTTATTGCAACTAAGTAGTTATTGATGAGCGATCGAACTCATTAGAGGAACTCCTAATCCACGTAGAATCGAAGGACATTTTATGCGAAATTAATAAAACTCAATGAAAATCGGGGACAAAAATAAAACAAACTGAAATATTCAAGTTATACCCCGTCAACCACTATTTGTTCGTATTATTCAAGAAGAAAAATCAAAATAAACGTAATAATCGTAGTTGTGGGACTCACTTTTGAATGCGACTAAGAATATAGCTTTTAACTACTTCTGAACTTTTCAATTCTTGTGTATTTTCCTTTCGCTATTCTGTTTCAAATTTCGGTGGCTGTTTATTAAACAACAAACACCCAACTTTGCGCCTTCATTTCAACTATATCTCTGAATTTATTGACAAGTAACACATTTGTGGTTACGCATTGGATTGTTCAAATATTCCGTAGGAGTATTTGCTTTACTCGAATAGTAAGTAATTGCAATTTCCACATTCACCTCGTCTATTCTAGCCTCTTTTCCGAATAACCTACGATCCCTGTTCTAGAATCCAACTTCTATTCATTTCAAATCTTTTTCGAACAAAAAAAGAAGAAAATACTCAACCAATACAACTTGACTAAGCCTAGGAAAAGCAATTTGTATTAAGTGTTACAAGTATTTATACGTATTTACAATAATGGCTATGATGATAAAGTTAAAACACAAAGTAAAACTAGTCGTGAATGTTCTGTGTTCCCCCAAAACATAAATACACCATCAGCCCTGTACACCCGAATGAACTATATTGACTATAAAAGAGCAGTAAATATGCAATAAATATGAATAATAAATTGAAACGTAATTCGATTACTATGGCAAATGGCGTTGTTTTTCACACCGAATGTGGGTCATCGAGAGTCAAATAGTGTGCTGCGTACATGGATGCGTTAAGGAGTGCGCTTTTCGGTGCCCCAGGGTGGGGTTCTCAAGTGGTGGGGCTGCCTGGGGGGCGAGAACTTCTGGATGGTGCTCATTCTTGGGTTGGGGGATGGGCGCAGGTACAGATACAGATAGAGCTACAGCTACAGATACAGATACAGTTGGAGATACAGCTACAGATACAGATGGAGGCACAGATACAGATAGAGATGGAGATACACACTCGCAGTTCCATCTTGAAGCGCAGGCATGTATCCGCGAGTTGGTGGCACTGCTACTCCCCATTTTGCATCCCTTAGAGCAGGACGGACTATGGCATTCCCCAACACTCGCTCTCTCTCTCTCTCTCCCTCTCGGCTGGGAATCCTTTGTGGATGCTGTTTCCCCTGACTCGCACTGCAATCTGTGGATGCCATGTGCCAGGTCCTTGGGTATATACACGCACCAACTGGTTACCCGGGATTGGAACCACGCCCTGGCCAACCGAGCTGGCCGAAAACTAGGTTAGCACTCGAATACATAATTACAGGCGAAAGGAGAGTTTCGATACAGGAGAAAGGGTAAGGCGGCCATTCAATTTGCCTAGGGTGCGATGTATTAAAAAACGATTGCATCTGTTGGATATTCTACTTCCAACTAGGATACGCATGTTTTCATTCAAATTTCCAAGCCGGATTTGGTCCTAATTTAATTAACTTTCCGCCCTTGTGAACTTTTTGTTTATGCCTTTTTTCTGGGTATGTGAACTTATTGTTTATGCCTTTAATTTGCGGGGGTGTGCATGTTTTGGGATTTTGGTTGTATTTTTTGTTTGTTCTTTATGTGGGCACGCCTGCAATTCGATACAAATGCGAGCGGCCTACGTACATAAATGCACCCTGTTTGGCGGCAAAAGCTGAGGACCAGAGGTGAATGTCCTTTGGCAGGACTCGACGCATGCGCTGCTCCTGGCAAAGAGGCCAAAAGCAAGAGGAAACTCGCAGGGGAGCCGCCCAACCCAACTCAGCTTTTATGCATCTTTGGTGGCACGATTGTTGGCTCTGCGCCCACCCCGCGTCACACCTTTTTGGCCCATTAGCGTCTTTTGCTGCACATATGTATGTTTGTGTGTACATACGTACAAATGCACGGTGGGCCGCCCAGGGGAGTTCCCCCTCTCAGGCGATAATCTGATTACGCCGCTGGACACCAAGGAACACCCGGAAAAGTCCACTCCTCGAGGGGATCAGGGGTTGGTCGAAGTGCAGGTTTGCCCAATTCCCTAATTGCTTGGGAAAACATGAAGGGACTATTTACTCGGCCGATAATTAATTCCAATTCACGGCGATTTGATGGCTTCTGTTTGTGTTCCTTAGCCTCGCCAGTTTATATATGGGGCATATATGTAATATGCCCAAATAATGCTATAAAATGGCTTGATATCATATACTTCATATATGCACAGCGGCCACATTTGTTCATTTTTACACACTTTGCAGTGCATTTGGATGATGTATGGCCACTGCTCTCGTTGCTGGTTTAATTATTCAATCTGTCGCATAGGCATTTACATTTACTCACGTGCTTTAGCCACATTTCGCAGACATTTGGGCCATAATCATTTATTACTGTGCCTCGGTACTCGCCACTCTTGCCTTGCAGCGAATGGTGTGAAAGGGGAGGAAATGGCAGACATGGAGTACTGGTAGAAGTACACTGAAAAAAGGCGAACCGAGCATAGAAAAGTGGCCAAAAAACAGCCATTCTGGTGTTTTTTTATACCTCAAAAACTTTAGTAACTAAGCTAACACATACATATGTATATTCCTTTTTGTGCTAAGACTACGCACGCATTTCGTGCAGTGCACTGCATAGGCAGCAACAACAAACGGTATTGGAACGGAAGCAACAGCCGTCTGCTTTTGCTTAAGGTTTTTGTAGCAGTATCTGCCTCGCAATGATATCTTCATTTTCACAGCCATGACACCTTCTTATCATAACCGTGAATCCTTCAACGGATTTACCTACAACTGCAATTGAGTCTCGTAGCTCCCCTCGAGGTCAGACATCTCGCCGGGGAGGAGAAGTGCCAGGAAGTGACATCCAACTCCCAATCTCAATCCCAAGCTGCCAGCATCCACCGTCACGGGCGATCAAGAGAATTGTGCCCGGGGAATTAGGATTCCTGAAGGTATCTGTATCTATAATATCTATATTATAATACATTTTTAATTATAATATCTATCTATAAACATTTTTATATTAATTATAATTGCATATTATTATAATTATATATTATTATATTATATATGTATAATTATATATATAATTATATATTATAATTATAATAGCCTAGCAATCCAGGCTTAAGGCAACTGTTTATATGTGCGATCTTGTTATAATGTAAATCAGCTGTTCAAATCATCACAACAAATCTTTAGGGGAAGAGCAGCAATTTCTACAAAAATTCTCTCACTTTTCTCTTTGTGTTTCAGAAAAAAGTCGGCGAATATCGTAGCACGCCTACGATATTCGCTGCCTTTGCTTTTCATTCTGTTTTCGGTTTTGCTTTGCCGTTGCCTTTGGCTTTGCCACATTGGCTTTGCGCTGCTTTTGCGTTTGCCTTTCGGTGTTGTTAGTTGCGTTGGAAGTTGGAAATTTCAGTCAGAAGCGAACTTTTGCGAGTGATGGAAGCAGACCGGTGCCCAAAGATAATAAATAAGTAACTAAGAACAGTAAACTGTCAACTGTGAACTGCGAAGTGAGCGGCGAAAGGAACAGCAATAATAGCAACAATTCCCAATAACAATTCATTTCACTAGACGCTCAACTTATTGGTATTTTATTTGCGATTCTCATTAACTGGCGATTGTTGCATTCAGTAATCGGTGATTGCCATTAAACGTGTTATTGTTGTTCTGCCTCCGAAATTACACACAATATTCTTTGCTTTGTTTTTGTTCAAGTGCAGTGAGAAAAGTGCTAAACAAATAGGCGTCCGCAAAACTGGCGATTAAAAACAGTAAGCTCTACACTTTTTGGCACTGCGTCGTCCATTTTGTCTGTTGTGCGTGTGCCAGTGTGTGTGTGTCTGTGCGTGTGTGTGCCTGTGTGTGTGACTGAGTCCGTTTCCGGTCCAGTCAATCAACAGACTTGCCTGTATTTTGCATTCGTGTTTGGCCATAAAGAACGCAGGACAATAATAGCCTTAAATCTGCCGAACTGACGCAAAACGAAACAAATTGGTAAAACGCGCGCGCAACAGACGCCACGCCCCCCGCCCCCATTCACGTCCTCCACTTCCTTCCACTCACGAGCGGCAGCAAAACAAAGGCGAAAACAGGACAGCAGGCAAAGAGGAAGCGAAAGGAGAACAAAGCGAGAACTCGCAAAGGAAACGCATATGAGCTGAACGGCAGGATATAAGCCCCCAAAAAAGTAAGTCAAGTGATGGATCCAGATTACCCCTTCTTCTCACACAGGACATCACTGCAAGCCAAGCCGCCTGCAGTGCTAACTTGGCAGTTTCAGCAACAAAGCTGCAACAAGTTAGGGCTGTGGCTATTCGGCTATTTCGGAGATCTTTTCAAGCCCGGCTTGTAATCCGAGTTATTGAGTCACCAAGCTCCTGGATCCCCCGGTAGCAATCAAACTGCTGCCCTTCTCGGGTTACACACACATTTCTTGGTCTTCCATTAGAAAGACATTGGCATCGCCTACCTTCGGGCCAAGGAAACCCATAAAAGTGCTTGGCCAAATGGAAAATCTTAATTGCACAAGAGGCGCACGACAAACAGCGAAACCGCACTAGCACAAAGGCCAGCTGTAATAGATCAAAAGTGCTGTTATTAACTCAACTTAACTGAACCGAGCTCGCAAGATCCTTTCACCTACTCCATATGGATGAAACCACATGGATCTGAATCTGTAATGTCATAGCAACGCATTGATCCCGTGAGTCACGGAGCCCAAGTGAAAGTGCCAAGTTCAGAGCTGAATCATGGTCAGCAGCAGCTTATCACTGCCGTGGAATGCGATCAGAGGGTGCCATCGATTCGCATCGATTCGAAATCGAGGGCTATGCTGGGTGGGTTGGGCAGCATGGAAAATCATTTGCGAGGGTTGAAACCGCGACACGCGATTTCTAATGGTGGTTTGTTGCCCACTTGGTGGGTGGGTTTGGTGGGTGCTTCCTTGACTATGACGTTGATGATGATGAGGTGATGGCAGTGGCGGTGGTGGAGGTGGTGGATAGCCATCCAGTGGACAGCTCGAAATCTGAAAGGCAGGAACAAAACAAAAGCGAAACGAAGTGCATATTCTGCATACGGTCGCGTTCCGTGTGCCAGCATACATATATTAACTAATGAGCCGACGACCTCGGGGGATGGACAACTGGGCGACTGGGGTTGTGGATGTGGGTGAACCGCTGGCGAGAGGAACGAACCGCGCACCGTGCACCACCCAGTTGAAAGCCGAAACCCACTGCGCCTCACGTACACCGTGAAATTTGCATAATACGCAAGATATTCCAGAATATGAAGTGCTATTAAATCAAACGTCTATTATTGATGAATGTTTCGAAGAGATTGTAAGTAATTTGGCTTCGCTGGCAGAACATGTACTAATTTCGAAATTTACATATTAATTAGCCATTATTTCGCTGAGTGCTTTGCCGACTGGCGACTGCAGACGGGGTTTGTTTATAAGGTCACCCCATTTTCACGTATTGCATCCATCTGCTGACAGTTCTCATGCTCATTTCCATAGCCATTTTCATGCCCATTTTCATTTTCATCTTCATTCCGATTCTCATTCTCATTCCCATTCCCATTTCCCTTTGCATTCCCATTTTCATTTCCATTTCCATTTGGATTCCGATTCGTTATTTTCTTTCTTTTCGGTATACAATTGCATATCCGGTTCTCCATGTGGGCGCCGTCTCTGTCTCTGGAACATCCATGGATCTGCATAGATCATAGCATAGATTCTCCGCTCCGTGCGTTTCCCTTGGCGCCGATCCGCATCCACCGAGCTTCTGTGTGGGTGGGTGGGGCTGGGTGGTTCGGCGGTTCGGCGGTGCAGTCGTCTGTCATTTGTGTGCAATCTGTCATCGGACACTGTCATAAAGTAGCGGCAACGATCCGCCGATCCAATTCAAGTGGCACAGTTTGTTTACAATGGTAAACCAGAAAGCCAGACAGTTGGTCCCACTCGCGTTTCCCCTTCGACGGCTGCCATCAGCCATCTGCCATCTTGAGTCTTAAAAAGGGAAAACCTTGTTAGCCGCTTGATTGGCACGCGAGGCAAGAGAAGAAAATACGCGAAAGGTGATTTGCATTTTCCGGTCAATCGATGTGTCGTTTGCTGTAGTAAGGTGTTACTTGGGTGCAGTGCAATACAACATTCGAACATTCAAATTGACACTTTTTTCAAGCCTTAGATCGAAATCGGGCCAAGTTAGCGATTCGATTCGATGCGATGCGATGGTGGGCAATAATGTTGCACAGAGCCAAAATAAGAGAGCTCCAATTAACAGCATTGGGCTAGTTTTTGCGCCAGTTTCTCAGTTTTGCGCGAGTGTTAGCCATCAAATGTTAATGGTATTAGCCAAGCTTTCAATTTGCGAGACTGTGTTGGTTGCCGCTTGATGTTTTCGCCGTCCGCCGAACGAGAACATGCGACAATTCTGGCTTGCAAATGGCCATGGAAAAGCATGGAAAAACTACGGAGCTGCTGCTGACCAACAGGCCAAAAACAAAATACAAAAAAGAATGCTTGGAAAAACTACAGAATTACAGCGAACAGAAAACTGGTAAAAAGACAGCGGCAACAATGTGGCCAGAATGCTTTTTATGACCGCCGACGTTGCCTTAATACGCTCTAAGTTGGCTTTTACTAGTTTATTTGTTTTACCAATTATTTTTTTCGAGCAGAAAAAAGGTAATGGCGTTTCCAAAAGGGCCTCGTTAACTCACTTTATTATCCAGTTGAAGTTCATCTGGCAGTTTGATGGCAAATTAACGAGCTTTTATAGTCGCGACAGTCTGTTCTTCCTGATCAAGAAATATACATTTTAAAAGGTTTACAAAATACAATACCTACAACGTATACTTATTACTTAACAACGTACATATACCATGAATTTTGGTCATAACAATGCCAAAAATTGCCCCAAAGTGGAATGGGATACCTTTTCTAGTTCCCAATCGATTAGCATTTAAATTAGCCACCAATTTTTTTTTGCCATTTGTCGCAAATATTTATGATGTTACCCTTTACCGAAAATGCAAAAATTCGTTTTTCCAATTTTTCTGTATAAAGTGATCAGTTTTTTGGCTACAACTTCGAAAATAATTGTCTGAATATGGAATGCCATACCTCGTTGAGCTCGTAATTAAATTTCCAATCGAACTGTGTTCAAAAATTAGAACTCTATTTTTTTGCCATTTTTTGCAAATTTTGATGATGTTACCCCTTACAAAAAATGCGAAAATTGACCGAAAAATTAATTTTCCTAAATCGATCAAAAATTGATTGGGATGGTTAGCATTGGTAATTAGCTGCTCAAAACAGTTATTTTTTCATCTTTATGATCATTTTTACCGAAGTTATGAGGAAAACTCTCATCGCAAATATCGAATATTTGGCAAAAGTCGTTTTTCGGATTTTCCGTCATAAAATAATCAGTTTTTTTGCCACAACTTTAAAAATAATTGTCTGAATATGAAATGTAATACCTCGTTGAGCTCGTAATTAAATTTCCAATCGAACTGTGTTCAAAAATTAGAACTCTATTTTTTTGCCATTTTTTGCAAATTTTGATGATGTTACCCCTTACAAAAAATGCGAAAATTGACCGAAAAATTAATTTTCCTAAATCGATCAAAAAGTGATAGGGATGGTTAGCATTGGTAATGAGCTGCTCAAAACTGTTATTATTTTATCTTTATGATCATTTTTACCGAAATTATGATGAAAATTCCCATCGAAAATATCGAATATTTGCCAAAAGTCGTTTTTCGCAATTTCCGTCATAAAATAATCAGTTTTTTTGCCACAACTTTAAAAATAATTGTCTGAATACGAAATGTAATACGCCGTTGAACTCGTAATTAAATTTCCAATCGAACTGTGTTCAAAAATGGAAACTCTATTTTTTTTGCCATTTTTCGCAAATTTTGATGATGTTACCCCTTAAAAAAAATGCGAAAATTTACCGAAAAATAAATTTTCCTAAATCGATCAAAAATTGATTGGGATGGTTAGCATTGGTAATTAGCTGCTCAAAACAGTTATTTTTTCATCTTTATGATCATTTTTACCGAAGTTATGAGGAAAACTCTCATCGCAAATATCGAATATTTGGCAAAAGTCGTTTTTCGGATTTTCCGTCATAAAATAATCAGTTTTTTTGCCACAACTTTAAAAATAATTGTCTGAATATGAAATGTAATACCTCGTTGAGCTCGTAATTAAATTTCCAATCGAACTGTGTTCAAAAATTGGAACTCTATTTTTTTTGCCATTTTTTGCAAATTTTGATGATGTTACCCCTTACCGAAAATGCAAAAATTCGAAAAAAAAATTTTTTTTCTAAGTCCACCAAAAAGTCATAGGGATAGTTAGCATTGGTAATTAGCTGCTCAAAACTGTTATTCTTTCATCTTTATGATCATTTTTACCGAAGTTATGATGAAAATTCCCATTGAAAATATCGAATATTTGCCAAAAGTCGTCTTTTTTAATGCTGCCAAAACGCAAAAACTCGCAAGAAAATAATTTTTTCAAATTCTTCCAAAAAGTTATCGGGGCTGTTGGCATTGGTAATACTTTATTTTAATACAATATTTTTGACTGTGCGACTTATTTTGACAAAGTTACGGCCAAAAAACTGCTCAGCTTTTTTCCAATGTTTCGGAAGTCCATACAGAATCTACACACTTGCTTAAATAGAGCAAAGCACATAAAAATATTTTGGCTTTTATGATTTCTTGCCAAATCCGAACAAATATGTTCGATCGAAACCATCTGAATATAATGCTGCCGATCGGCTGGCTAGCCTGCAACAAAAAAGAAAAAACTATAAGAATTTTGCCCTTGAAAAGCCAGATCAACAAGTGGAATTTCCAGAGGAAAAAACTGGCACATCTTAACGATCCTCCATCGTCGAACCGAGATGCTCATCCAGATGATGATGCCGATGGATGGGTGCCAAACACATTTTGACAGATTGAGAAGCTGCTGCTTCTGGTGTTTCTCCAGATTTAAATACCAAATTCCAAAGAGCTGTATCCAAATGGAATTCTTGATTCAAAGTCACCAGCAGTGGCAGCTATAATTTGTGCTCCGATTTTTCGCCACACTTTTCGTTTGGCTGCCAGCCAAATAGCTAAAAAACTGCCGATCTTTATGCGTATTACTATATATTCGAACACGAAATCGGGCAAAATGCTTGGCTGCAAATGCATGCTGCACATTATAGTTGCAACTTGTTTATTTTCCTTTCGGTTTTCGTGCGTGCGGAAAAACAAAATCAGCAGTCATTTCAAAATAAACTCATAGAGGCCGCTAACTCAGTGGAAGACTTTATAGTTTAGCCTCCATTTATCAGCATATTTTCCATATTAATACGTAAAAATTTGGATTATTTTTCTCCGATTTCAGAACGACCAATTTGCGCAACCAAAAGTCTTGAGTATTCAACTGCAGCTGCAAACCGTATGACTGATTTTTCATTTTGAGCAAAGCATAGCGATTACCTCCCTAAGATACCAACTTTATACCAGCTTACAAGTACGAACATATACATATATACAACCGGATATCCATTTGCATATTGAATGGCACGGCAATAGCTCCGATTACCTACGATTATATAGTAGAGCGCTAGCGAACGTGTTCCAACTCCCGATCCCGTAGATAGTGTCCTCACACACAGTTGGCCAACCCACGAGTAAGCCTGAAAGTATCTACAACTACATATACGATCCGATAGATAGGGAGCGGCAGACAGGAGGAGGATCGGCGCAGGTGAAGCGAGAGGAGAGGAGAGGAATGCAGCGGTGTCCCTACATTCATGAGATGCGCGAAAGATTACTGGACCAGCCGCGTGAGACACTTCAACTGGAGAACATGGAGCGGGCCAATCTGCTCGACAACCGCCAATCGGCATCCGAATCCAACCAGGTCGGCACTGTGGTCAAGGTAGGGGCCTTCGATATACTCGCTACAAGGATTGCCGCGCGCCCACTCATATACAATATATAATGCCATCTGATCATCCAAACCAAATCGAAACACACACACACACTCCAGAAACCCATTGTTACACACGCCAAATTAACGAATTTACATATGTCAAGTAACCAGTCATGCTTTTATTTGAGAAATGAACACAATTCATACAAAGACACATTTCGAACATCACTCATCCAAATAATTGTACATAAATTGCAATGAAAGTTAACCGCAAGAAGCTTGTATATTGCATATGAATATAAATATCCTTGAATAACCTTCTCTATGCTGTGTGTGTGTGTCGGTGTGTGTTCCAGATTAATGACTTCTTTTTCAAAAGATTTTTCTTCCCAGCCAAAGAATTCGATACGGATCCGAAAACTTTAAACATCAAAATCCTTGCACGAGTAACCGATTCGCCCCTTTTCTTTATGTTTCTCGAAATCGAAACGAAAACGAAACGAGCCAAAAAATTTATGAGTAATATAATTTGCAATAAATTGGAATTGTTTTCATCTTATCTAACATATATTTTAATGAATACCTTATTTTCGAAACGCATGTGTATGAATCATTGAACTCCGAGAGGTTAAATGCCACAGCAAATGCATTTCATTTAAGAAAACTCGAATCTGCCTCAAATTAACTTGCAAAACTGAACGAATAACATTTGGTGTTTGTGTGGGCAACCTCCTGGAACTAACTTTGTGTATATACCACCTTGTACATGTTGTATAATATATGAAATTCCAATTTATTGTCGTCAAACTGAGCCGAGCTCCAACTTCATCGCAAGCTAAACGCAAATGTGTTCTTGATCCACCAACAGCTGCAGGGCGATGGCTACCACACGAGTCCTGCCCACCAGCGTACTCCACTAGTGCCGCACGATCTCGGCGAGGACTTCAATTTGGACTTCGACGACGATTTCCCGATCGATGCACGCCGACCGAAAAATGCCAAGTAAGTGTGTTCCATGTCCTTTTTCAAAAGTCCACATCCTGTTCACTGCTCAATGTGTTTTTGTGTTCCGTGTCCTGCATTCTTGCATTCCATTTCCTGCGTTACTAAGCTTCCGTTTCACATTCCAACGTTCCGCACAAAAAAAAAAATAAGTAAATAAAATATCAAAGTGTGCCAGAGATAGTACCCCTGGTGGAGATCTCGATTCGTGCAATTCGTTTGAAGTTCTTATGATCTGTGATCGTGTGACATCCTTAGTAGAACCTAAAATCGCAATTCGTGTTCAATTTAATCAGTTGGCAACCGTTACAGCGACAAACATCCAGCGGTTCTGACGCGCCCACAGCAAAGGTCAGATTTGCTATTAATCATTTCTCCAAACCAACCCCAACTTAGTGGCCAAAGTCCAATCACACATATATTACCTCTATTATCGAACATGTAGCCCCCACCCACCTAACTACCCAAACTACTTTCCTACTAACCCGCGAATGATATTAGTTAGTTCGCTCTGGAACGTAGTTGATCTTTTCTTCACCTGCATTTTGACTTGGCTTCTTATAGCAGTAGCAACACCTCTACTCCCTGTACACATATATATTATGTCTAATAAACTGCTCTGTTCCTGGGAATTATACGATTTGCGTACTGAGTGGCCGCAGAAATCCAAAACTAAGTACTACACTTATCCGCTTAGGGAGTCGCAGAAAGACACAGGAGCCAAAAAACAAACTCAGCCCAAATTTCATTCAGCTTTTCTTTGTATCTCTATGGCTTTGTGTGCTTTTTCTATACTATTTCTATTTTTTGGCATCCAGGGGATTATAATGTCAATGAACTGGACGCAAGGCACATTGCCTTACATTTCCGATGGTGTGGCATCGTTTTTTTCCACGAGCATGTTCTTCATTTCTTTGCTGCTCTCTGGTCGGGACATAAAACAAATAAGTAGGCGGCGAGTCATCCAAAATCGCTTATACAATGCCGTTGCCACTGGGTGGTGCAGGGTGGTGCTGGGTGGTGCTGTGTGGCGCTGGGTGGTTTGAAGTTGCAAGCAAATTACGCAACTTGACAAACCGACAAAGCATTCCACTCGGCTGGCTGCGGCATGAACCGTCAGCGATGCATGCCAACCAGATCAGTTGGCGTCTTGCATATAATATATACACTGGTGAAAAAGCTACATAATTATAGATAAACGACCATTCCATACACAACCAATCAAAATGCAACTAATGAGTATGAAAGGATTTTCGATGCTTGCCCAATGAGGCAAGTTCTTTGTTCGGAGTGATATCTACTAGATTTGAAGTACCTTTCTCGTCGTTGTTAATTTTGTGCAGTGCATGGCAGCCCAGCAGCTCCATTCACATCCCCTGGAAGAGGAATCCGTGGAGCTACGGCTTTGTCTCCGCAGCAAAGTGTCATTGTACGAATGACTTACATTCGTGAGTTTCTGCAATTCGCCAACACAATACGGAGGCACAATGGGCGCAAAAGGGGCGCCGCGCAACTATCGATGCTTGGCATTTGGCCAGAGTTGTCAGCCTCACTTGAGAAGCACGCTCCTCGACAGTGGCCGAAGTGCACGGTGTTCGACATGTTGTGCAAGGAAAACTTGTCCCTGCAACATTTCTACTTAATTTCTTGCAGTGTAGTTGTTCGTATTGATTTGGCCCCACTGAGTTCATTTTTTAAACAAAATGCCCATCATCTATTCGTGGCACTGGCCCTGGCGAAAACATTGTCACCCGATTAGGCACAAGGTTTTTTTTGTGGTAGGCCCAAGGATCTCGGAAACTGAACCCCGATGCTCCATACTTTGTTTTAGAAGTACTAATTTAAGCACCCGATAAAGAACTCATCTGCTGGCGAGGGTTGGCTGCGAGTATAAGATATAATTAGGCAAGGCCAGAAGGGTTGCCCTTCCACGATTTCCGTGCGCGGCCGAGGATGAAAGGCCACAATAATTATAGACCCAACCGGGCGGATTGCTGCCAATTGAGTTGAACAACAAGTCGGAGATTTATACGTGCTTTTGTTTCAGCTTAAGACTAACAGGGAATTACACAGCAACGCGGTAAACAACAAGCATATTCGAAATATTATATCTTCAACTGCGCCTTAATATCACACAGACAGACGGATGATTAGGGAGTCTCATCAATTGCCAGGCTTTCACGTCGCATTTCGCTACTGCGGGGATTAGTGAGTGGCATCTGGGTCACACGTCTGCGTCTTTCGGAGGATTTGGTACTTGGAATCCGGGATCCGGGATCCGGGATCTGGGCTCAGGGTTCAGGGTGCGGCTGGCAGCGATTCGATAGATTTCCCGCATACTTCTTGCCCTCTGGCCCTCTGGCCCTCTCACCTACCGCCGCCTGTAACCCTCGACTTTGCTGCTTTTATGCCCCTTGATGCAACTACGTCGCAGTTGGCGATTTGCGACGCAAATCCTTAGATGCCGTGGCTTACACTGAAAATGAAATAGACCTTAGAAATGCACAAAAAAGTACCCAAGTTCCCTTAAACTAACCACTTCCCTCGTACTGGTAACCATGTTTCTAAACTGTTAAAAGAATTGTGATAAATGTATTGACGGTAGCAGTGCCGATTTTCTCTCACTGTAGCCACACACTTTTTTGTTGCCGCCACTCCTCTGGATGACTGCAACCCCTTGTCGCACTCTGCACTCGACGACTTTCCATGGTTCGGGAGTTGGTAGTTGGGAATTCGAAGGGATGGGGCGGCTGTGTCGGCGAATGGGCAAGCAAAACAGAATGCCGCAATGTTTTTGCGAACGTTCGGCACAAAAGCAAAAGCAAAAGCAAGCGAAGTTACGATAAACGGTAAAGGACGAAAACGAAGCCGGAAACGAAGCCGAACTCCGAAACGCAGCGAACCAGACAGCATGACGACGTCGTCTTTTACCGTAAAGCTCTGCCGCAGCGCACAGTGGGCGATTTGTGCACAAAAACGGTTGGGTAGTTGAACAGTGGGCCAACTCGAACGGAATCAAGGGCATTATTTGAACAAAAGGTTGGCTTTTTGGGTATATATGAAGTAATATGCAAGGACAGCATTAAAGTTACTATGCATTTTGATATGTGCGCGGAAACACAGCACCCACTGTGCCAAAGTGGTGGGTGATTCGCGGCGTGGGACGTTGGGTGGTTGGGTGGTTGGGTGGTTCGGTGGACGGCTGTAACATGTCGCGCCACAATGCGAACAACAAAAACATCAGATGACGGTAGTAAAATCAGTAGAGACAGGCCGGGCATCGTGGGTAATTGAGTTTTGGGCTGTTGCTTTTCGATGACTGATGGTTGTGTTGGATTCTGTTCCGTTCCTCAGTTGCCCGTCAGCGTGAGGCTGATGCACTCTGCACATTGATTGGCATTTGGCGTGCCACCCTCGCCCTGGAAACTCCTCGCTTTTCCCTAAGTGACCCATTTACATACATCGTGTGTGCGGCCAAAACAATGGGCGTCCGCTGCCTGATGCAAAACTCAATTAAAAGATAGGTTTTGGGACAGGTCTCAAGACCGAGATGCGCAGCAGAACAGCGCGAGGACAAATAAACAAATGGTTCGAATTGAAAATGTAGAGAAATGGGTTTTGGGGGAGATAACAAGCAAATGTTACAAAAAATGTTGAAGTAAAATACAAATTCAAGTCAAAAAGCGAATAAGTATAAGGGGCACAAGCCAACCAGATAGATTGTGGAATATAGATATCCAAGTGCACTTTCAAAAGAACACGAAAAAGCCAAATGTAGGAAATCAAAAATGAGTCGAGATACCAGCTTACATTCCAATCTAGGCGGAACAAAGCCCAGTGAATGCTGGATGCAAATCGCATGAATGACAGGCCTCTTTGGGGGCAGGACCCCCGACAGGAGCCACAATGCGAATCTAACCCAGCAGAACTGAGCAACAAGAGCAACAAGAGCAACAAGAGCAAACATCGCACATTAAGTCGCGCAGCGAAATGTGTCCTACTTTCTGGCATACTCAAAGGACATTTTCCCCTGCATCCTATCGAGAGCATCCTGCGAGCTACAGCGGGAGAGAACGAGAGCGAGAGAGAAGGCGCGAGGCGATTAAGGAGGGAGCAAAGGCGTAGAAAGAGACGGGGATACGCGAGGAGAAAGAGAGAGAGAGAGAGAGAGCGAGTGCGAGAGATTCGGCGCATTTTGAGGGCGGCTGCTGGCCAAAAAGGATGCTGGATTTATCCTGCCAGGGCCCGTTTCAGTTGTAGTTGGATAGTAAAGGGTCTTGGACGTATCGAGCGAATCGTCCGCCAGGTAGCCTCCAGAGTCCTCCAAAACCAAGAGTCCTCCACTCAGTTGGCATTTTTTCAATGATAAAATCAAAGCTCCCAACTGAAACCGATGCTGTCAAGCCATTTATTTTTTTAAGTTTCAACTCGCAAAGTGATTATCCCAGTGCTCCAATCAAAATGACACCTAATCTGTGAAAATTACTGTGAAATCTATGGAGAGAACCATTCAGTGTTTAATCAATGCACGATTTTGGCCAAATGAAGCAATTTGCAGCGTGGTCTATGTCATAATAGCCGTGATTTTCCGCTAACTACAGTTAATACTTTTGGCCAGGCCTCCAAAAAAGAAAAATGTAGAAAGAAAGGAGGCTTTAATGGCACCGGGCAATACACACACACATTAGGCAGCTTATTATACACACAGCCGTGTGTGAGTGAGGGGGACGGAGAGATGCTGGGCGAAAGAAACAGCACGACAGCTCTTAAGAACTTGAGCACCGAGGACTCCCAATGCAGAGCGATACCATGTTCCACATAGGTCCGTGTCCGTGTCCGTGTCCGTGTCCAATGCATACACACCAGCACACCCGGAATCTGTGGGCTCCACAGGATACACTTTCCCCGCCGGAATGCGAAAGGCGCAATGCCAAATACGGCTTTCAACTTTCAACCCCGAGTCTCGCGGAGAGAGAGAGGTCACTGGGTCGCTGGCGCTCCCATCCGGGATGCAGTCCGTGGCGCAAAGTAAGGCCACGCCTCATTTGCCCATTTGTCAGATGCATTTCAAATGCGTTCCACAACAGGCTCCCAGCAGCAAGAGAGAGGGGCAGCGGGACAGAAAGAGAGAGGGGGAGCAAGACAGAAAGAGAGAGAGAGGTAGAGCAAGAGGGGGAGAGTGCCAGATACATTTATATATAGGGATGCTCTCCAAGTCAAACATTAGTCGTTCTGTTGCATTCGAAAACAGAAAATAAAGCCTGCAAATTGCTTCATTTAGAGCTGCCGCAATACATAATTACGAGCTGTGAAGTGAAATTGACGGGAAAAGAAAAACAAACAAAAAACCAGAAAACTAGTAGAGGCATCCGGCGCGAAGGACCAACCAATCCTATCGCCTATCGATAGAGAAATCGGCAAGCAGATCGTTGACAAAAAGCCAGCACAACGGAGACCGAAACGGAAACGGAGACAATGGGCGGCGGTGAAGTGAAGGTCGCTACCGTCGACGTCGAGGGCGGGGACAACATGGCCACCTTGCCGGTGTCCCGCTCGCATACCGCCGGCAGCACCGACAGCGCCGAGAAGAACAACGCCGCCAACAAGGAGATGGAGCTCAAGAACGTCATGCCGCAGCCGCTGCAGAGGTGCGAAAAACGGGTTGCGAAAGTCACGGGAAAGATATCTTGCAGATACTGCGATAGTATAGGCGGCAATCTGCTGATAAGGGACAAGCTGATATGCTGGGTGCAGGTTCTGTCGTCGGGGTTCACTCATGTCTCGAAAGGGTGGAATTCTGAGAAAATTATGATCTTAATAAGCTTATGACGTGCAAATGGAAGGCCTACCATCCGTAATTCGGCAAAAACTCCCACAAATAATCCACTCCTTGACGCACTTCCACTCCAACCTTACCTTGTACGCAAGGATTTACGCATCCCAGCCTTACTTTGTATGCAAGGATTAGGGTGTTAGCATCGAGGCCATTTTGCAATTAGTATTTAGCTAATTTCTGTGTATAACAGCTTCACCCAAAATACTTGAGCACACTCACCCACACCCACACCCACACACACATAGATAGAAACGCACACCTTGTACATAAGCAAGTAATACACACGGTCGTAGTATGTATAGTATATAGGATATATATATAAGCAAATGTGCAGTCCCAGCCGTAGAGCGCCGTCTCACTCTCTCATCGAGGTCCTTCCAAAGATTTTGGTTTTTTTGTTGTTGTGCGCGCTTGCATACCCCCACCCACAGCCCTTCTAACCACCCACCACCCAGCGCCCCCCAAAGCTGTGTAAATCCATCCACTTAAGTTAGCATATAGTGTAACGAACTGGATAAACAACACCTAATTCACATCGAATCTTATAGGGTTTGCTACACGTTCAAGCCAAATCCAAATAAGTACAGTTTTATGCCAGCGAAAATAACGGTACAGGGCACATATGAAACCAATCCGATAACGGGACCCATCGAACTATGGTAATGTGACATGTGACATATGAAAACCATGACCTACCCCAAGACCAAGTACTCCAGATCCCGAGATTCCTACTCCTCACACTTCATTTGGGTTGTGAAATACATGCCTCTCAGATACCCATTATAAGCCATTAGATACGAGGCTAGAGATACAACATCAGTAATCAGATTGGTGCACCTTAATTCAAGGAATTCCCCTCGAGCACTCGCTTCTACAATGCAAACATCGGTTTGATTCAGCTGGGCGGCCATCCCATGCAAATGGATGCTTAAGTGGGGTGGGAAAAGGGGTTGTGCATCTAAAGCAGCCACTAACTGGGTCACCAAATACGCAAAATGCTGTGCAGGCACCGTGGGACGCAAGCGTAGAGTAGTTGCGATTGGAAATTATAGAAAATCCAATGGTGTTTCCAATCGAAATCGCACAATAAGTTCGCTAATTTAAGTGCAGCCTTTAAATAGTTTACAAACTGGCACTATCGGATTTGCAAAGGGGCCACTGTGCAGGTCCGTGGCTAATCAAACAGCAAATAGGGACCAATGCAGGGCGCTTATGTTCTTCAGATGTCGAGTGAAAATGCACTTGAGTCTTAGTTGCATGTCAGACACACTTTCCCACACCCAAACACACACACACACACCCACACTGCTGCTGTCTCTGCAGAAGAACACAAGCCAACGGGGGAAAAGTGGAAAATTGGCACCCACCGCTGGAAGCGGGACAGTGGGTCAACTCGGGGGAGTTGTAGCGCCGATTTCTGGCCAGATCTTGACACAGTTTTCGCACACACTAGCAAATATACACACACTCACTCACACTCACACTCACACCACACGTTTATACGCGCACCCCGATTTACTCTGCTGTACATACGAAACGAGTTGTGAAAACCATCGTGAGCCTTCAGAGCACTGACCATCGCGTTATCCTTTCGCAGGACATCGCTGTTCATCGTCACCAGTCTGGTGTACGCGATCCTCCTGATCGTCGTGTGCATCGCCTACGTCATCAGCGATGTAACCACCCACCGCCTGCCGGTTTTGTACTACGAGACATTCTTTACATATCTGTACGGCGTCAGCATACTCTTCCTCCTCTACGTCTTCTGTTTCCTGCTGCAGGGTAAGTAAATTCGACTTGGTCGGCTGAATACGTCTAAAAGTGGGCAGTAGCTCGTCTAGCGGCTGCACTGCATCTAACACAAACTATTGCCTACTCCTGGGCGCCATTCATGTGCAGCTTGATTACTTCACACATTATCTTGCCCAACAGAGAGCTCTTGCTGCAATGGCGGCAATGGTGGCAGCAAACCGAAACCCCAGCCCAAGGAGAAGAAGTCGAAGAAAGCCAAAAATGCCGATCCGGCCGATTCGAAGGATGCGAAGGGCTCTAAGGACTCTGGCAAGGCAGCCAAGGGCGCCGCATATCAGGTGCGTAGTTCACTACACTGAGCGGATAAGGATAAGGATACAAAGCTCTCTTGCAACATGCGTAACCTAATTAAGGGTTTTCTTTTTCCTCTACTATCTAAGCACACACTGGCCAAGTTTCTGGTTTGCCATCAGCCTTTTCTCTACTATTCATAAGCTGTTAGCTGCTTTTACAGTATGCCAACTCCCTTGCCATAGAAACAGATATTTTCCATGAACCATGCCGCAATTGAGTAGGCCATGTTGATTGGCGGCCAAGTGCCATTAGTTTCCTCCGAGGGCTGTCAGTTGTCACCCCACACATAGGAGTATACGTGTATATGTACATAACATAGTATCTCTTTGTCCATTCGCATGTAGGAGGCACCTGTGGACGCCGAGGTGGCCGTCACCCCAAAGAATGTGCGCAAGCGCAAGACAACCCATAGTGATCTGACGCACGGCAGCTTCTTCCTGCGAGTGGGAGCCATTGGTGAGTTCCTTGGAATGTGGAGGTGGAGGATATCTGACGATACACTGAACTCGTGTTCCCACAGCTTTTGGACTGGGCGCCATGATCTATATTGGCCTGGAGTTTGGCTCGTTCTTTGAAATACCCTTCGATTCGCCGTGCCATCACATCCTGATCGGCGTGAATCCGCTGCTCCAGATGATCTTCACCTTCATGCAGATGTACTTCATATTCATGAATGCCCGGGTAAGTCGCAAAGGCCAAGCTCTGTGTCCAACTCTAAACTAAAACTAAAACTAAAACTAAAGAACACTGTAAGCGTATGACTACTACCTACTACCTACTACCTACCACCTACTGCTATTATCCACGGCTATTCTATACTCGTATGTTGAATGTAAAGCCATCATAAGAACACGAATCCAACCAATCCAGCTCCTCCTCTCAACCCCAGCGAGGTTAGTTGCCCCAGTTTCCGTTTCCGTAGAACTCAATGAATGTTTAGGTCGCGGCACTTGGAGTTAGGTCGCGTTTCCGGTTCCGGTTCCGGTATCGGATTCGGTTTAAGTTTGCCTTGATCGATCTCAATCCAAATCTCACCACCAACTTGTAATTGGCGTGCTAATTGGCAGTTTTGAGTTCAGTTTTCATCCATCCGCATCTGGTATCTGCATTTGCAACTGCATCCATCGCCGATCACTTCACCTGCCACATCACTCGCTTGCTTCTCGCAATCTCTAAAAACGAACATTGGTAGAGCTACAGACAACAGACAATCCGTAATCAAATGCCATTGGGCTGCAATCTGATCTTGTTGATCAATTTGAGCCCTTACACAATGTATTGAACCCTTATACTTTCAAATACCCAGCACCACACGCATTTCAAGCATTCAAAAAACCATCGGGCAGCCAAACAGCTCATTCATACAACCATTCATATTTATATTCATATTCATATTCATACTCATCCAAATCACGTGCATATTCATTCTTTTAAACAAATTTCGAAATTATGCTACGTAGTTATTTAATGAACCATTTTTGTGTACATAATCCCACAACTCCGCCCCATTCGCGCGATCGCAGACTAGGCCGCCATTTCAGGTACGATATGCAATCATTTTCTACTCTACTCTACTCTACTGTACTCACCTCACACTCAAACCTGTACCTGTACCTATGCCTGTACCTGTACATCTGCCCCATCAAATACTCATTTGCCCACCCTATTGCTTATCCACACCCCTATACCATTATGTATGCCTATGTCTACGATTTATACACGATTTATGAACATATGCTATGATAATCACAATTCTGGTCGAGCTACTGTATCTATAAGGATCGTCCTTGCGGCAGTTTGGTTTTTGTGGCGCCCACTGTCGCTGCAGAGAGGATATGCCCATATATTTATGAAACATATTATTTTGTATAGATTCTTACGTTCTTAGTACGACTAATGGTCTCGTGGCGCAGAGCAGTGAGACAATCGCTCCCTTTCGTTTAGTTAATTTGGTTTCAGTGTATTCGGTTCTTGTATGATACATGTGTAAATATTAAATAGTTTCGAGTGGAACCCTCTGCAGAGCCAGTGGCTCGCAGCTCCTTGCAAAGGAGCTGAGTTTTGCCCGTAGTCTAATCTCTATAAGTAATCTCTCACAGTAATCGACTCACCGCCGTACTCAAGCGCCCCGCGCACCCCTCTCTCTCTCTCTCTATGTATCTATCCGTATAAATGTGTATCTGTGGGATACTGGATCTCCAGCTGAACATCCACCGCTTCAAGGTGATCGCGCGCTTTGGCCTGATGCACGTGGTGGCCACCAACATATGCGTGTGGATCCGCACCCTGGTTAAGGAGTCGCTGCTGGAGATCACGATCTATCACCAGAAGAACGAGCCGGAGGCAGGCGCCTCCTCCATAGCCCATTCGATCCGCCAGCACGCCCTGCGGCACGCGGGCACCGTGCTGCGTACCCACGCCGGACCCAACAGCGAGTTCGAGGTGCTGGACGGCGAGGACATACTGCCCAAGGATGTGTACAAGAGCGACAATGTGCTGTCCAAGCTGGTTCGCAATACCGTCGATGGTATTTCGAAGAGTCTGGGCATGGGCGGCGAGCAGGCGATCGCCAGCAGCACCAGCAGCACCACCACGACCACAAGGGCTCCGTTCACCACACCGAACTACCAATGGCACAGCACTACTATGGCCCGCAAGCTGAAGAAGTTTATCACCAGCGCCACCACCGCGGCCACAACGGCGGCGGGCAGCAGCAGCACCGCCAGCAGCACCACCACCGTATCACCGACCATCAGTAGCACCACCATACCGTCGACCACCATCAGTAGCACCACCATCTCACCGAGCACCACCTTCAGTCCATTTAGCCCCTCCACCACCACCACCACCACCACCACCGCCGCCACCGCTGCCGCATTCAATCTCGAGACCAGCGGCAGTGAATCGCCCTTCGGCGGCCTGCAGCGCATCCTTTCCAGCGCTGCGCCGCCGAGTCTGGCGCCAGTCGATGGGTTCGGTTCTGCTTCCGCTGCCACGCCCACATCCGGCACCGGCTCCGGCGCCGGCTCCTTTGTAGACTCGTTCCTGGCCAGCACACTGAGCCCGGCCAGCAGCACCGACGGCTCCGCCAGCATCATGAACAACCTCTTCGGCCAGGGACCCATGGAGAACAGCTTCCAGACGTACACCGACCTGGGACACGAGGAGGCCACCGGCCTGGTGAGCTTCGAGAATCTGGAGAGCCTGGACAACATATACCCGGCGGCGCTGTCCTCCAATATCGGCACACTCAACTCCACCGCCTGCGGCCGCATCGACATAATGGGCACCATTGTCTACGATTCGGCGCCCTACCTCTATCCGTTCATCATTGAGTACTCGCTGATCGGGGCGGTGGTGTTGTATGTCATGTGGAAGCACATCGGCCGCTATCCGGGCCGGATGAACGACGAGGATCTGGAGCATCGGCTGGAGGTGATGCTATCGCGGCGAGCGGTGGCCATGGCGCAGCAGGCGCGATCCGGACGCGTCGACTGCGTCGGCTCGTCGAAGGGCCTGTTCTTCGGGCTCCTGCTGCTGGTTGGGGCCCTCATCTGCCTGATACTCTTCTTCGTCTTGGTGCGCCATCAGCAGTTCTCGCTGTTGGCCATTTACCTCGCCGACGCCAGCCACTGCATCCTGATGGCCTTCGCCATTCTGGCCATTATTGTGGGATTCATCAGGTCTGGACGAGGAGTGACGGGTGTCGGGAGCACACTGCACAGAGCAAACTCATATCTAAATTTATCTTATATATATCGCATACACCTATCATTCTAGCCTTCTATACGAGTATATTGTAACATTGATGCTGTGTGATGGCATCTGAACCATCATACTTTTGAAAATGGGTGTATGCCAGTAATTTGGCTAATCATTGCTCTGTGCAGTGCCCGCATTTGCATATAGGCCCCAACTAACCTTCCGTTCATTTTTCCAATCCAAAACCAAAAAACAAAGGGTCAAGAATCTGAAGTTCCGCTGCGAGGAGCAGTCGAACCTGAACGACATCTTGCTGCGCATCTCGGCCTTCGGCCTGTTCACCTACTCCGTGTTCAGCATCATTGCCGGCAGCCTGAAGGTACTGGAGAGCGAGCCCAGCCTGCTGGTGACGACCACCGGTGGCGTGGCCGTCTTCCAGGTGATCCTGCAGCTGCTGTTCATCGCGGACGTGTCCCGCCGTCGCGTCCACCTGCCGGAGCACGACCGGAGCAAGCCGGGCCGCCAGATTGTCACGTTCCTTCTCATCTGCAACGTGGCCATGTTCGCCATCTACACATTCGAAGCTCAAAAAGTATTCGCCAATCCTGTAAGTAGATATGTACGTAAGCGAGACTGAGTTAAGTAAGACGATTAACGCTCTCGTTCTCTACTCGTTATTCGATTGTTATACGATTGCTATTCGATATACCATCCGATAGACATAGTGGCCTTGTTCGTTGTGTGCTTTGCATGGGCATTTCTTCTTACTATAGCATACTTTTTGACGCCTCTAATGCGTCAGCAGATACACACAGATAATTAATATCGCACACAGATTGTAATCCGCTTTTTGTCTTGCTGTGTTGTACACCTGCATGTCGTTACGATGTTTAACCCATTAACCTAACCCAGCAACCTATTAACGCCTCCACTGTCACATACTATGCCCACAGGTTCAGCTGGAGTTCTACGGCTTCGTGCCCTGGTCGATCATCCAGCGCATCACACTGCCGCTGTGCATCTTCCATCGTTTCCACAGCGCCGTGACACTCGCCGAGATCTGGAAGACCACCTACAAGGCACGGCTGGAGTAAGGCGATGGCTGGATCCCGATGTCTATATAGGCCGATGATGGGTGGGAGTTATGAAAATGCACCAAAACCAAAATGTAGAGCGAGCCCAGAACGCAAACGGAAATCAAGTGAAGTGAAGTTAGGTTCTAATTACGTACTAAACATATATGCATACTACATATAATATATACATTAGTGCAGATATGTACGAGAGCATATTATGGCTTTTTTTGTTTGAGGAAACCAAAGCGAAACGAAATGTAATGAGTAACAAAACGAACGAACCAATCGGACCAATCTGCGCGATTAACAATTAACGATTGCCAACCGATAACGATTGCAGGTCGCTTCTTCATTTCCCCTTCCCCCACTTTTCTTTTTTACTTTGTTAACTTTGTTAACTCGTGGAGAACTTAAGAACCTAAGATCTAAGTCATAGCGTTTACAGTTTAACCGAAAACCTAGAACCGAAAACCGAAAACCACGGCACATGTTTTTAATCTGAGTTACGTATTTAATTTAGTTTAGTTTAGTTTCGCCTTTAACACGCTGCAATATCTTGTTACTAAATCGAAACTACAAGTTAATATTAATTTCATAATTGTTTAACCATCCGCTTCGGCAACCGAAACCAAAACGAAAATCGATTAAAAATTCACATTACAAATAAGATGGAAATTATTCTGAAAACACATAACAAATGGTTGTTTACTTTTCGCGTGTTTTTTGCGACTGCGAATGAGGGAAATCCCCGTGACTATACACTGAAACACAAAACAGGGACACACAATGCAATGCCATGAAGAACGCGGCCACAGGAAACGGAAACGGAAACGGAAACGGAAACGAAACGGTAATTCTAACAAAGCCCGGAAACGGAAACGAAATTCGATCTGATCTGACTTTTTCACCAATCGAGAACCACAAGAACAACAGTAGCAGCCGAACAACAACAAACTGTGATGAATTCATTTGATTTACTGGTATAATTTGCAATTCCATTATGTTTCCCTTCCCGATTTGATTTAACCATTAAGCCCTTCGTTTTTATTCTCAGCCACAACTCACTAACTGAGTCGACAAAACTTTTGTAAGAATTTAGAAACAATGGCGCTAAGACAACTTCATGGCCAATTGTAAAAACAAATTGCCCGAAACACCATAACTAAAAACAAAATAATACAAAAAAAAAACCAGAGAAAACAAAGAAAATTGTGGCATTTAATGGCCAGAAATACAAAAAAGAAAAAAAAAACATTTTTAATATACATTATATAAAAGTTTATAAATGTCCATTTTTTGATTATTAGTAGTGATGTTAAAAGAAAAACATAATTAACGGTAAAAATAATAATATGTATGTATGTTATAGCAGAGAATCGGATAAACCAAACCAAAAAAACAACACAAATTCTTAAGCAACACTCGAAAAAATGAGCAATTGCGAAGCAAACGAAAAACTTTCCAAGTGAATCCCCGCATTTATGAATGAAAATTTTAGCTAAACCGATATGGAAAATAAAGAGGAGTCATCCTGCTGATGAGATGACAGGGAAAACAACGGATAGGAATGGAGAAAACCCATTGAAAAGCATCAAATTGTTTACAATTTACAATGTTAAAAGAAACGAACATTTTGAAAGATATATATGCCACGTATATCTATAAATATATGTATACTAACCCACCAAATTCAAAGTATTTCAACGTTTTATACAAGGAGACGATGCGCAAGACAAGAGATCGGGACAGCTAACCCCCTGTCCTGACCCCTTTTGGAATCCAAATGCCCAGTGAAGCCCTCTCAATAAAACCAAGACACTCATCCACATTCCCATATCCATTTCCATACCCATACCCAAACCCATACCGAAAACCCATTCCCATTCGAAATACAGCTGCAACTCGAGTCAGAAGGCATCAGTTCGCTAAAGACCAAAGAAGATAAACGATTAATTGAGAATCCGATTATAATCTGTAATCATAATCCAGTCTGCAAGTCTATATAATGCATGTTAACTGTAGGCGCGGGGAGTTCAACAAGAATACGTATTCAATACTCGTAATCCAATCAAATGTAATGTGGTAGCAAGCTAGGTAAACCAAGCCAAAAATCGAACAACCATAAGTAGTTCAGCACACGCTCAGTCGCCCACGACGCGGATCTGGATCTGGCTCTAGGTCTAGATCGGAATCAGGATCAGGATCAGGATCGTAGGATCCGTATGCGGGAATCATATATCCAAAGTTTGCGAATCAAATTCAGTTTGAAACTTGTACTTGCGTAGGCTCTTAGAAATTGTACTTGAATGCATACGCTACATAAATCACTTACACATATATTTAACTATGCATATATATATATAAATATTTATATATATATATACATATATATATATAAATTTAATTGTTTTTTCCTTAACATTTAGTTAAACGTAAGATCGAATCATATTTTATGCCGTACAACCGAACAGAAAAGTGAGCAGAAAGAAATATTTATTAAATGTTTCAACTAAGTTGTATAATTATAAGTGAGAGTTTACATAATGGAATTATGTATCTGTATCTAAGCAAGAGCAAAACACTGAAAACAACATTTCGGGCGAGCGCGTCGATGAAAAAGATGAGTTGGGAATTCGAGTAACGTTAAAATATTCAGACAGAAACTTAACGCACAAGAACAAACAAGATCAACACCAAAGCAGCAGCTAAATCCCATGATATACAAAAATTAATGAACATGAACAACTTATATACTCGTAAGTATATAGACAATTTCAATAACTGATAAATATATATATAAAAATATATATATATATATACAAAGTGAAAACCAAAAGTAAAAGGTAAAACAGCAAAATCTACATGCAATTCAAATACATTTCCCATAACCGCATCAACTAAACAAGAAATCAGAAATCAAGTAAAGCAACAATTACAAACGAATTAAAGTGGATAAAACGATTCGACGAATGCGAATGAATATTATAAATTATAAATAATGGATGTGCGAACGCAAATGCTCAGCAACAAGAAACAAGAACAAATTCAAACAAAAATTGTAAGCCATTTTTTAATCATTGTCGCATTTAAGAAACGATAACAAAAACGAATACAAAATTGAAACGCGATTCATTTTGTTCAGCAACACTCAACAAACACTCATGCCACACACCCGAACACACATTCACCACATTCACACTGACATTCACTCAGTAATGAGTTCATTGCATAACGAATACAAATTGAAATACAAACATTGCGTAAAAATTTGATGGTAAACGAAGTAAAGATGACATACAAGTAATTTTAAATTGAATAAAAATTAGTATTAAATATGTACAACAAAGCTCAAGGGTGTTTTATTGACGGGCAACAGTTAAAGCAGATTAGATCGAACTTTTTCCAAAGACACGATCGTCAACTTGGTAGTTTTCCATTTAACTTACAACTAGTAACTACAATTATGCGACCTACGGACTAAGGCCCATCAAAAGGCTGGACTAGCCACATTCAGATTGACCTGGAAGCTGGCCCAGCGGTAGTCGCGGCTATCCGGATCGCGCACCAGGCACATCAGCGGCGGCTGCTTGCGATTACCCTTGCCTTCTGGGAGCTCCCCGATGAGCTGCTGCAGACCGCCGGGTGTCACATAGCCAACTGCACAGACGAGTGCCTCCGTGAAGCTGAATCCGGCCGTGCTCACGTAACCGAAGACTTGGCGACTGCATTGGCGACGCACACTGTCGCGCATCTCCGCCGGATCGGTGGGCAGCCACAGGCGGCACATCTCCTGCAGCTGGGCACGTACCAGATGAACCGTGTTCGCCGGCCGTATGTGGACACGTTTGCTGGCAGTCTCCTGAAGGCGCCGCTTCTCGCGCACCCTCCTCGATCGCAATCGCTTCAGCTTTAGCTTGTGACTCTGGCGCAGATCCTTGCGCAACTGTTCATTTAGGTCCGGCTGCGGTGGCTCCACGTGAACGGGGGCCTGGTCGTTGTGCTTTAGCTGCCTCCAGCGCTGCTTGTGATCCGCCGCCGTGGGCAGGCAAATCAGGGCGTTGTCCTTCACATGGCCACGGGACAGCAATTGAAGTTGAATCTGGATAATGGCGTTCTCGGGAGCGGCCTGTGGCAGTGGGCTACGACGTCGAATGCTCTCGGCAATCTCCTCCAGCTGCTGGCGATGTCGCAGCACATAGAACGATGATCCCTCGCTCGCAGGAGTGGAAGATGCACGCCAGTCGCGCACTAGTTGCTTCCAGGGAGCAGTAAATGGACTGACCACGGCCAACTTTCGATAGTTGGTGCGCTTGTTGGGCGGCATGCGGAAGTAGCGGGCGCGGAGCTCATCCGCCGAAGCAGCAGCTTTTTGAACTCCTAAACCGATGCAAAGTGAGATGATCTAGGGCATGTGGAATATAGATTCTGACCCACTTACCTGCTAATGTATCTGGCAGATGTATCTCGGCGCCCGACTCCCTAGCCACAGAATCCAGTTCCCGCAGTCCGCCGGGCCGGGCGCCCCACATGGTGAGTGTGAGCCAAAGGATCATGCCGTATCCGGCCGGGGCAATCACATCCCAGCCGCAGCCGTAGGCCAATCTCTTGTACCTGGAGTCCTGAGATCCTGGTCTTTGAATAAGTATTATGGGAAGTGGCTGCATTTGCTGTTCGAAGGCACATGGAGCTCCTGGCACTACGGCATGTTGTTGCCGCAGCTGGTCGTAAGTGTGCGTGGACATGATGCCCTTGGCCAGTCGCTCTCTCGCCTCCTTGCTCCACAGTGGACTCTCCGGCAGACTCTTTGGCTGATTTACGAGAAGATCGCCGGCGGACGGTGGCTGTTCCACTTTGGCGTCTGCTTTCGTACGCTTCTTCGGCCGCTGCAGGCGCGGGTCCACCACAAGGTGGCCCATCACCAGATTGGAGAGCAGTTCGGCGGGCGAGCTCAGCTGCAAGGCTGCCTGGCAGTAGTTGGCTTGATCCTGAAGTTCCACTTCTTGATGCGGACGTAAGCTGGCAAGGAGAACTTTTTGGGCTCTCGGTCCTGTCAAGCGGAAACGATTGAGCTCCCGCTGCAGCAGCACCAAATGTAGGGTGCCATCGGAATTGGAGTAGCTAGGCTGTAGATCGAATGCCTTTGTTTTTGTCCAGAAGCGAAGGGGTTTCGGTTCAGGCTTCTTTTTCGAGCATTCCTTGCCAGGCGGTGTCTCCTTGGACAACTCCACTGGCTCAGTCTTATCCACATCCATATTTTCCTTGCTTAAAGGCAGCTTTTGTTGCCTTGTGGACTTTAGCTGGAACACGCTAAGCAGCTGATTTATAACGGCCTGAGCGCCACTGGGATGCAGCCACAGCCAGAGCGTGTGATCCGCCTGTTCCTCCTCCTCCTCCCGCCGCGGCCGCCACATGAAGCTGGCCCGCTGCAGGGCTCCATGCGGATACCGACCATCCTCAAATATCTCGACGCTGCCCTCGCGTCGTCCGCTCAGAAAAGTCCGGGCCGTGATCCCCAGGCCACACTGCGGACTGGTTAGCCGGGCGAATCCTTCGCGTAGCACGTTCAAGGGCCCTCGCAGCTCCACGCAACCGTAGAACGAGATGTCCTGCAGCAGACAGCGCTCGGCGCTGGCGCGATAGCAGGCGCGGTAGGTCTTGTCGCAGCTGGCGTAGGGCAGTCGGTGGCCCCAGCGGTCAACCATGTGGAATCGCTTCGCGTGCCAGATGTGCGTCTCCAGCCAGACGTGTCGCCTCTGCCGGCGCACGTACTCCCGCATCAGGTTTTTGGGTCGCCGGCGATACTTCCTCGATGGCCGCTTCCCGTTCACCGGCTGGTTGCCGCTCTTGCTCATCTGGGACTTGTGCGCCTGGCGGTACTTGCACGGCAGCCGCTTCGGGTGGTGCGACATGGCGCGGCGGCGCATGTGCTTGGGCAGCGTCTGGAAGATTAGCTTGCTACTCCGCTGCGTCGTCTCCTGGCAGTCGGCCACCAAATTGCGAATCTCCTGCAACGCCTCGGCCGCATAATGGTACGTGGTCACGTGCGACGGCAGTGTGACCCGGCCGCCCACCGCAGCGTCGTACTCCAGCTTCTGGGTGCTCATCGGGGCTAATTAATTTGGACAGGAGTCCAATTCATCCAAAATCAAAACAAACCGACGGCACGTGTGGCGCTTACTTGTGGAACAATCTGGCAGCACTGTTCGATTGCTCTAAGCATGTTGTAATCGATGTTCACAGTTGTCAATATCGATAGGCTGCATGCACGCCTATCGAACTTCGACTCGCCTATCGATTGTGCCCACTATCGGCGACCACTAACACCAACAACGTTTCGGAATTTGCCTGCGTTTTGCTTCGTCGTCGAATTCAATATTCAATATCCCGTGTGTTTTGTGTTGTTTCCCCGCAGCTAGCTAAAAACAAATCGATATGGTGAGTGCAGGCTGTTTATTGCGGCGCTGTTTACTGTTTACGGTCGCACCGCAAGTCGCTTTTCGGCGCCTTGGAAAACCAACACTCAAGTTTCCCTCTTTGTTTTCCTTTCTTCTCCCTCTCTCTCTCACTCTCTTCGCAGGCAGCTTACACCGAGGATCAGTTGGCTGGTAAGTCGAATGAAGAAGAGCGGGGTCAAGGACCAAAAGTCGAATGTCGGCCAAATCACACATATATATATACGATATATATATATATAGAGTATTGATATGTGCGCTGGCACCTAGCGCCCTCTCCCTCCCACTGGCGCACGGCATTGGAATGCGGGAAAGCGATGGCACATATATTTGTGTGCATGAATCATTGATAAAGCAAATACGCTGGAAAGCAGCCATACGAATACGATCGTGACTCATCCAAAAACACACAAAAACGAAGCGAGAAAGTACCAAAACCGAAATTGCAATACCCTGTGCTATATGTTTGTCATGGATTAGCTGTAGGCCAAGTTTCAGGTCTTGATTTCAAAAGACACCCAAGATCTCCATGTTATCGAGCTTGCAATGTATAGAAACTATGCCAGTTATAGGTTATGATCAGCGGATTGTGTTCGGCTAAGGTATATCTTCACAGAATAGCGCCCAACGGCTGTGTACCAAGTTTCACATCAAAATCTCTTAAGACATCCAAGATCCTTCGGTTATCCGAACCCCACACCAAGTTGAATGATAATATTCATAGCAAGCAACAAACGTATGAGCTTCAGCTAGTTAGTTTCTGCCAACAAACAATCATGTTTGTAGGTCATCATGACACTAGTTATTTGAAGACATGCAAACTGGTCGCTTGAACATAGCTTTATAATCATAACCAACACCACAGTATGAGTATTAAAAAAAACACGGTGTAAGCGAAAGGAAGTCAGCGATAAGATATAGATAACAGAGCGGTCTAATGGGATAATCACACGGTTTTCTGACTCGCCGACTGCTCGTTTCAAATAAAACTGCAATTGCAGTTGCAAAAACCGAATTGCCAAGCGATAAGAAGCCAGTCAGTGCCAAAAAACAAAAAAAAAAAATGAAAAATTAAAAACAGAAAAACCGGCTTCCATTTACGGAATATCACCTTCTGTGAGTGAAAATGCAACACGATTTCGGTTCCATGGCGAATCAAATCAAATATTTACGCAATCCCCTGTTTCAACCTAATCAAAGTCAATGGTCTCTGATAATTCAATTCAGTCATGCTGACACTCTGACGTCAGCGTTCAGCCGCATATGCGTATGTACAAGCCATATACACCATATACCATATTTATTTTCCGATTCCAACTTACCTTGTTGCAATCTTTAGCCAGCCGTCAACGTTTTGTCATTGCCTAAAATGGACAAAAATGTGCTGGATTCGTTTGTTTTTATTGCCATTTTTGGATGTCGTATTCGCATGATAACCGAGCATCCGAACGTGTCATCGAATTGTGAACACTCTAGTATTCAGATCTTAAAAGGATCTGCAAATATGTATATTTGTGTATGTTGACCACAGAACTTCAGCAGCTGGGGAACTTACACCGTCACTTGTTTAAATCCAACTGCACTAGACATGCACTCGTTTCGATCCCTTTGAAACAACCATTTCGCGCAGCCTTAGGATTTCTGGGTTTATTTATTTTATTTGTAAACAGACACTTCCCGGTAGAGAAGTGGAGTTTCCCCGCAAAGTGAGGGTATCCCATGGCCAAGGAAGGCGGAGTGGCGGGCAACGGTGCCGATCCGATCCGCTCCGCTCCAATCCGATGGCCAGCCAAATCCGGACAGACGGAGTTTCAGGCAGTCAGTAGCTGGCAAAACGGTCATCGGAGTGGTTCAATATGTATTACTATACGGCGCACGTGAAGCAAACCTTTACCACACTGGAAGGTGATCCATTTAGCCATGTAGCTATTGTTTCCCCCATGCCCTCCCATTCATTTATTTGTAGTTACGTAGGTATATGTAATATATCCCAAGTATTAGGCCCTTATTGCTGGGTTTCTGTAAGTTGTGACGACAATTATACGACGATTTATAAAGCATCTGCCCACAATCACGCAATTTCTATTCGCAGAATTCCAGGAGGCCTTCAATCTGTTCGACAACCGCGGAGATGGCAAGATCCAGCTGAGCCAGGTGGGCGAGTGCCTGAGGGCCCTGGGCCAGAACCCCACCGAGTCGGACGTGAAGAAGTGCACCCACCAGCTGAAGCCCGACGAGCGCATCTCGTTCGAGGTGTTCCTGCCCATCTACCAGGCCATCTCGAAGGCACGCTCGGGCGACACGGCCGATGATTTCATCGAGGGACTGCGTCACTTCGACAAGGACGCCAGCGGGTACATCTCCTCTGCCGAGCTGCGCCACCTGCTGACCACGCTGGGCGAGAAGCTCACCGACGAGGAGGTGGAGCAGCTGCTGGCCAACATGGAGGACCAGCAGGGCAACATCAATTACGAGGAGTTTGTGCGCATGGTCATGAGCGGCTAGGACCATCCCGGTTCTAGCTGTTCAGCTACCAGCTACTAGCTGTAGCTGTCCAACTGTCCAGCACCACGACAATAGAAGCAACACTATATCCAACACAACAGCAACACTAAAACACCTGCCAAGCTAGCTGAGCCGTTCATTCCGCCAGAAGTTCCAACTCCATAATTCCAACTTAGCCATTCTTCCCCCGGATAAAGCATTAAACCAAGGACAACGACCAAGGATTATCGAGATATAACAAATACAGGGGAAAGTGCTTAACAAGCAGCTAAAAACTGAAAAACATAAAACTTCGAGATTGGAGCTATTCCCACTTCCAAAAATAACCATCGATGTAGGCATAGATTCATGATTAACCATAACTAATCACCGCGTCTGTGAATGTGCGTATTATTCTAAAATGGACACTAGAAGGTTAATCAGTAATTACCAGTCTAGTGCAGACGTTCTTTTGTACCAATCACACTCGATATATATATATTACTATACTATACTTCAATGGAAGACAGCGAGAGTATCACGAAATAGTATTTCTAAATTAAATTTGATGTGCGTCGGTGGCGCGTGTCCGTATTTAAATGCGCATTTTGAAGTTTTACATGTTTATTTTTTTTAAATAATTTAATATTTGTATTTAATAAATAATAAAATGAGATCCAATGAATGTGTAGGTCTTTTTACAAAAGAAACGTACTTAAACTATTAAACCAATTGAAACCTTAGCTCTTGCTTTTATTTCTTGATGAAGACGGAAGGTAAACAAAGAAATGGGCGGTCGAAATTATGATTCATGCAAGTTTTTGGAAACTTAACTGAAATTAAGCTAATTTTTGGTATTTTTCGGAGTTCTTGTGCTGCTTGGAGCTCTCACACATTTTTAAATACATTTTTTAATCAACCGTAATGCTAATTACAATATTCACAGCGCAGTGTAACAAAATTAAGCTTTTAATAAATAAAATAAACCTCATAAAGACGATAACTTTTTATCAAAAGTTAGAATTATTTAAATTTTGGTATTCTTTGGACTTAAATACCGCGCTTATATACGCCAGTCTGGCAGCCTTGCCCGCTCGGACAAAATTAATTTGTATACTTTATTTAAGTGGCTGCATTCCTTAACTACTCGCCGCCTACTCAGTGACTATTGACCAAGTGGCCTGCTAGTCCGAAGCAGGATGCCCCGGAACACGGAGGCGGGCGCCGGAAGTGCGGTTACCGGCGGAGTTGGCGGAGTAGGCGGTGCCCCCGAGCCCAGTTCTCCGGTCCAGAAGGTTTGGAAGCCGGAATGTGAGTGAAGGAGCACCTCTTATGCCAATCACATGCTTATGTTATGATTCACCATCATCCCCCCTCCCCCTCCTCCTCCACCACCACCACACAGTGTACAAACTGCAGCTGGAGGCACCGGCTCCATGTCCACTGCGCTGCCAGCGAACACTGCCCCTGCCGCCGGCGAAGAGCACAGCGGAGGCCGTGGAGGCCAACAACCTGGCGGGCAGGCTGTACGGGTCCGAGTACCATGGCCTGATGGGCCACCTGGAGGCGGAGCAGCTGCTGGCCAACGCCCGCGACGGCAGCTACTTTGTCCGCCGAAGCCCCCAGTCCGATGGCTACTACACGCTGAGCCTGCGGTTCAACAAGCGACCCAAGCACTACAAGCTGCTCTACAAGCCCGGCGTGGGACACTATCTGCGCGGCCAGGACAAGCGCTTTGACACGGTGCACGACATGGTCGCCGATGGGCTGATCAACTTCCACATGCAGCTCCACGCCAGCCCCATCATCCAGCAGATTAACCAGCAGACCAAGAACTGCTACCAGCAGAGCCCCTACATGACTTTAAATGGCCGGAAACTGAGAGCTCTGTCCAATGAGCTGGGCAAGGCCAACGCGAAGGAATCCCTGCCAGCCGAGGAGAAGGAGCAGAAGCAGGAGGAGCCGCCACCTCCTGCCTTGGATCCCATGCCGCTGGTCTACGAAAAGCCGCATCACTTCAAGGTGAGTTCAAGCTAAAAAAGCCAACTATAATGCAGCATCTAATCGAATCGATTCCGATCCAAACAGGTGCACAACTTTAAGGGGCTCAACTGGTGCGAGTTCTGCGCCAACTTCTTGTGGGGATTCACAGCGCAAGGCGTCAAGTGCGAGGCCTGCGGCTTTGTGGCCCACAGCAAGTGCTCCGAGCTGGTGCCGCCCAAGTGTGTGCCGGATCTGAAGCGCATACGCGGCGTATTCGGCACGGACCTGACCACCATGGTGCAGCTGGAGTCGCACCATCAGATACCCTTTGTGGTGCGCCGCTGCGTGGAGGAGGTGGAGGCCCGGGGCATGCTGCAGGAGGGTATTTACCGTGTGTCCGGCTTCTTCGACGAGATCGAAGCCCTCAAGCTCGCCCTGGATCGCGAGGGCGAAAAGACGGACATGTCGGAGACGGCGTACGGCAATGTGAATGTGATTGCCGGGACGCTGAAGCTCTACCTGCGCCTGCTACCCGTGCCGCTCATCACATTCCAGGCGTATCCCAGCTTCATGGCAGCAGGACGTGAGTCATGGCCTACCACAAGCTCATCCCATTCTATCTTTTTCATCTGTCATCTGTTGCAGGCACCAGCAATCAGGCGGAGCAACGGCAGCTCATGGCGGAGGCAGTGCGTCGCCTGCCGCCCGCCCACCACTCGTGTCTGCAGTACATGCTGGAGCACCTGAAGCGGTAAGTGTGTGTGGCTGCCAACATGGGCACTGTGCTCTAAAGCAAACCCTTCTGTCCGCAGTGTGGCCTCCCACTACGCCGTGAACAAGATGAACGAGCACAATCTGGCCACCGTGTTTGCGCCGACCCTGATTGCCACGCCCCAGCACATGACGAACCTCACGGAGGAGATATTCATGCTCTCCTCGCTCATCACCCACTGCAATACCATATTCGCCCCATCCTGAGCAGCCTGGCCACCAGTTACCAGCCATGGTACGCATGCTATCCATGGTACCCCAATTAGAGGAGCACGGCGATGCGAATCGCCTGTCCACCGGCCCACCTGTCCACCCGTCTCTTTCGAAACGAATCCTTAACTTTGGCACGTGTCCGTGCCACGGCGATTCCACCAAAAAGAACTTAGCCTAAGATCAAATGTCTGCATCGAATGCCGAATGCTGCGGCTCGATGCTTTTTACACAACTTTTATCTGCACGAAACGCAGGGAGGGCACACAACAGACCCAGTAGAACACATTGAATGTTGAGGAGTACGAATTTAGCGATTTTTGGAAATCCTTTTACGCGTTTACTATTTTGCGTCACAATAAAGAAGCATATTTATTATACACACACATACGCCATACACGCATGTGTGTGAACGTGGCCAACGCCGTTTGTTGGTATGGAATAGGCATTTAGCCCGAATTTCGAACAGGGCAGGCGCGCAGTTTACTGGCAGCACGTTTTTCCCAACGATTTGGTAGGACCGAGTTTTCCTATAAGAGCAGGGCACAAGGCAAAATCACTTTCGATCTGAATTCACCGGGACTAGTCGACTGATTTCTCTATTTAATTCTCTATTTTGCTGGCCAAAAAGTTAGATTGTGCTCTTTCCAAGTTTCTTTGTTTTTCGGTCACAAAGTTGAATTGAATTTCGATTTGAGTTTCCGAAGCAATACGAAATGCCGAAGGACGTGGCCAAAACCAAGGGCGGCTACATAGCGCTGAGGAATGATGCGAGCGACGGGAAGCCCGGAACATCGAAGCAGAGCAGGAATTCTAACAACATTGAGAGTAAGCTGAAGGAGATTAAGGGGCAGAAGCCGCACTTCACCAACTTGGCCGGCTGCCTGACGGATCTGGTGACTCCAGTGACTCCAGTGACGGCCAAGGTCATGACCAATAAGACCAAGAACACGGAGATGTGAGTTGTGAGCTTGCTGCTAAGCTGTATTTTGTGCCGCCAGGCAGTCCTCATGTTAATCTTAAAACGTTTTTATTCCTTGCCACAAACTTGGCCATTTCCAGTAGAAATATATCGAAGGTACACAATTGCAATCGTATTACCAATACTACTCCTATTGGCAACATGTACTCAAACTCTTCTTCCGTCCCCAAACGCGTGTAGGAATCCGGCTGACCAGAACAGCGACGACGATGCTGAGGACCAAGGCGATTATGGTGGTGCTGGTAAGAGCGCAGTTGCTGGTGCCGCTGATGCAGATGCGGAGCAGAAGAGCACGCTGTTTGCTGATACCATGGCATTCGTGGTGCAGCCGGATGGCTCTCACAAGGTGTTAACCTCGCGCGACCCGGTGAGCGAGGAGGAGCAGAATGCACCCATGCGTGAGATAATCGTCGGCGATGGCGTGCTCGTCATCTTGACCGGCGACAATGGCGAGGTGGTCTACCGTCCCGATGACTCTGTTATCATCGATGTCGAGGATAGCCGCGTCTTCGTGGTCGGTGCCCAGGAGAATGATGTTACATACATCGAGGATGACGATGGCACCGGGATGGAGGAGTAGTGCGTGCGGGGACCGGATGCCAAACCAAACGAGCCAAATATACTGTTTACACTAATTGAATTAAATAAATATGCAAAGCATTTGAATATATAAATATTTCGTCATGGCTTACCAAGTTGAAAATCCAAACACTTGTAATCATAGTAGCATAGCAGCCTTTGACTTCCACGTTATCCGTCCAGTGCTTTGGATCAGTCATTGTATCGCTCGGAAGTGAAATTCTCATTTCTCTCTCGGAACAAAATTTCGCTTTTAAGCCATTCGTTTTTGAAATCCTTGTATTATAATGCTCCAGAACGTGAGGCAGGTGGTGGTGGCTCCTGGGCGCCCCCGCATAGGAGTCTTCTACAAGCAATCGGAGCTAATGCGAATGCTGCCCGAGATTCCCAAGCTGCGTAGCTTCTTCGATCTCTTTGTGGTCAATGGACGTGGCCTGGAGGCCGGCGGAGAAAAGCTAGAGGGTAAGTCATCGCGCACTAGCATCCGTGTCCACCTAATGCTTGCCCTTCATGTAGCCATCGTATGCATGGAGCGTTGCATACGGCTGAGGGATGTGGCGGACTGCCTGCGCACCATGGGCCTGAGTCCCAGTGACGATGCGGTGCGGAAGCTTCTGGAGGAGCATGTGAGTTGGCGCGAGGCGATGGGTATAAACATCGCGCAGCGGGCCACCTTCGTGCTGGTGCTCACGCTCTACTGCCAGCTGGCCGAGCTGGAGGCGGAGAAGGTGGTGGTGGACAAAGGTTCCTTCGTCGAGAACGCACTGCGCGTGCTGCGCAGCCGTGATCCGCAGGGTACCGGCATGCTGCCCTACAGCGAGCTGCGCCGCATGCTGACCACCATGGGCAACCATCGGCTGGAGGAGACGGAGGCGTACGGCGTGCTGCACCGCGCCGTCGACATTGATGGCAATGTGCACTATGAGCACCTGGTGCGTCAGCTGTTTGCCAAGGATCCGCTGGCGGAGGAGCGGCTGCAGCAGGCGCAGCTCTTTCTGCAGGCGGTCGGACGCAATGCCATTGACATGGACATGAGCAAGCGGGACGAGTTCATCCATGCCATCCGGCTGGCGGATCCCATGTCCTCCGGGTACATTCAGCCGGAGCGCCTGCTCGAGGTGCTCAATCGCAACGATGAGCAGTTCACCAGCGAGGAGCTGAAGTTGCTCACCGAGGGAATGGAGGACATCCAGTGCGACCGTGGCATCAACTATCGCCGCTTCCTGCAGCTTATCATGAACGAGTAGTGCCTGGAGTGCTGCACTCTTAGATCCCTTGGCATTCTGCTGGCAGCTGCTGCTTTTTCGTAAATCCACTGTGAAATCTCGAATCGAAATTGCATTAAATAAAACCGCGTTCTTTTTGTGCGACGGTCCGGCAGCACTGGCTGTTCTATTTTTAGATTGCCCCTATGTTTCGGATCAGCCCAGTGCAGGGCTGCCAGATCGGGAGAACACTGCTTTACTCGCACGCTCTCTACTCGAATGTAAGGCAAATGTAGAATGTAATTACCATGCACAATACATTTTTGAAAATATCTACATTACAGCGTATAATACATGGCATATCTTACGCACGTATTACTACATTACATTTACACGACATGTGCCTGCATTACATCGTGTAACAGCAAATTAGTTTACGTGTCAGAAGCATTTGACATCGCGTAAAAAGTGCCTTACACCTTACACCTTTTGACATGGAAAATAATATGTAATTTGTGAAACAATTGTTTACAATGTAAGTTTTAATAGATATGTAATCCATTCTTTCTGTTAATAATCTGAAGCCGCTAAATGGAAACATCCCAGAAATAAAACCAAACCATGTTTATATTTTATATATCATCCATTTTATTTCATCTAACTTTCATATATAAGTATGTGTATTGTATGTGGATTTGTTTTGTTTTTTCTTCTCTAAGTAATTACACAATTTGCAGTTACCTATGTATCTTTGTTCTTGTCTCAAAAAGTTTGAACCTGAAGACAAAAAAAAATTACAGAAAAATCATAGCAGAGGCAGTGGACTGGTTTTTTTTTCGATCGTGAGATATATAATATATTGGATTGATTGAATTTTGATTTGGTATGTACATTTTTACAGGACGTAAGACATAGGATACAAAAAAAAAGTCACTAATTTTAAGTCGCAAAAAAAAGGGTCTTAAAGTATAAAAAGCCTTGTTTCGAATGGACAACTAAATTAAATCACATTTAGCATATTTTAAAAATTTCGCAAAATCGTTGCAGCTCATTTTACGCGCTAATGTCTTGTGTTTTACTGTTTAATCCGTCATGCGTATTGGTAATAATTTAATATTTACACTAAAAAAAAATGAGAGAATATTTGTTATTGTATATAGATTAATTACGAGTGCTCTTAGGTGTATGAAAAAAAATGTTTTCTTTGCTTTAAGATTAGGTTTTTGTGTTTCATTTTCATTTTCATTTTGCTTTCGTTTTGTTTTCGTTAGTTTTATTTTTCATTTGCTTATTTTTCTGTCATAAATGTAATGCTATTAATTAATACGATTTCTATCGTGGGCCGTGAAATGTCGCCCGTTTGCGCTTACAAATTCTTCATTGCATTTAGCCGGATGTGTTTCGAATCCTGTAGGTTTATCGTTGTCCTTAGAACAACACATCGATGTACATGTTTCATCTGGGTCCCAAGTGCGCCTGCTCCTGCTTCACTTTCAGCAGCAGCTGCTCCTGCAGACGCATCTCCTCGTCGTGGTCGTCGCAGATGTCTATCTCCGGATCGGCGTCCGCATCCACATCCGCGTCCACGTCCGCATCCGCGTCCGCATCGCCATCGTTGTCGTTGTCGTGCTCGTTGTTGTTGGTGCTGGTGTCGTTGTCCACGGGCTCCACGTCCTCCTCCACCTCACAGTCCTTGTCCAACTCCATGTCCTCGATGTCGTCCTGCTCCTCCTCCGCCTCCGACTCCGCAATGGTCACGGCTGCGGATGCGGACGCGGAGGCCACTGCCGCTGCTGCGGCGGCCGCAGCGTTCCGTGCGTTTGCTGCTGCTGCAACAGCTGCTGCGGCCGCTGCAGCAGCCACCGCTGCCTCAGCATAGCCGGCTGCAGCATTGTGATGGTGCATGTGGTGCACCGCATGGTGGTGCTGGTGGTGGTGATGCTGCTGCTGCTGCGCCTGCTGCTGTTGCTGCTGCTGCTGCAGTTGCTGCAGGTGGTGCAGATGCTGCTGCTGGTTGTACGGGTGGTGTGCCGGTGGCCCAGCTGAGCCCGAGCCCGAACCCGAGCCCGAACCCGCTCCCGAACCAGAACTGGATCCTGAACCCGAGCCCGATCCTGCCACTTGCTGCTGCTGCTGCAAGGCGCTCTCTGCGGCGTGCAAGTGGTGGTGGTGGTGATGCTGCTGCTGCTGTTGCTGCTGCTGCTGCTGCTGCTGCTGGTGGTGCAGCAGCATGTGGGCGTGTGCCTGCGCCTGGGCATGAACGTGGGCGTGATGATGGCCCTTGTGGTGGTGATGGTGATGGTGGTGTCCCTTGCCACCAGCGGAACCCGCCGCCGGCGGTGGTGCGTCGAAGAGGAGACGCGAGATCGAGAAACTGGAGATCGGTGAGTTGTGTGTGCTGCCCGCCGAGTAGCTGGTGTTCGTATCATCCGAGGTGGGCGTCTCCCGGTCACTCTCGTCGCTCTTGAGCAGCTCGGCAGCCTCCAGCGACTTCTTGTGCATGCCCAGCAGCCAGGGCGCCACCGACTCATCCTCCTTGGCCGACTTGATGATGGTCTCCGGCAGCGGCAGCGAGTGCCTCACCATCGCCCCATACAGTCCGTACTCGGCCATTTTGGTGCTGTGGCCCCAGCACTTCTCCGTTTTGCGCCACTTGGCCCGTCGATTCTGGTACCACACCTGCGGATTGGGTAGAAAGGATGCGTCAATTAGTGGGGGCCAACTCTAGTCCATAGCACACTAGCTTAATCTGTTATCACAATCAAACGCATGCCCCATAATTGCTTCAGTGCACTGAATCGGCGGATTAAATTAAGAAATTATTGGGGGCTTATTGGCGAGCACAAAAGAATGCGCAAATCTGGGAAGGGCAAAAACTAATTAATTTAACAGGGCGCCTTCCCCTTTGTCACAACAACACCACTTGTTCAAGTACTTATTAGCAACAACATTAAACATTAACAAGAAAGAGGAAATGCTGCCAGCCGACGACATTAAACGGTCAATTTTCAATTTTCGCCAAGTTTGCGGCCGCTTGCGCCCGCTTTCCCCGGGGACAACTTAATCTGCTGTCGTGAAAAGTTCAAGTTTTCCCAGGGTTGCTGCTGCAGCGACATGTGCCGCAATTCTCCGAGGACCAAGAAGCACGGAGCAAGGACGAAGGCCGAAGGACGATGGCACAAGGAACGAATCGCTTTAAACTCCCCCACCATTTCGCCACGCGGCGAGCAGCTCACAAATTTGTATTTTTTATTCGAGTCGGTGTGATGTCAACATTTGCATTTACATTTGTTTGCCTTGTTTATTGTTGCACTTGAGCGGCAACACGAAAAAAGCAAAGCGAAAACATGGCAAATTAAATCTGCTTGAGTTGACAACACTTAACACCCCCTCGCATCTGTATCTGTATCTGCGTCCGAATCCGAATCCGAATATGTATCTGTATCTGAGCCTGAGTACGCATGTAGCTGTTCATGAAGCCGGGGGATGCGGCCCTTCTGGGCGGACTGGCTGAAACTCAATCGGTGTGGCTAATGCCATGATGAATGGCCTTTTGAAAAGTGCCTAAAAAACAGCTCAATCGCCTGTGCCATTAAAAGTAGCTTTGGAAATATGGAAACATTTCAATTGCGATTCTTCAAACTCGTTATCAGCACCTTACTCGTATCAGCTTATGAACGGAACAACTTTGCTCATCCAGTAGTGAATTGAAACTAGACCAACCATACTAAAGTTAAAAAATATGGGGGGACACGCCTGTGCTGCACAGCCATAACCTCCTTTGTTTAAATGTTAATTACATAATTATGCATAATCATTTTTAATTTCGCTTTTTGTGCGCTGATATTAACAGCTCATTAAAAGCGCGGCAGAGAAGAAAGGCAAAAGTGTGTAATTAATGCAAGGAGCAACGAAATTATGCAAAATTACAAAACAAAAACCAAAAAAAAAACTAAAAATAGATGGTGCACTGCATTTTGCAATTTGCAATTGTTAGTGAGCTCGCTGTTACGTTTTATTGCAGTAAAAAATGTGCACTTTAATAGGTGTTAAAAGCAGCTTTGACTTTATGTGTGCAATTCATTTGCATTTCTGCAAAATTACTTGGAAATGCATTTGGCTCACACGCTTTAATGGTTATTGCATTTAGCAGTGTATTTTCCCCTTTCCAATCTTATCAAGCAATTTCACATCGATTTATTTAATGGTTATCCTACTTGCTCAAACTCAAAAGTTTCGAAATTCCTGTTTCTTTTGATTTTATTTTTCGGGCGAAGAACCCTTGAGAAATTGAAAATTATGCAACTCTTTTGCTCTTTTTTTATGTTCGTCTTTGAAGTGCAAGTGCAGTTTCTTTTGTCTTTCGAAAATCGCGTATTGAAAGTGGCATTTTTATGGCATTTATGGCAATTTTGAAAAATTTGAGCATGCGGTGAAGTGCAAGTGCATTTTTTTCTTTCCATTTAGCGCAATATGCATTGTTTAAATCGAGATTGTTTTTTGTTTTCTCAACTGGGACTGCTCTTTGTTTTCCCTCTTCTCTGCTTACATGTATGTGTGTGTGTGGAAATTAGCAAGCAAAAAGGGGCGAAGTAAGCGGCAAGGAAATTGGAAAATTGGCAGACAATGCAGCTCCTAGCTTCGTCCTTGTCGCACCTTCAACAGGTGACAAAAGTGTCTTATTGCCCAGCTATTTCACTTATTAACTACGTGAATAGTTGGTAATAATATTATCTTAACAAATCTGGGCTTGTTAGCCATGCTAAGTAAATACTTTGCTTGGGGCACATTTGCTGCCCAGAAAATTGCAGCTAAAAACTGGTTTTACTAGTTGGTTTTCCGACACTTTTGTCGCCTGTTCGTTAACTTTTGGCAATGGCAACGTTTTTTGGCAGCTCGCAAGAGCCAAAAAGCGCTAACTAACAGCCAATAAGTGTAAGTGAGAGAGAGCACGCGCTTCCAGAGAAAGAGAAAGAGCGAGTGAGGGAGATGGACTGATCAACGTGTTTGGCCATGTTTCTTTTGCTTCGCTTCGAGGGGAAATTTATGCAAAACCGAAAAAAGGGTAAGAATTGCGGGAAAAAAGCACACACATAATACGCGAAATGCACGCAAAATGGAATGCAATTAAAGGCGGCAGGCAAAAAACAAGCAAAGAGGGAGAGAGAGGGAGAGAGCGAGGAAGAGAGAAGTTGGATTCTTTTTTCCGAATTTGCATGGCTGCCGTTTCTCTTTCTCTTCCTCAGCACACTTCCTCTTTCGCCCGCCCCTTTCTCCGCCCATTCTTATAGTGCTGCTAATGATTGCCTCTCCGCCTCTCCTCATCGCCTCCCCCCCATCCGCTCTTCTTCTCCTCCTCCTCCTCCGGCACTCTCCTCTTCCAGCTGTGCGCCATATTTGCACTTAATTGAAGTGTATTTGCATGTGTGTGAGTGCTTCGGTTTTGTATTTACTGCAGCTCTTCCTCTTCTTCATTCTGCCCGACTGTCGGCTTGTGTCGTTGTTGTTTCGCTTTTTCACTTTTTTGCTTTTTTATTTTGTTGTTGCCTTTCAGCCAATTGTGCTTGTTAATTTGATTTTCGCACACAAATGCAAAAAGCGAATTGTACTCACACCCGCACACACAGAGTGCATTTGATGTGGCGCCATCTTGCGGCTTTTCAAGTGGTTAATGGAGTAACAGCACAAGTGGGGTTGATTTATTAGCGAGCTGTCCCCAAAAACGAAAAATGCCATTTGAATTCTCGATCTCGCGTGTTTGCACTACTGTAAGTAAGTAATCCCTGTCTACCATTTATTTTTATTCCGCAATGAGCACTTTAAACGAACAATTCCACGGACCACTTAACTGTTACACGCTACGCGTTGATGAGAGTAAACGTGTGCCGAGCTGCGATCACTTATCTGTTTCTAACTGTTCCTTGGGTGCGCTCTCTCTCCTACTTATGTAGCCCTCTTATGTGTAATGACACTCTCTGCGGCTCTAACTTGAGCTTGCTCGCTCTTTGTGCTTCACTTTGCCTCCAGTTCGCATTACCGAATCAGTGTAATTTGCAATTTTGAAGCTCGCACCTCGTGTTTCACGCTCTTGTATCGAATTTTTGTGTGTTTTTCTTCTTTCTTCTTTTTTTTTGTGTGTTTTTTTTTTTGGAGTGTCGGCGGGTGCCGGCCGCACGTTTTCTTACTTCATTCCGTTTCCGTTTTTGTTTCGCTACTTGCACGTTGCAATTGCAATTGTGTGCACTCGTAATTACGTAATCAGCGAGGCCTCATTACGTGTGGCAACACTTGCCAAGTGCCATTCGCACTCCCCATTTGTGAAATTTTCCTCGCACGAGACTCCGACTCCAACGCTCGCAGCCAAAAACACTCCCCCTCGAATCGAAGCGCCTTTGATTGCAATCTTTGCGGAGCTGCTATAAAAAGAAGCCCATAAAAGATGGCCGTAAAATGGCAGCTGAAGGCCCGCGCATCCTCAGTCGACAGTGCTACGTGACAGCCGCAATGGCCCCCAATCCCCCAGGATGCAGGTGAGTCCCTCTGTATCAATCAGTGTTCAGCGAAACCTGATCTACCTGATTTCTTCACTTTTACTGGACATGTTGAATGGAGTGCTCACCTGAATGCGATCCTCGGCGAGGCCAGTTTTCATGGACAGCAGCTCCCGCGCACTCACGTCCGGGTAGTGGGCCTCCTTGAAGGCCTTCTCCAGCTCCTCCAGCTGGCTGCTGGTGAAGATCGTGCGTCCGTGGCGCCGCTTGTTCTTCTTCTTGCCGCCGGGACCGGTGCCGCCAGGACCCACAAGCACATCGGCACCATGGGCGGCCAGCAGACTATTGGGATTACCTCCAGCTCCGCCCGCTGCTCCCAGAAACGCCTCGGCATGATGGGCATGGGCGTGGGCGGCATGGGCGGCGTGTGCGGCATGGGCGTGGACATGGGCATGGGCATGTGCATGCGCCTGGGCGTGGGCATGGTGGGCATGATGGGCGGCGGCAGCGGCAGCGGCATGATGATGAGCGGCGGCCGCAGCAGCCGCTGCATGCTGATGGGCGGCCAGCGCGGCCGAATGATGCGGACCAGCTGGCGAGGAGCGACTGCCGGAGCTGCCACCGTTTCCGGCATTTCCCGATGCCGAGGAGCTGCTGCCCGAAGTGCCCGATCCTCCGCCCGATCCACCCACTCCGGCTCCCCCGCCGGATCCACCATTGCTGGCCGTTGGCGAGCCCAGGTGTCCCAGGCCATTGGAGGTCGGATTGCCGCCACCAGATCCCGATCCCGAGCCTGATCCATTGCCCGATGAACTGCTATTCTTGCTGGGCGACTGCTCATCTCCACTGGCGTTGGCCAAGCTGCTGGCGTACTCCTGACCACGAGCGGCAGCTTGTTCTGCGGAAGAAAACGGGATGTAAGGGTAAGTGATCCATTTTCATATATACTATGTAAGTAGGAACTACCATTAAAAGTTCCTGGGTAGATGAAAATCTTCAAGTGCGGACACTGGGAGTATTCAAACCAGAATATTTTATTTCTTTCCATTTTTCGCAACTTTTTTATCAAAAATGCAAAAATGTAACACTCTTTATTTTGTGCTTTGTTTGGTGAAAATTCCCTATCGACCTGCATTCAAACCAGGAGATTTTAATTTTTTATCAAAAATGCAAAAATTGAACACTCTTTATTTTGTGCTTGTTTTGGTAAAAATTATCAGTATTTTTCTCATAGCAATAAAAATAGTTGTCCAAAACAAGAATGTCACACCTCGTTGAATTCGTAACAAAATTCCCTATCGACCTGCATTTAAATCAGGAGATTTTAATTTTTTGCCATTTTTCGCAAATTTTGATGATGGTACCCCTTATCAAAAATGCAAAAATTTAACATTATTTTTTTCTGCTTTTTTTGTTAAAAATAGTCACTTTTTTTTCGATAGCAATAAAAATAGTTGTCTAAAACTAGAATGTCATACCTCGTTGAATTCGTAACAAAATTCTCTATCGACCTGCATTTAAACCAGGAGATTTTAATTTTTTGCCATTTTTCGCAAATTTAGATGATGAAAATGCAAAAATTTAACATATTTTATTTTGTTATTTTTTTTTAATCGCTAGCGCTTTATATATTCCCTATTTTCCCTATATACATATATGTAATCAGGTTTCAAGGGAAGACCTCAACCCCGTCCCATGCGCCAATGCGAATTCCTGGCGCTTGCTGAACACATGTCGTACGCTATAAGATGAGGATGTGGCCCCCGATTCCGATTCCGATTCCTATTCCTATTCCTATTCCGATTGCGAATGCAGGCAAAACCCAAAGCAAAACCCAATCCCTGTGGCAAATCCTATTTCCCTTAAATGGCAGACAATGGCGAGCAGATATTCGAGAAGTCGATTTTTCGCACACGATAAGCGGCAGCTGGAAAATCCATGCTCCATGCCCATGCCCATTCAGCTCGATTGTGTCGCGTAGATTTTGACAAGTTGCCTGGATTTTTATTCAAATGTCAGCGAAGGGTTAAATGTGTTTGTGTTTGCACCTTCCTAGAAAATCGACAAAATAGCAACACACACCCTTTGGATGGCAAATATTTTCTTTGGCTTGGCTGCTCCGGCTCCTTGAGGATGACGGCTGACGGGAAGGCGGAAAACCGAAATTGGCGGAAAGGGACGAAAGGACGAAGGAACGAAGGACGAGGTCCTGTGTCCTGGGTCCTCAGTTTCGTGTGCCGTCTTTGTTTTGACAATTAGGGTGTTAGGGTGTTAAGTGGTTTAGCCCTTTTTTCGGTCTCAAATTAAACGCGAATCGGCTTAGGCGTGTTGCACAGGGCGTTCTATTGTGATTACCAGAAAGAGCCGATTCAAAAGGATAATACTTCATAATGATAATGGAGCTGATAATGATGTGGATGAGGTCGTCGCACACGAAAGACTATCTTTTCTTTGCTGCGCTTCCGGCCACTTAATTTGACCAATCTATTGATGGAGCATACGCTTTAATAAAGGTAATGGGTTTTTCTTTTTTTTCGGGCAACTCGATATTTTAATAACCAAATTCAAAACATAAGCAGTTCTAAACTACGTTTCAACTGTATTATCAATTGAAATGATAAAGCGCTTACTGGGAACTTGCTAACGAACCAGAGATTCCAACGCATCCCGTTCCCATTCGCTGCTCTATAATTACTATACTTGTATATGGAGCCAGACCTAGAGCGGTGCTTTTATTGCCTGGCTACTTTGGCGGCACAATTAGACACACATCAATTAGCAATTAGCTGGTCAGCGAACGACAGCTGACCAACCCTCCCCCACATCCCCCATCTGCATATATGTTTGTATGCTATATGTGTGTATTCAGATCGAAGCCAAAGTCAGACCCTCGCAGAAGTGCTTAAAAAGCACTCGCACACTTATAAATAGCCATAATAATGGTATATATATATATATATATATATATATATATATATGTATGTGTATATAAATAGGAGGGAGCGATGAGTGGTCAGCCACTTTGGCCAGCTATCGATGTCCCCTACACTGCGCGCAAATAGTGTGGGCTGTTCAACTGAAATTGTTGCAAACCAATTCTGAATTTCGATCTGTACTGGTACATGTGCGCTTCATTTTGGAATGCTGCCAATTGCAATTGAACTGGGCCCTGCTTTTGCGCAGTGTGCAGCCTGGTCTGGTCCAGCTCACTTACATATATTCCATTGAGTTCAGTTCTGTTCGGTTCGTCAACTAATTTAATTTGCTACTCGGGTAAGTCAATCGGGGCATGAGTTGCTTGATTTTCTGTTTTCTGTCATGCGATATTTTGTGCCCCTCGTGGCCCGTCGAACTTTTCCGTTTGCCGTTTGCCATTTTCCCTATTTCATTACATTTCATTTTCGTTTTCATTTTCACGTTTTCGTGCTCACGTTGATGCTCTTGCCCATTTTGCGGGGTTTTCCTGGCTCGTTTTCCGCCTAAATTAATTTGATATGTACTCGTACTCGTAGTTCTTTTCCTGGTTTTTGTGGCTGAGAGGGTGTAATATATACGAGCATCTCCTTTGTGTCCTGTTCCCTTGGACGTGGATCCTTTCGGGATCCTTTGTGGCGCGATTAATTGTTCAATTAAGCAATATTTTGATCGAATGGCTTTTGTTCTGTGCGGCATTCCATGAATTTCATTAACTGCCCATCGAAGCGGTCACGATAATATGCCAATTTATTGGGGTATTTAATTGGTTTCGGCGCTTAGTTCCAACTTGGTTGGATTTCATTGAAAGTGAATGATTAACTCGCAAATCTAGTGAATTAATGCCGGAATTTCGAGGTGTTTGGTGAACCACTTCAAGCAAGTTTACCCTTAAATATTCGCTTAGTTTTCTACTTGGCATTGGTGCTATGCATATTTATTGCTTTAATTTGTGCAGCACTTTCTGTAGTTTTCGTACCACCTATCCCATTGGGCGAGTTGGATTTATGGACTCGACTACCCGGGAACTCCTCCTGATAAATGGCAGCCGTCCAAGTAGCAGATCCTCCAGAAAAGGACCCCCCGCCATTCTCCACAGACGAAATGTAAAATTACCAATAAAGTCAAATTGAAATTGCCAGACATATTAATAAAAGCCCACCAACCACCGTTTGGCATCAGGAGTAGAGTCGAGTGGAGTGCTGTGTTGTGGAGTGGAGTGGAGTGGAGTGGATCTATGCCTGTCTTGGGTCGTTTTCTAACGCGATTACACTCGCAGAAATCGAGTGTGCTCGCACCGCACTATGTACTATAATATACTTGTTTGACAGGAATGAACTTTGCAAACAGCCTAACAGTTTCATGTGCTCGCACATTTTTTCACCAGCATTAGCTGCGTTTCTTTTTTCAGTGCATCATTGCGTAGTAGCTGAACGATTTAGTGGATGGGCCACATGGGTGCCACCAGGCGATATAAGAAGTGAATGCAGAAAACCCCCACAAACGATTTATACTTTCCCCTTCTCTCCAACAATTTTACTTTTTTTCCGCTTTTAATTTTATTTTTTCGCCCTAGAATGAGACGGCGAGTGCGAGAGACAGGGAGAGGGAAGAGGAAAATTTCTGTTGACAGGAAATACACTCGAAATTGGCAATTTTGCATTTACGTTAATAATACTCAAGCGTATTTACTACTTACACACTTTTTACAAGAAGGCGGTTGTCTAGGCGAGAAATGGGTGGGAGTGGGGGGGTGGATTTTCCTTGACTCTCCCACTCTTTTCTTCTTCCTTTGCCTGTTGGCTTATTTTTTTTTTCTTTTTTTTTTGGACCCCAATAAGAAAAACGTATTTATTTGCGCCAAGGCAACATTGCCCCATTGGGTGGTGCTGGTGGTGGTGCCGTCGCCGGGTGGGTAGTCCGTTTTTCCGGGCGTTTTCTCGGGGGTTGGCTTTTCTCGTCTGGGGCGAAAGACGAGGGCTAAGTATAGCTGAGCCAATATGACGCGCAATTATTTGTAATGGAGACGTAAATAAGTTGAAGAAGCAAAGTGGTAAAAGAAAAATGGCAAGGCAAGTGGGTGGTGGGGTGGTGGGGTGTTGGTATAGCTGGGTGGCTGGGTGGCTGGGTTGGCTGCCTACTTCCACCCAACTTGTTAGTTGTTACACAACGGAGAGACTTGCTTTTTGTTTTGGGGTTGCCTTTTCGGCATATCTCCCACTTTTTCGGGTGGTTGTTTGTCGCCGCGGGGGAAGCGAAATTTTCGTGCTTTTTACAGTGGGGCGGGGCAGTGGGGTTTTTCCGAGGTTTTATTTTGGAGGACTACGCAGTGTGGGTGGCTGGACGTCCCGCAGTTAGCTCGTTAACTCGATTTGCGCTCGCATTTCGCTTTGTTGCCGTTCCCATTGCCCTTGCTCTTGTAATAAATACGAAAAGGCGTTGTTTTTCCAAGATGGCGGATCAGTGTGTGTTCGTGTGTGTGTGTGCGAGCGGGACACACGCAGACAGAAAGAGAGTGGGACGGAGACGGAGGTACTTTGCGCTTAAAGTTTCAATAATTGAATGAAAACTATTTACAAAGTAAATGCAGCGAAATATGTGAAAGAAAGTGTTATTAGCTGCATAGTTATGTACATAGTTACCAAAATTTTTTTATACAACGTATTTGAATGTTACAATTTGAATGTTTTAATTTGAATTTTCTAATTTTAATATTTTATTTTTAATTTTAATGTTTTAATTCGAATGTTCTAATTTTAATGTTTCAATTTCAATGTTTTCATTTTAATGTACCAATTGTAATGTTCTGATTTTAATGTCGTTTAATGCTAAGTTCCAATTTTAATGTTTTAATTTCGTATTTTTATAGCATAACATCGAACAATTAATAAGAATGTACTTGTGAATCCTTAGGCGGCGCAGGACCCCATTTCCCCGTTGAAACTCAAACAAAAAGCAATGGCAAGAAACGCCAAGGGAAAAGCAACAATCAGACAATGACAATTGAGGAAAAAAGCGCTGGGAAGGTGTGGAAAAGTGGGGTGTTGTGGGGCCGCGGGCTTTTCCCGCTCTTGGTTTTGTGTTACGCTTATTTTCCAATTTCGCTCGCTTTTCTTTTTATTTGCAGACTTGCAGCCATTGATTTTCCGAGCTGTGCTTAAATTTGCTTACTCGCCTTGAAACCAAACCCCCCACCCCGCCAGTGGATTTTCCAACGCCACCCCCCCAAACACCCAACCACTTGACGCATTGTTGCTGTGTATTGTATTTCTATTTTCAAGCTGATTTTCTGCCTTTTCTCCTTGTTGTTCTTGTTGTTGTTTAGCCGTGTTTTCCCTGGTCTTTTCTCCAACCGTTTTTTTTTTTGTGTTGTATTTTCCTCTGTTTGTTTGAAAGCTTTCCGTTTCTGTTTTTCCATCCATTCGGCAGCGGAGCAGTGAAGCCTGAATGAAATAATTGGGTAGTTAGTGCGATTTTCCTTTTCCTTTCGCAGGCCCCTTGAAAATCGCTTCTACTTCTGCTGCTGCTGCTGCTCTCGTCTCGCTTTGCATTCTTCCGCTTTTAATTTATTTATACGCCCGACACTTGAGTGAGTCAGGAGCTTTTCTCAGCTTTTCTCCGACGTTTACCTCTGCCGCTGCTGCGCACAAACAGTTTTCCCCAAAAGCCTCCCCCCCTCCCCCCATTTTCACCTTATAATTAGACATTATTTCGCGTTCAGTTGGTTTCTGTAGTTGGCAAAGTGGGCGTGGCTCGAATAGGTGGCTATTAGCTAATGAAATTCAGCCAGCAATGGCACATATCGGGTTAGAAGTGTGGGGAAATCGAGAGGGAAAATTGTGTTGTTCGACGTGAGCCGTAAACCTGGGGTTAAAGTTCACGTTGACGGTTTTAAAGTGGGTTATTCCACCTCATAGATTATACATTTAATAATCCCAGGGTAATCTAAACCAATAACTTTACTCTCTGATGCCAAATTATAGTACAATTTTGGTATCAAACATTTGTACCCATTCTCAAAGTTTTAGCTAACGGAAAACGCAAACAAGAAGAACATGCTTCGAATCAGAAGCGAAGCCAAATTGTATGTTTCACTTTTGTAAAATTCATTTGGCCATAAAACGGGCAGGGCGCAGTTTGGAATTGAGCACTTTTCGGCCCTCAATTTGGGCCAACTCGCAAATGGTCGGTCGGAACGTTGTTCCATTTAAATGGGCAACTAACTTGAAACCGGCAAACCAAACAGCCGAAGTACCAACAACCAACCCTTTTGTGGTCTGTCCATTTTCGGCTGGCAACGTTTTACAACACTGTAAATGCTGTGCGGAAATAGCGGTAAATATAAAAACACACACACACACACACACATGCACTCACACTCACACAGCAGGGTGTTAAAATGCCCGTTTGTGTGTGCTCAAATATTTATTAACCCATCAACACATGCGGAAGTTTTTCCGGCCGTTTCGTTACAAACACATATAACAACCGAAAACTTCAGACCACCCCCTTTACATATGTGCATGTGTGTGTGTGTGTGTCTGTGTGTGTGCTTGTGTGTGTTATTCGGTGGTAACAAATTCGTGTAGCGTTGCAAATTGCTGTCAACAGGGAAATTAATAAAAAGTCAAACGCCTTTTAAAGGCGAAGCAACACCCCCAACCCCCCGCATCAAATGGGTGCTTGTGTGTTAAGATCGGCAAATAAAATAAGACCCTTAGCAGCTATGCCAACTTTTGGGTTCTCTGCAAGGCCATAAAATGGATTAACACGTTTAATATTCAATTTGCGTACACGCAACGCTGTGAAAATGCCGCAATGAGTGTGCCACAGTGGCGCCCGAGTCGTTTACTTTTGGGCATTTGATTCGATTAACGATTAACGGCAATTAAAGTGCCAAAATTTGTCGAGGTAATTGCGAATGATGATGCGAAATAAAATTGAAATTCAGGCTATTATCCCATTTTTATAGACGACTAGAGGATGTTGTGAATCAGAAAAATAGCTGTTAGCAATGGCCAATTAGCATAGCATACTAAGCTAATCTTTTTACTTATTAGAGAATTGTTTGCAATTAACAATATACTGATGATATTTCTAAGTTGATTGCTTATATGTCGTCTTCCTCCTGAAAGTAAAGTTCGCTTTGGTTCGCGTTAAATTGGCTGACTGCTTACAACTTCAATTAAATGATTTGAGTAGCTTCAAAGTGTAGTTGGTTATTTCTTAGATTCTTGCCGTATTCTTGAAATACTTTCCCATGGCTCCGATTTCTAATGAATAATGTTTCCCATCCTCAGCTTACCATCTATCCATCCTTATTGCCCTACTCCTTCCCACTGGATTTTTGATTTCGGCAAATGCATCTCCAGCACTGACTGCCTAAAAATTGTCCATCATGCTCGCCTGCTGTCCATGCAATTTTCCCAAATGCCACTTGGCCCCAAATGCTGAATGCTGTTTGCCCTCTGGGGGCTTAACTGCAAAATCATGCAGAAAATGCTCGAGCTCGGTATTGGTATTGGTGCTGGGATTGGGATTTGGATTGGGACTGGATTGGATTGGGCTTAAACTGGCGAACAAAGCCACTTAACTGATGCGCTGACTAGCCTTGTAGGTTTATATAGTTTGTGGCTGGAAGTTGGTAGTTGGCGGACTCCAATCTTCGGCTCCATCTCGGACCCTGAGACCCAAAGGCTGGAAAATCTATATCTGTATCTGTATTGGTATCTGCATCTGTAAATGTATCTGTATCTCTAGCTGTAGCTGTAGCTGTATATGCAGTGGTGGCTGTGCAAGTTGTTTACACGCCGCACTCGAGTGCTTCCTAGGAAAATGACGACGACTGCGACTACGAGTGCAACTGCAGCCTGAAGTGGAGTGGTTGTGGTCCAGGTTGCATTTGGCTGATCATGCAGCTGGTTAAAATTTTGGACGGACCGAGCTCCTTTCAATGCCTGCCACTTGTTGTCATCAATTTCTGGCTCCGACTTTGGCTGTGGCCCTCTGTTTATCTGTTTATCCAGCGGGGCCACTTGCATTTCGGTTGCACTTCGCTGGAAATAACATTTTGGGAAAAACCTGTCTCCGCACCAGTCCCTGTCCCTAACTATGAAAACCACGCGTATCATCCAACCATATTTGTTTTCGTTTCGATTCTTTCGTTTCGTTTCGTTGAAACCCGAACTTGAAGTTTTCTAATTAAAAAATTATTAAGAAAATAGTAGCTGCTCTTTTCGTTTTCGTTCCTGCTCTTGTTCTTGTTCTCATTCTCGATTTCCTTTCCTTACATTTTTTTTTTTCGACCTACTCATTGTCACATAATTAACACTTGATATAGCAATTTGTGTACAAAAATGTTTATAGAATATTTCCCGCAGTTTTTCCCTCCTTTTCGGTGCGAAAAACTATCGTATTTCCTTTGCGGCTGGGGCAGGAAATGTGCAAGGATTTGTCTCGGAAGTGAGTCCTTACGGAGCACAAAATTATCGCAAAAACATCTCAGACACCTCTTACCCCTCGAAATTAATGTTTCTGAAGAGCGAAGATTCTTATCGTGCTGCTATTTTTTGAGGTTTTATTTTCCAGTGGGTTTTGGGTTCTCTATGCCGTCTCTTTTGTGGTAATTATTTTTGGCTTTCAAAATTGGTGCGATTGATTTTCAGTCGGCAAGGACACGCGCGACACAGGACCTTCTTTGTACTTCTATTTCGGAGTTCATATAGAGGATTAAACAATACTGGAGGACAGTGTTGAGAAACCAAGTTTCTAAAGTAAACCAAATATGTTTCTCAAGCTTCTGCAATCATTAAACGCTTAAGTTGATTTGTTAATCATTCGATCAATGGAAACTGTGGCAAAACACTTTCCCAAAGTCGTTCATCCGCTGTACTATTTTTTTTTTTTTTTCATAGGGGGAAACACAATTAGGGGGAACCAATTTGTCTGCAATTATTTGTCATTAAGACAAAATCCAGGGAAAAATTGCCCATGACTAAGGCAGCAAGACAACAATGGGCGAGAAAAAGAGGCGCTGACAACCAAATGGCTCACCAGACGCAGACGCGACTCAGCCAAATGTGTGAGGAAAAATAAAGATACAAGATGGTACAAGACAAACACGGCACGGCAAACAAGGCAAATATCAGGCAAGAAAAGGGAAAGAAAAATAGTTCGCCAGCTCAGCGAACAAAAGGACACAACATACGCCAAGGATCTCTCGGGTAAATATTTATTAGAACCAGAAAGCCAAGGTGAAAAGAGAGCTCCTCAATGGCCACTCAAATTAAGGCTAACAACGTGCAAGTAGCAATTTTGCCAGACAAAAAAAAAAAAAAAAATGGGAGGGGAGGGGAGGGGAAGGGAAGAAAACCCGGAGAGGAGTGGAAAATTGAAAGGATGCTTGCACACCCACACACTCACTCCTCCATTTTTTCAATGTTACAGCTGCGGTTAACCACTCGACTCGATTTATTTTGTACACAATTTGCCTCCGAAACTAACGCCTCGTGTCCTGCGGATCCAGGATCCCAGATCCAGGAGCTACTATCCAGTGGCCGGGCAAGGACACGGCGCTTGTTGCCTTTTTTACCGCTCGCAAGGAGCCTCGGGGTCTCAACTTCTGCTGTTGTGCAAACAAAGTGCGAACGGACCTTCGGCAAATAGACCACGATGGGCATGACTAACGAGAACAAGTCGCAAAGGATGTGCCAGGATATGCCAGGTTGTGCCAGGATGCAGGCGGAAAAACGAGCACTTTGACTTGTCGTACATAAATAGGTTTTCATCGAATTGCTGGAAATGTAATATTAAATTCTTTCACTGGTAGCCCAAAAAAAAAAATACAGCAATTCTATTGGATTAAATACTAATAATTAAGTTGATTTATCCAACTAGAAAGTCCATTGCAATCATCCGCTGAAATGTAATTTAGCAAATGACTGCGACTTTTCGCTCAGTGCGGAGGTGAAACTAGAAGTAGAGCCAGATAAAGACCACTTTAAAGTGGCTGCCAGCAGCTCCCGGAAAGGTCAACAATGACGGAATGACAATGACGGAATGACTGAAGGACTGAATGTCTGAATGACAAACGAAGAAACCGAACCGAGGAACCACACAAAGGGAGCGGAATGACAAATAAACAGATGTAAAGTGTGAAAATTTAACAAATTAAGTGCGTGTAACTCTCGGATACAATTGCGTTTGCGATGTGTGTGAGTGTGCGTGTGGGTGTGTTTGTGGGCCTTGCTGTGTGTGTGTGTGTGTGCTCGTGGAAAATGTGTGGAAAATGGAAAAGGAAAGGAGATGGGCATTTCAGGTGAAAATTGTGAGGGTTGGCAATCTGAGCATAAGATGGTAAGAAATGAATACGGAATGGTAAAGCTACAATGCAGTTTTTAGCCCAATTAGTTTCAAAGCGAAATCAGAATATTACATTGTAAAATATCATATAACAAATCATTAATTTGCCAAACTGTGTATTGTATGTTGTAGCATAACGCACATGCACACACACACGTATTGGGTTATTCGGTGGAGCATCTATCAACGTTCCATTACCGAATTCTCCGGAGCTTTAATCTCATTCGATGAAGCTCCACTGGCTATCGCATTTTAATGGCTGCTCGTGCCAACTGGAGTTTGCTAATTTCACTAAAAATTATGCGCTTAATTAGCGATACACACACACACACACACAGAGGCACCGAAATCGTGGCTCGAGTGAAGTGTGTGTGAGATTTCACACTTTGCTGACAGGACGGCTGCTGCTCACAAAACGCGCCTCTCCGCCGCCCCTTGCCCCTTGCCCCTGTCACGCCTCCTGTCTATTCCTCCCTCATTCGGTGGCGTACACTGTGAAAAACCAGCAGTGATTTTATCATGTTAATCAAAGTGTTCCTGCCGGAATTATTAGATTAAATTATAAGTAAATTTGCAATTGTATGATCTCAGATTCGAGCTTGATCTTCAAACTGTTCTGCCTTCAATAGTCCATTGCCGGGGCATTTTTTCGAGTGCACGAGCGTTATTAATAAGCTCGGACCCCGCCACCGCCCCTCGGCCAGCAGACTCGTTCATTGTCCTGTGCTTAATCGTGCCGCTTCATTGTTTTAACTCCGATGAGGACGCAACTCGATTGCCAACCCCTTTGAGCTTATTAGTTGCGCCTACGGGTGGGCAAACCGACGCAGGACGAGAGATTCGGGGCACGGAGACAGATGCGGTTGCCACTTGGCTGCACCCGTACAGCAGATGCAACAGAGTGTTCCATGCCACATACACACAGCTCCTTGCCCCGCACTCCCCCTAATTAGCCGCCTAACTTCGCCGCCATTTGAATTTAAGCCATTTGAATTTGAATTTGAGCTAACCGACTGGCAAAGTGCAAGTGGAATATGTTTTTTCTGCCAGATTATCGCTGGCAGCAATGGGAATTCGGTTGTTTAGGTTGTTTAGGATGCCCTACAAAAAACCCACTGGGCTGCAAAAACATTTTGTTAACCTACTCGTATAGCACCAAGCTAATCAGTGAGTTTTCAGCAATTGGAATAATATAATTATGAGTTGTACTATAATATCGATGGATGTTGGGAAGCAAGTGAAACCCAGTGCTCATCGGAAGCATATAAAGCCCACGAATCTTCATGGAATATAATGTGATTAAGTGCCAAACTGATGCACTAATCTCCGTGCGCTGGGCCAGTGAAGTGAATGATATGCCAGCACTGGTAATTGGCCAGTGCTCGTCGATCGGGAAACGCCACTCACCTGCAAACTGAGCGCCGAAGTGCTGCTGGAAGTGGCCACGGAACTCGTGGGGCGTGCTGAATCCGGGCGGCAGGAATCCCCGGAGATAGGCGGCTGCCGCCAAGGTGGTCATGTGGTGGTGGTGGGCGGCGGCCGCGTTGCCCGGATCCGCTGCAGCGGCATAGCCGGCGGCGGCATAGAAGTTGGCCGGATTGAAGACGGGCAGTTGGCAGTGGGCGGCAGCCGCCGCCGCCGCCGCTGCAGCGGCCGACAATCTGGTGACATCCGGCGATATGGATCTGGACTCGCGGAGGCTGTCAATCGCCTGCTGTTGCTGCTGCTGCAGCTGTTGCTGTTGCTGTTGTTGCTGCTGCTGCTGTTGCTGCTGCTGTTGCTGTTGCTGCTGTTGCTGCTGTCCGGCGGATAGCGAGCCATTTGCGGGCGTATTCGCTGTGGGCGGAGGCGTGGCGGCCGGCGAGGGCGGCGCCTCCGATGGCGTGGCACTGGCACTGCCCTGCTGCTGATAGGCGCCCAATCCCAGGATCTCCTGAATGGCAAACGGAGTACGCATCTTGGTTGCCTGCATATTTGCCGACGGTACTTTGATAATTGATGGTACACTGTATGCGATAACCTTTTGGGTTGTCAGTTCGGTTTGTTATCGAAAAAAAACGATTGGAGTTCCCAAGTTTCTATTTATTGCACATTCTCATGGCAGCTGCGGCAAGCACACGCACGCACGTACACTGGAAAAAAAGTTCACTCACGCACTTGTGTGGGTTGCAATTGTGGATTTGCTTTTATTGTTTTTATCTAATTGTGTGTGTTTTTTTGAGCGCTGGAGCGTTCGGTGCGGCGTTCGAAAACGAACTGAAATTGAAAAGCGAATTGCACGCCAGCAAAAGCGTCGCTTTGAGCGCCGCTGCCGACGTCGACTGTGCTGCCGGCGTCGCTGCCCGCTCCCACACACACAGGCGGCCGGGCCCAAACAACTTGCAGCGCCATCTTTGCGAGCGAAAACGAGTTGGCACGAGCGCGGCGCTGCAGTCGTCTCGCTCGGCCATCAGGGAACTTCCAACGCAGAGGGGATATCGTTCACCCTTCTCGCTCTCGCCCCTGCAAATCGAATGGCGCGGTTTCTTTCTCGCCTGGAAGTCCTTCACACGTACACTGTACACACTGTGCGTGTGAGGGTTGCTGGTGTGCGTGTTAATTACACGGGATTTCATTTCACATCGAGTTTTTCGGTTCTTCGACTTCAGTTTGTTTTGCGACGCCAATGATGCTATATGTCCTTATCTATATATTTACACATATATATATGTACATGTATCTATTTCTGCATCTGTGTGAGTGTGAGCGAGTGCGTGTGCAATTGGAATTATCTTTTTCTACGTTTTTCTTGTTTTTTGTTTGGTTAATAAATAAACACGAATCAATGCAAAGATTGGAAGTGTTGCCCTATGTAAACCACATGCAATTGTATGGGAAGATCACTTTCTAAACAACCTTAAAGATTTTCTTCTAAATAGTTCCCGCCAAAACTATGGGGCTCACGAAATGTTGGGAAAGTTCAAAAACTTAAAACCAATTTGAAGTTTGGCTTCCTTAAACGATGGGATCTCTTAATAAACTAGCTTATTAAAATGATCTCACATAATAATGGTAATTTTAGGTTGACTTGAATTATTTGAAATTCTATCATAGAATATAATATAATATTTAATTTTTTTCTTGATCGATCGGTATAGGAAGCAGTTTTTTCAATTAAAATCTATTTTTGTATGTATGTAAGACGAAAACAAATCGGTTGGCCTGCAAATCGAATTGGAGTCTCTCCAAAAATGTCTTCATTCTCTTAAACTTTTCCCGCTTTTCCCGCTCTCTCACTCTCGTTTTTCTCTCTGAATGTAAAGTTTTTCCTGGAAGTTTTAAGTCCCCTGCGCTTTTCCGCTTCCGCCTTCCACGTTTTTCCCCAAATTGCGAGCATTGTTCAGGCCAAAGTTGGTCATGTTAATTAAGCTTCGCTCGCCCCGTCTCTTTTCTTCCGGGCATACCCGTCTCTCTCTTATCGATTAGCTGCGGCAGCCGCCTCCCCTCTTCACCCCTCCCCAGCCCACCTCCCTTGCGACAGATTGCACTTGCAAACATTAATTAGTCGCATTACATAACAATTGCATAATCAATATGCCATTTCAATTAACTGCTTGGTTAGCAATTAGTCAGCCCACAAAGCCACCCAATCGCCCAATCGCCTACCCACCTATTTCGCTGGTTTTTTGGTCCTGTCAGCCGGATATTTTGAGTAATTAGCACTCAGTAAATAAAACTGCACGGTGAAAAAGACGTGGGAGATGATTTAATATGTGCACTAAAATGCAATGGTTTATTGTGAAAAGTAGTTAAATTTAAAAATAATTGGTAAATAAATATTTAATTGTTACTTCACACGCGTACTGTAATATTATATTTAACCGTTTTTGATGGCTACAATTTCAATATTTATAGCTAATCGTTGTGGGAATCTACATTGCATTTAAAGTTAATGGATTGCCACGTAATTACGTTTATTTTTTACTATTGATTTTCAGCTTACCTTCGAAATGATGCATACAATATATTTTTTTTTTTGTTGGCTCCCAACTCAATTTATGTTATTATAATGAGTCTTTTATCTTCAACCATTTACCATGGCCATTGATAAAACCCATTAAAACTGACAATTTTGATACCATCTAAATGACATTTTTCGCTTTAATCTTCGCATTTGCTGTCTCAAGTGGCATTGTAAAAAAAATACACATGAAACAAATCCAATTGAACGATGTAAAGTGCGTAATTAAAGGAAGTACAAATTCGTTTTGCGGGATATATTTTAAGTGACTTTCTTTCAAGCCACACACACCACACAGATAAGAAGTTAAGCCTTTAAACACCATTTTATTAGTTTACACGCGTAATCGTGATGTGCAAACAATTGATTCCTTTGGGATGAAAGGCGCAATGTTGTTTGTTTGGGGCCCAATCCCCCGTAATTGGTTCGCAGCCATCCTCACATGACTTTCCAGTGAAACAGAAGTGGTCAGGACACAAAAGTTCGATAAAAGGAGTTTCCGTTTCGCATTGTCCTCGAGGACCCGAGCATTATTTCATATTTATAATGTAATCTGCACTTGAGCCTCAAAGAGACGGCGCATAAATCACGAATACAAATGGAGGCGGGCTTGGCGACTATTCTGTGGATATATGTATAAATATATATATATTTCAGATTCCATATGCACAACGTCCACTTCATGGGCTAAAAGCCTTCGTATGCGGCTCTTTATTTCACATTTTTTCAGCGCCGCCTTTTTTGTTTGATGTTCGACGGCCACTCGAGATGCATTTGGAATAAGTCGTTTTCATATATATTCTTTTTTTTTTGTTTTTTTTTTTTTTTGGCGCGGTGTGGGCGCAGCAGTTGCTCGAGCCCCGGCTTTTGTTGAATGCAAATGGGAAACTCACATCGATTATTGGTTGATTGATCCTTTGATCCCACGATCTTGAGACATCAACAGCGACACCAACCAACTCCGACACCCCGAACCGCTGCTCGAACTGCTACTCATTAGGCTAAAAGCCTCGGTGGCCCAACTAATTAGGCGAGGAGGTGAAAGGAACATCTGGCATCGATTGCATCGCTTTTGCCTTTTTTGTTTTTGCTCACTTTGACTGGGTCCCCGGGGAATTGGATTGAATTCGACTGAATCCGACTGAATTCGACTGAATTGGACTGAATTGGACCGAATTGGATTGGAACACTGGGAATCGCTCGGCATTATCCGTATCCGACCGCATATTAGCCCCGTAATGCTTTGTTGTTGCTTAACCAGAACCAGGACCTTGGCTGCCATTTGACTAATGACAAAACCACAATCACTCCATGGGACCTTCGTTGAAAGGGCTTGGGGCATCGGTTGCGATCTGGAGACGGATGTCCTTGAACACCGATATCCTGCTGCGGTATATGCGTCGAATCTCTGAAAAGTGTGGTTTCGAGTGCGTTCCTTACATTCAGATTATGTTCTCGTATGCGTATAGGGCTGGCAATCCATGACATTTCCAACGTACAATTATAGTTGTGGATTTATTGACAACTTGATATGCAGATTGGAAATTGTTAGCTAAACTCTAATACTTATTTCTATTTAATGTCTTAAACTCGTGTAAGCTCTTTACAGCTTTAGCTTTTGAAGACAGATGCACATTTATAAACCTGATTATCCTTGAAATATGTAGTCCTTAAATGACTCATGCATGTGGCAAAAAGCTGCAGCTAATCAGCGGAAGGGGCTTGCTACATTTGAGATGTCGCTCAAAATACAGACTGTACCCAAACCGACACTCCAGCATCCTTACGCCACATTATCCATGGCCATTGTTCTGCAGTTCCTTTTCGTTATCCTGGCTGACTGGCTGACTGGCTGACACGCTCCCAAATGGCGACGTCGCTTTGAGCCACTTGGAAATCGTTAATTTCATAATTACATGTTTCATGCACACGCTACGAGCTCCGAACTCCGAACTCCAAAATGGGGAAGTCCGGGTCGTATATGTACATACATATATGTATATTTAGATATATACGTTTATTTACATATGTGTGTGTCGGCGCGGACGTTTGTGGATGTGTGAGTGGCACATAAGTGGCAGCCAGCCAGAAAGCCAACACCATTTTGGCCATAATTTAGTTTTGCCCGTCCATTAGCAGTTCAGGCCACACGAACTGGGCGGCGAAGCGGGGGGCGGGGCCTTTGTTGCAATGCCACTCAGCGGGAAATCAGCACCGGGATTCGCATGGAGTGAGCTAGCTGGACTGGTGGACTGGTGGCCAGGGAGCGCCTCGATGTGGACGAAGTGGCCTCGAAGGAGCGGCCACAACAAGCCAGCTACACACCGCCAAATGGTCAAGTCCTGCGGAATACTTCTTACTTCCTTTTATAAAGTCTTGTTAGACATTCTGTTGTTTTAATCTTTAGAAGGATTTCTGGGTTAATAACGTGCATTTCTCACTGTATTACTGATATTAATAGCTGTATTCAAAACAGTTTTCGTTTCGTACTGCTAACTTAAAAATTTTGGTGGATTTTTGTGCAGCACAGTATTCGAATCATTAGTAACAGCAATTATTTCGATAATATGCATATATATTTCTTTCAGTGCTGCAAGTGAGGAGCAGTGGGAGAGAGAGGGAGGCAGTGGCAGAAAGAGCCAGAAACAGGGGCAGCGGCAACAGAAGAAGCAAAAGAAGGACGAGTGGATAATTATTAATAATTATCGCATTGACGTGTTTTCGTTCTCAGTTTTTTTTTCGTATTTTTCTTCCACTACGAGGGTGTGTGCGTGTGTGTGTGTGTGTGTGAGGTACATATATGTAACAGTGGTGTAAGTGGTTTACATAATTGGTCAACTTCTGTTCCATTCCTTTCGAAAAAGCCCCTTCTTCTTGGCCACTTGGCCTCTTCCTCTTGCATTTCTAGATTTCTTAGACTTGAAGGGTTGGTTACAAAAAAAATTGTGGGAAAAGGGTTAAAAAGCAGAATGTATTATTTTCTGGTGCAAGATGTGCTTGAAAATCAAATTAATTTAATAAATATTCCATATTATTCCTGAAATTGTTAGCGTTGGAGAACAAATTGAGTCGTTCTGTTCATCTTCTTCCGTGGATCATAAGCATTTTCCCCATGCCCGTGGCCTAATCAGCTGTCTTCTTGCAGAAGAGCAGGGAAAACCTTCAGTATGGACCTTCACCCCCTAGAAACCTTGCCCCTTAAAACCCCACCCATGAATCTGTTTCGCTGCGAGCTCATTAAGCCTGCGGCGTATTAAGCGAATTCCGCTTTTTTCAATTATATCAGCAGAAACAACATTCAAATGGAATTCAAAAACGCTCATAATTCAAAATTAATCCCAACATGGGGGGTTTTGTTTGGGGGTTGTCTTTGGACTCTTTGGACTCTTTGTGGACATTGCGCCTAAATGAGCAGCTCACTCTTCACAGGCGATTTAAATGAATGCGAATCTGAATCGCAGACTTAAAAAGCGTGCAAGTGGTGGGGCTGAAAAGCGGCGTTTTCTTTCTGCTGACTTTCTGCCGACGCGGCCTTTTCTTTTTGACCATTTAAGTCGACAGAAACGCTACACGGAAACCACAGCAATGAGAGTAAACGCTCCATTCAAGTGTTTCTGTTTGAAATGTATCTAAAGGTTTATTTTCTTAATTACGCAGCTCAAAATGCTGTCGCTCCATCTGACGGCCAATGGCTTCGCAATTATGTGATTTCAGAATTTTTCAATTAAAAGAGTTGAAAGGCAAGTCTGCAGCTAGTAGACATTTGCTGACATTTGTTCACAGTTTTGCGCTGTATTAAATTAATTTATTTTTTTTCAGGGATTAGCGCAGCTGAGGTTGTCTAAAAACAACTCTGAAAAACCAGTTGTGCAGTTTTCTGTCCGCACAAAAAAAAAGTGTAATCAAAAGCGTAAATGACAAAGTGACAAAGAACATATATAGTTCTGAGTTCCTGGCGAAATATTCTCCATCCCCCCATTCACATATTTATAGCACGATTATGGCAAATGCGGGCGGACCACGATAGATGGCGCCACGCAAAAGGACGAGAGTCCTTTCGAGCTTACAATAACTTTGCGGTTGGTGCCTCAGCTGAAAGCCCAAAAAAGCTTAATATTATTGAATGTATTATAATTTATGAAATACTTGCTTTAGCATTTAAATTATGAATATCACGCTTTTTTAATGTCTGCTTACTTGCAAATCAATTCGCAATGCAAAACCCTTGTCGTGTGCAATTTTAGTTCCTCTTAAAACATAAGAGGATATCCTTTCTCACAGGACTTTTCTTTCTAATTTGATGCCAAACACAATTGCAATGATATTCAAGGGAATTGAGGTGGGACTGCTCAAGTCCTTTAAACTGCCAACCCAATTAGGCAAATACGAGATACAGTAACTGCAGCAATTGCGTCCTGCAGCCGGAAACTTAAATTGGTTAATTTCAGAAGGCTTTTGACGGGAGATGGGAAGTGCGAACTTGATATCCGATGTAAGACAGCCGACAGTGGATGGATTGGATGGATGCGTGACAGTTGGAGCACTACAAACACCCGCAAACACACACGCAGTGCCATATCCACATTTATGCCAGTATCTGATTGAATCAACTTTATTTCAAAATGATGCCACTTAAGGACTATCCGCCGTGTGTCTGTATGCGTGTGTATCTGTGTGTTGGATTCAGTTTTGCTTGCACTAACACACACACTCGCACAGCACACAATTCAACCGAATCCGTAGCATACTTTTTGGCATGTGCAACGTGCCGACCGAAATAAACTTGATAACAAGCAATTTCTCACGTCCCTCGTTGCCATTTTTGGTTGCCAGCGACGCTTTTGTTGCCATTTCTGATTTTCAGAGCGATGATGAGGGCACACACTAACAGTTACATACGTGTGCAGGCATCAGAATCTGCAGGAATACACGGCTAAAAAAAATTACAAAAATACCCACACAAATAAAATGGCAGTTTCCGTATATTTCTTATAAATAAATTGAAATAATAGCAAATAGCAAACCTAGCCACAGTTTGTAAAGTGTATTGTTGCATAGTTGTGGACACCTTTGGTTGGCTCCTTGAATACTAACCTATTTTTTTTCGCCGTGCAGATGCTTTTTGCTCCTCTACATTTGGCTCCATGTTTTGACTTTCGACGCGTTCCGTTGCTCGTTTTGCTTATCATTAGTTTAATTGGTGGCATGACGACATCATTGACATCTATGCCCCGCCAACCACCCTCTGCTGCCCTCCCCCCGCCGATTTTCCCACTTTCCCGCTTTTCCGCCTCTCCGTCTTTTGGCATTTAATTGGACGTTGGCAGTCGCAGGCGCAGCAGGTGGTGAAAAAAGGATGGGCAAAAATGGGGGAGTGAGTGGCATTAAGTAGGGGGAGTTGCTTCTATTTTGACATTTGACACAATTTGGATGGCTCGCAGCGGCATCAACAAACCTCCCCCCTGAAAATGCCAACCCCCTGAGCCGCCCTCACTGGTGGACTTTTAATTTGTCACTAATTTTCCACGTCTCGTCAAATTTCATTCCTCATTAACGCCCAACGGACGCGAAAAAATATGATTCCAATTTCGCCAACTTAATGAAAGTGTCAACTTTAACGAGCCTCAAATTGTTTTCATTTTCACTGGGCAATAATAGCAGCAATATAATACGAATAATAATAATAGTAATAATAATAATAACGAAGCGGGCAGAGATTTCCCATTGATTGCTTCATCAGCGCCACATTTCATTTCCTGGAAGCTGGAGCTTTGTCACTTGATTGATTGGAAAAATCATTCAATTTGGCCTACGGGCTTTCTTTGTTATTCGTATGACGGGGGGCTTGTGCGCTTAGATTGGGCTAAAGTTGATGCCTTTCGATATAAGTTGATTACTGATAATGATTACCCAATGGGGTCCAACTCCAATTAACTGTGCATATCGGCTAAGAACACAACTCAGTACTTTGTGCGTCGCAACAATCGAACTACTAAGCTTGGCGATTCTATTGATTTTTGACGAACCTACTCCAGTTATGTTGTAGCTGGGAATCTGGATTCCCAGAACCTCTTCAGGATACCTGAAGAGCAGCCGCTACAAAAAAAAAGGATGCTGGCAAAAGCTGCCTATTTGGACAATCGCTGTCAAAACATTTGGTAATTGATACCAGGACCTTCGTCCTCGGCACACAAATAAATAAATTGGAGGAAACGCGGCAAGTTGATTAAATTGCGTGAAGAGCTAAACGACAACCGCCAGGATAATAGCAGAAAGGATTGCCCGTGTCATGACGATCGGGTTTCGATTACAAAAAGGAAATGGCCCCCACTCCACATGTATTTGCTTAAAATGCCGCTTCCTGGCGCAAATGTCATTCGTCCAAGGATCTCCACAAAGGATTCAAAGGGTACCTCGCTTGAAGGATGTTTGTTTCCCCGCCCAATTTGGTTTCGCAATAAGCAAAATGGAAATCAAATGCGCCATCTTGCAGGTTTCCCTGCATCCGCATCTCTGGTGACATTTATCGCATGTTTTGACAATCAGAATCCGAATTGAAATCAAAATCCAACCCCAACCTGTGGCTAAGAAACTCATTCACATTTCCACTTCCCTTGGAGCATTGGAAAAAAAGAGGAACTCTCAAGGAACAGCAGCGCAAAATGGCGCCTTTCGTCCAGCATTTGGTTATCCATCAGAAAGCAAATTGAAATTGCATTCGATAAAGGCAATGCAGTAGGAAGTACTTAATACTTTGAGAATATTTTTGAGATAATTGCGAATATTTTTTCAGTGAACCAGCACTTTCGGCTTCCAATTACAATCCGAATTCGAATTTAAATTCCACCCCCACACCTGTGGACACAAAGGAAATCCTCGTTTTCCACTCGAATTGAGCCGCAGTTTCCCCTCCCACTCGTGTTTCCGTTTTTATTTTCCCCACCTCATCAACCGCATTATGCAATCATTATATTTTTCTGCCTATTACCGCATAAATAAGTCCACAGAAATTTGCATAAATATTGTGCAGGTGATTTGGTCAATGGAGTGTGCGGCGTGGGTCTCCGATTACGATTACGATTGAATGGATTATAGATTAAGTGAATGAATTGACTACTCAATCGGAATGGGTGCAGGAAAACAATGGAGCTGCCGATTCTCCTGAGCAGAGGATTTCGTTAATTCATATGAATACTGAATACAAATAGGGACGTTACGATATAATATCTAATACATCTTAGAGTAGAGAGCCCCTGTGAATGGAATTATTTGAAGTGGCACAACCAATCGAATAAATAAAACCAATCACAATTCCTCGATTTGGACAATAGGTGTCCGGTGAATAAGCGAATAAATCGAGTTGCCACTCACTTAGCCATGAACAGCATTTTGCCCTGACCATTTTCCCCATTATTTTTCCGAACAGCTGAGACACCTTTTCGCATATGTCCTTCCGCTCCTTTGTTGCTCAATTTGTGTCTCGATTTGCCCATTTATTCCCATACACTTGGCTTGCCATTTTCACACTTGTTGGCCAGGAGGATGAGGACAAATTGAGTTGACAGGACGCAGGAAGTACTCAGAAAAATCGAAACATTCTATTCATGAATAAACTCTGTGTCGATTTACTCGATTCCCCTTTGAAAGTCAAGAAATCCATTCAACCATTAGGTTCCCATATAATTTCTATTAAATAAACCCATTAAAATTAAATTAGTCCAAATGGAATATTACAAAATAGTTTCTGCAAGCAATGTTTGCTGCATTTTCCAATTAGGGTAAACTTTTGAAACCCATTAAGATGTAGTTTTTTTCGGTGTCAATGAAAATGGAATGGTGTGAAAACTCAATTGCAGTTCACATGACGGCACAATTGGAGTGCTGGGATGAGTCCAATATCATTGTCATCTTGATTACACCTGCCACTCCCTTCGAGTTTTCCTGACTAATTGCTGCCTGCTCTTTGCCGTCGAACGAAAGTTTCTCCCGCGGAAAAGCGGGGAAAGTCAGCCGTGAAATTTTAATGATTCGTAAGTTGATACGCCTTGTAAGGAGGGCTTAGACAAAAAAGAAGAAAATGGTGAACGAGGGTGGAATGGTGAGATGGCGGGAAATGCAAATTAAGTGAGTTTCTCGGCTTTGTCAACCTTCCACTAATCCTGTAAAGGACAATTTCTTATTGAGTATCAAAGGCGAAATGCGGGGGAAAACCCAGGAGCACTGAAACAGAAAAAAGGTGGCGAGCAGCCGAACGCAGAAGAAAAAAACGAAGCGAAGTAAAAACCCTCCTGGAAAAAGCGAACAAATGAGGTGCGGGGTGCATGTCAAAAGATTATGACAATTTTCCCACCACAAATGAACATGAAAATCCGACAGGCGACAACGACAGCCAAAGGAGCAACAGCCCAGGACCTCGAACCATTGTTAGCTGCTGTTGACAAGGATTAAGGACATCCATGGAAAATAAGAAAATGACAAAATTCACAAAGGCGCAAAAAAATCTGTGCGGCAAAACGAAAGAAAAGCCCGAACAGACAGTAATCAATGCGAGAGGAAAATAGCGAAAATTATGATTGATGTCGATTGTTTGATTGGGTCTAGAGAGATTGGAAATCTGAGGAGGGCACAGAATGGCCTTCCCACTAAAGTTCCCGTCTGGGTCACCATTTTGTGAAAGTACAGAATATTTTCCTAAGAAAACATTACAATATTGCCAAGTTGCCAAGTTGAGTTTCTTACTCAAATTGCAACTGATAAAAGTGTTGCTTCGGTGCTGCAACCCTAATAAAAGTTTCTGTAGGGGTCACCATATTGTTGGAGTCAACAAAATATTCCCAAGGAAATAGGGAGTGCTTGATTTGTAGCATTGCTAAGCCAAGCACATTTTTGTTAAACAAATTAACAAGTTTTTCCCTGAGTTTGCAACTTGAAGTGCAACTGAGACGAAGTGGAGTGGCGGAGCTGCCACCCGGGGGGCGTTGCCACTTGAGCGCGGCGACGGCGGCAACCCTTTTCTCATTAAAAATCATTTAGGAAACACTTTTTTTGCGCCAAGTATAATTTCAACAATGTCCTCGAAAGTTCCCAGCCACGCAGGACTCCTTAAGGGTTAGACGACAACGACAACGAGGCTGACGTCGTCATCGACGCGGGGCGTTAACCCAAAATGGAAGATGGGGGCTGACGGTTGCGAGTGCATCAAGGTGGCCAGGATTCTGGAGCTCCTTTTGATCGAATTAAGACGCCCAGCATGGCGTCCAAATATGGCCAACTTGTCACTTGCCCCGGAGGCTGGTGCACCCAAAAACCCACCCACAATTCACATCCACCCACCGCATCCACCCACTGCAACCACCCAGTTCCACCTGCCTCGTGCTCGAGTGCAGTTTATTGTTTGATTTCGCTCTTTGTGCATTTGCTCGCCCTTTGAAATTCAAATTGAGACTCAAATTAAAATCAAGAGTGAGCAAAGCGTTCGCCATCATTCCATGTCGGCCATCATGGCTCGCCTTTTTCATTTTTCATTTTTCGTATTTTTAATTTGAAAATCTTTGGTATCCGCCCAATTCGCGGACTTCAAAGTGGGAGCTTCCCATGTGAAATGGGGAAATGTGGAAATTTACCAAAAGCTCCCCCTTTTGTGATTGTGCAGCTTGGCTTGCAGTCGCGCCCCTGGAAAACAAATGGGAATAAAGACAGCGAATAAAGGGCCTTTTTAAGAGGTCTGAAAGGTTTCACGCTCCAGTGCGGTGCTAAATGAAACTTTTGCCAGTTGGGAAAATGCTGGAAAAATTCAAACACTCAAAGTGTGAAGAAAATACATTAAAAAATGGACATTTATATATAAACATGTGGCAATTGGGCGTTTGGAAACGAGTTATCACGTTTTAAGGCTGCAACTTATCTTTAACTTAATTGAATTATCCCATACATTCCTAATACTATAATGGCATTGTAATAATAATGATTTCCCAAGGCGTTTGCATATAAAATATACATATGCCCCAGGGAAAGTATGATGTGCATTTGTTTTGCCGATCTGCAATTTCCACGCACCTTTTTTGAATCGCCGATGGGCAGACTAAATGAATTGGTAAAATGCACAGACGTAAAAAGTGCAATAAGATCCTTTGTGGCACACGTGTTTCGTGTCCCCGAAGGACGGCCGTCAGTCAAAGGGATATCGCACCTCAAAGCGAAATGCAAAATAATTGTTTATGGTCTTTTAACAATTTGCACGAACCAAAAGAAATCGCAGAGAAATGCAAGCATATAACAATTATGAGCCAAGGCATGGGGAGCATTATGCAAAGCAGCCAAGGATATCCGCGGGATATGGAAAAATGCGTCTCATTACAGAGCCATCAGGTTGATATACTCGTATGTATGTATACACACGGCACCCACACAGACACACGCACAACCTCTCGAGGACGACGTCGTTATCCTTAATTTATAAAAGTGTGCGTTGCCGCTGTCGTCATCTTGTGAATATGCATGAAACTGGAAAGAATTAAATTTCCGACTTACCAGCGACACGTAGCGAAAATAGTTACACATTTGACACTATTAAAATGTTTGTGTTTTCACAATTTCCATATAGAAAAATACTCCTCAGATTCGATTTTAGCTAGCAAATCAAAGCTTAAGATGCTTTTGCCAATTTTAATTTGCAACCACCGCTACGAATTTTCCCGGTGTGCTTTTGAAATGAAATGTAATGCAATGTAACCGAATAACGAACCAACCAAGCGAAACCGCCGGCACCACTGAGCCACCCACCGCATCATCGCACCACCGCACCACATGATCCCACACCATCGCACCACATTACCACCTGCAGGCTGCAGTTTTCCTTTTGTGCCCATCTTTCAGTAATTTGCATATGCATTAATATGCTTCAAGTATCCCATATCCGCATATCCATGCACATCCTTGAGTCCTGCCAACGCAATATGAATAACTTCGTGGTGCTTTGGCTTTTGTGCACTTGTGCGGAATCACAGAGTACCAGAATGATGAGGCCCCATAGACCACAGATTCCATGTGGTAAAGTTCAGGTGGTGTCCTTTTTATCCTATTCAAGTGCATCGCACTCATTAATGGCAATTATGATTGTTAATTAATGGAATTACTTGCAATGGTTATTTGATTATTTGTTTTTTGATGATTTTCGTTTTTCGGATTTCCCCTCATAAAATAACCAGTTTTTTGGCTACAGCTTCAAAAATAATTGTCTGAATATGGAATGTTATACCTTGATGAGCTCGTATTTAAATTCCCAATAGAACTGTGTTCAAAAATGGGAACTCTATTTTTTAACCATTTTTTGCAAATTTTGATGATGTTACCCCTTACCAAAAACGCAAAAATTCGAAAAAAAAATATTATTCTAAGTCCGCCAAAAAGTGATAGGGATAGTTAGCATTGGTAATTAGCTGCGCAAAAATGTTATTCTTTCATCTTTATGATCATTTTTACCGAAGTTATGATGAAAATTCCCATCGAAAATATCGAATATTTGCCAAAAGTGGTTTTTTGGAATTTCCGTCATAAAATTATCAGTTTTTTGGTCACAACTTGAAAAATAATTGTCTGAATATAGAATGCCATACCTCGTTGAGCTCGTAATTAAATTTCGAATCGAACTGTGTTCAAAAATGGGAACTCAATTTTGTAGCCATTTTTTGCAAATTTTGATGATGTTACCCCTTACCAAAAACGCAAAAATTCGAAAAAAAAAATATTATTCTAAGTCCGCCAAAAAGTGATAGGTATAGTTAGCATTGGTAATTAGCTGCGCAAAAATGTTATTCTTTCATCTTTATGATCATTTTTACCGAAGTTATGATGAAAATTCCCATCGAAAATATCGAATACTTGCCAAAAGTCGTTTTTCCAATTTTTCGTTATAAAATAACCAGTTTTTTGGCTACAGCTTCAAAAATAATTGTCTGATTACGGAATGTTATACCTTGATGAGCTCGTATTTAAATTCCCAATCGAACTGTGTTCAAAAATAGGAACTCTATTTTTTATCCATTTTTTGCAAATTTTGATGATGTTACCCCTTACAAAAAAAGCAAAAATTCGAAAAAAAAAATATTATTCTAAGTCCGCCAAAAAGTGATAGGGATAGTTAGAATTGGTAATTAGCTGCGCAAAAATATTATTCTTTCATCTTTTCGATAATTTTTCGCGAAGTTATGATGAAAATTCCTTTAGAAAATATTGAATATTTGCCAAAAGCCGTTTTTTGGATTTTCTGTCATAAAATAATCAGTTTTTTTGCCACAACTTTAAAAATAATTGTCTGAATATGAAATGTAATACCTCGTTGAATTCGTAATTCAATTTCCAATCGAACTGTTTAAAAAAATGGGAACTTTATTTTTTAGCCATTTTTTGCAAATTTTGATGATGTTACCCCTTACAAAAAAAGCAAAAATTCAAAAAAAAAAATATTTTTCTAAGTCCGCCAAAAAGTGATAGGGATAGTTAGCATTGGTAATTAGCTGCTCAAAAATGTTATTCTTTCATCTTTTCGATAATTTTTCGCGAAGTTATGATGAAAATTCCTTTAGAAAATATTGAATATTTGCCAAAAGCCGTTTTTTTGGATTTTCTGTCATAAAATAATCAGTTTTTTTGCCACAACTTTATAAATAATTGTCTCAATATGAAATGTAATACCTTGTTGAGCTCGTAATTAAATTTCCAATCGAACTGTGTTCAAAATTTACAACTCTATTTTTTTGCTATTTTTTGCAAATTTTGATGATGTTACCCCTTACAAAAAAAGCAAAAATTCGAAAAAAAAAATATTATTCTAAGTCCGCCAAAAAGTGATAGGGATAGTTAGAATTGGTAATTAGCTGCGCAAAAATATTATTCTTTCATCTTTTCGATAATTTTTCGCGAAGTTATGATGAAAATTCCTTTAGAAAATATTGAATATTTGCCAAAAGCCGTTTTTTGGATTTTCTGTCATAAAATAATCAGTTTTTTTGCCACAACTTTAAAAATAATTGTCTGAATATGAAATGTAATACCTCGTTGAATTCGTAATTCAATTTCCAATCGAACTGTTTAAAAAAATGGGAACTTTATTTTTTAGCCATTTTTTGCAAATTTTGATGATGTTACCCCTTACAAAAAAAGCAAAAATTCGAAAAAACAAATATTATTCTAAGTCCGCCAAAAAGTGATAGGGATAGTTAGCATTGGTAATTAGCTGCTCAAAAATGTTATTCTTTCATCTTTTCGATAATTTTTCGCGAAGTTATGATGAAAATTCCTTTAAAAAATATTGAATATTTGCCAAAAGCCGTTTTTTGGATTTTCTGTCATAAAATAATCAGTTTTTTTGCCACAACTTTAAAAATAATTGTCTGAATATGAAATGTAATACCTCGTTGAATTCGTAATTCAATTTCCAATCGAACTGTTTAAAAAAATGGGAACTTTATTTTTTAGCCATTTTTTGCAAATTTTGATGATGTTACCCCTTACAAAAAAAGCAAAAATTCGAAAAAACAAATATTATTCTAAGTCCGCCAAAAAGTGATAGGGATAGTTAGCATTGGTAATTAGCTGCTCAAAAATGTTATTCTTTCATCTTTTCGATAATTTTTCGCGAAGTTATGATGAAAATTCCTTTAGAAAATATTGAATATTTGCCAAAAGCCGTTTTTTGGATTTTCCGTCATAAAATTATCAGTTTTTTTGCCACAACTTTAAAAATAATTGTCTCAATATGAAATGTAATACCTCGTTGAGCTCGTAATTAAATTCCCAATCAAACTGTGTTCAAAAATGGGAACTCTATTTTTTAGCCATTTTTTGCAAATTTTTATGATGTTACCCCTTACAAAAAACGCAAAAATTCGCAAAAAAATTTTTTTTTCTAGGTCCACCAAAAAGTGATAGGGTTAGTTAGCATTGGTAATTAGCTGCGCAAAAATGTTATTCTTTCATCTTTTCGATCATTTTTTGCGAAGTTATGATGAAAATTCCTATCGAAAATATCGAATACTTGCCAAAAGTCGTTTTTCCAATTTTTGGTTATAAAATAACCAGTTTTTTGCCTACAGCTTCAAAAATAATTGTCTGTAATGTAATGTTATACCTTGATGAGCTCGTATTTAAATTCCCAAACGAGCTGTGTTCAAAAATGGGAACTCAATTTTTTTTGCCATTTTCTGCAAATTTTGATGACAAAAAAACTAATCCAATAAATCCAAAAATTGACCCAAAAATTGAATTACTCTAAATCCCTCCAAAAGTGATAGGTATTGTCAGAAATTGTAATTTGCTTTACAAACCATTTTTTATTTTTCTATTAGACCAAATTTGATGAAAAAACTCTTGGCGAATGTTGAATTTTTGTCAACTTACTTGAATTTTTGGCTTCCTAGTTTTATTCGGATGCAATGGCTTTGTTATGTAATGTTCGTAATATTTGGGATCTCCAAAATTAGTTTCCTGGTTAGTTAGGCGATTGCTGGCCACAAGTAACCACCGATTACCAAAGGGGTTGCCAAATCCAAGTCATAATCAGCATTTTAATAAACGCCTCACCCCCATGCTTCGCATCTTTCTCAACCCCTCGACGTAGGAAATTTTATAATGGCTTCCTCATCTGAGACCACCTTTGCAGGGGTTGGAGCGAGAGAGGGCTACCGCAACGGAGAGAGACGGCAGTATGGCGAGTGAGAGAGTGAGGGCGAGTGGTGTGTGCGCAGGTCGCACGAGTGCGAGCGAGAGGGCGCGAGGGAGAGAGCGCAAATGCAATTCATAAAATGAAAATGAATAAATGAGGCCACAGAAAAATGGGCGTGCGACAGAGAGGGCACCATGGCGAGCGAAAGAGAGGGCCAAACAAATTAACTGGGAGGGGCATGGAACATGAAACTCCTGTCAACGATGATTGCGAAAGTCAGAACAAGGCGAAAAAATCGAGGGTTGCTCTCGGCCACTCTATAAGCCACCCATCTATAAGCCCACCCAACGTCCAACCAACCACCCATTACCGCCGAGCCCCCCACCCGTTCAAGCAGGTAAGAAACAACCACCAGTGGGTCGTCGTGGGTTAAACAGAGATAGCCAGCCCTCAGAGTCCGGAATCTATGGACTTTGGCGCCAGTTTTGGGTCCTGGTTGGTCGGCTGTCCGCATTTCAGGGGGGCCGCCTGGCTGGTTTGCCGGATATTAGATTGGAAATATTGTATCCACGTAATCACCGATTGTGATGCTGATGACTTGATGATCTGGGCGGTAAACACTTGACGAACTCGAATTTCGATTGCATCGAATCAACAATTATGCAGGCCCTTCTGGATCCGGATCTCTCCTAATGAGGCATATCATGACGGCTCCATTTTAATGAGGCCTGTCGGCAATTGGACTGATTGCGGCTAAGGGCAGTCACTTAATGCCAGGATTAATCACAAGGATTAAGTCGCACCTGGTTAACCACACGAGTTCAGAATGAGTTCCTGAGTTCTGAGGAACTCATTGGAAGCTTTAAAAATACTATAATTATTCATTTATTGAAACTCGCTCTTGTTTTTATTTAAAATTAGTGTGGTTCCACAATTGCGCTTCTAGGTAACACAAATTGAAATGTGTCTAGTTAAAGCATAAAAAATAAAGAAAATACATCGATCGGGGCTCGAAGCTCTTGGTAATGATACATGGCCTAAACACCCTCTTCACATAACTCCCACCCACTTCATTTCACCACCAATCAGTGCCATAGCCCCATACTGGATGTTCCGCTTCATTTGCTTTGCTGATTTCCAAGTTTTTCCCATATTTCAATGCAATTTTCGTTCTTAATTTCGGAGGAAGAATCCTGAGTTCGTCTTCGCCGTCAGTTGATTATGTCGCTGTGGGAATTGAGTTTATGATGGCAAACCACTCGCATCCATATGCAAATCTCGTTAGTTGAGTCCCATCCCTGCGCAAATCGTTAGCGTATCTCGAATGCGGGAAAATCGAGGTGGAAATTGAATTTCGCAACTTTTTATTTGGCCCTAAACACGCCTCCACAATGGCATATTAATTTCAGATGTGAAAACGCTTGCCAGCACGGCTTTTCAAAGCAGTGTATATCCAGCCAAGGGTCCTTTGGCCCCCACACTCACTCTCTATGTTTTATGGCCTAACGAGTTGCAGCATCTCATTCATTATACAACGATTTGCAGTATTATGGCCTCGTTTGCAGCCCCAACCCTTGGGGTTTCTACCGACCTTTACAGGGAGAAAAAATCTGGGTCCTTCTTCTCCAAAGAACAACGCCTCTTCATAGTTTGATAAGAAAGTGCTCCCAAACCAAGTTAGTAAACTAGAATTCTAATTTACCTTATTGATCAAAGTTATGACATGATTATTTTATATTCTGGCTTATGTGTTATGCATATGTATTTGTTTCTTTTGCTCTGTGTGGTGGAACTCATCAATTTAAACATTTTTTTTGCTTGTCCGGATGAAAATTTGCATTAAGTGAAGTAGTCATCAGTTATCAGCATCAGCAGCAAAATCGTCGTTATTATCATCGTCATCATCGTGATTATCATGATTATCGTGGGGCCACGCAGCGAATTTTGAATTGAATAGATGGGCGCAGTCTTGGGCTGCTCAAGGGGTTTTCCCAATAAGGGGCACTGGGTGGTTGAGTGGTTGGGTGGTGCGATGGTTGGGTGGTGCGGTGACGGCATTGTTTGCGCGAACGGATCTCAAAACCCAACCTCATTTGGAGCAGAAATATGCCAACCGTCCTCGAACATCCACCAGCACTCGGAATAATAGAACAAACTTTAGAATCGCGCAAAAAAACAAAAATGCAATGGAAATATATGGATAAAAAAAGGGGTTCGGCTTGGGGTTATGTTGTGCGCTTCAGTTGCCTGTTAGTTTCGACGCAAAATCAGCAACATTATAATCGTCCTCATTAACGGGCATCCTCGTTGGCGCTGTCGTTAATATCCTGGAAAACCTACCTCGTCAACTCATCAGCGTCATTAGCGAGGAGCAGCGGAAGGAAAGAAAAATCGGGCTAGAAACTGCGCTCGGACATAGTCGACTTGCGCATGCCCTATGGCGGCTCTGTAATTCGAATCCATAAAACAATTTAGAAAGACTAAAAAAAATATGCTGAAAACAGGAGCTGATAATGATTATTTCATTATAATGTATACATTTGGCATTGTATTTACATATTTCAGTTAGGGTTTCTCCATCACTGCTAAGTACTACACTCATGTGCATTGGCTGACAAATCAGTTCTTCTCAGCTTATATATATGTATATATAGGGTATACATCTAGCGTAGCCTATCACACAGCGATTTCTACAGCTCCCGATAACTTAACCGACCACGTCAAATCAATCCATTTCAATCCAATCCAATTCACTGCTACCTGGCAAGTTCGTTGAGTTTTCAATTGATAATACACTTGACTGAATCCAGCACATCGCCCATCCTCCATTCAGGATCCATTCCATCTTTCAGGATCCATTCAATGCCCGTTCAGACAACTGCACAGCCCAGCGAAAGCTCACTGAAAGAAATAAGGCATCCATGCTGCGTAAAACACTTTTGCTTGTGGATAAAATATTATGGAGAGATGACATAAGTTGGTGATTACTTTTCGATTTTTATTCGGTCTTATGTTATATCAATACTTAAGTAACTTCTTACTACTTACAAGTAGCTGATTAAATCTAATTTTATTAGATCTAACCATTAGTTGAATGGAACTAGGTAACTGATTAAATCTACTTTTAATATGTTGAATGGAACTTAGTAACTGATTAAATCTACTTTTAATATGTTGAATAGAACTCAGTAACTGATTAAATATACTTTTAACATGTTGAATGGAACTTTTTTCCGTGCAGCCGATTCGCAATTCCTCAGTCAGACAGTCAGTCGATTTGTCAATCAGTCAGTCAATTGGGGAACGCAATTTTCTATTGGCAGTCAGTGACAGGATGCCAGGATGCCAAAGGACGAAGCAGTTGGTGGGGAGGAGCGCTAGGGAATGGCGAAGGGAAAATAATATTTCAGCATTTTTACGCTTCCATTTATTATTATATTGTAGCTCTTAAGTGCACTTTCAAGGGGTTGTGTAAATTATTCAGCTTAATTCGGTGCTCGGTGTTCGGTGTTCGGTAACTTAACCCTCATGCAATCGGACAACCCACCCTAAGCATTTGTTGTATTTTTTTGCAATTTTTCCTTTGACTCGATGCGATTCGCTCTGGGTGCTCTTATTATATTTGCCATCGTTCTGTGTTTTCTCATATTTCGCTAATGGCTGCCTGCCAGGACTCTTTTTGTGGGCTGAGCGGTGCATTGCGCACAGGATGTCATTATGGCGCACAACTGCAATGGGGAATTATGTTGGCTGTTGTCCTCGACTTTCATCCTCCTCTCCTTTTTCCGCAAAAATTGAATGATATCGAATTTGTGATTTCGCCATTTCTGCAGGCCACATTTAATGGATTGCTCCGAACCAATTATCGTGATGTCAGTACTTGGCTGTACATCATTTAGAGGGAATCATGCTTAGAGGGACTTCAAGATGTTGAAAATGTTGATCTTTAATCGGCAACAGGCAACAGGTATTTTCCTGAGCTGCCGCGCTGCCTGGAAAATCAAATTTGGCATTTTCCATTATCGTGCCACAATGGCTTGCTGCAGCCAAATATTGGCAGCTCCAAAGGGTGCGAAAAGTTGGCCAAAAGCGGGTTGGGGTAGTTGTGTGTGGTGCCGTGTCAAAAGCAGTTAACGGGAAACGATTTAAGTGAGCCGTAGTTACACACTGGCATTTGTATGCGCTCGACACAAGTTATTAAATCGAATCAAGTCGCAGGTGCTGGCGTCATATTTATTGTGCAATCATCATAACAAAGGCGAATTCTCGATTTCGATTTCGATTCCAAATCCGAATCCGAATACGTCTCGGATTGGGAATTGCAATCGGATTTAACAGCCAACTCCTTCGACTGCCGCTGACAGTCGTTGGGAAATTGCAACCAAGCGAATATATATTTCTATTACTATTTCCATTTGGCATGTTGACACTTTAACTGTTGGCATTGCACTCGGCTTACTTGGACTGCGACGTTTTTCGGAAGTACAGTAGTGCCTGGCATTGGAATGGCGTTCGTTTTCAAACGTTCAATTAAGCGTTCAAAAGTTCAATTAAAAAGGTGGGAAATGCATATGATATTATGGTGCGCTTACACTTGGGTAAATTATTATGCTATACAATATTGAAATTATGCTTCAATAGATGCACTTACTTACAGCTGGAGATTGGCATTCGTTACGTTTAAAACCTAACCAGATGCCCCTAGAATTTGTATAGTAATGACGATGAATCGATGACAGACCGCAAACAGCGGTGCTACCCCCGAATTTGGAGTTTTCCCCGGGTTTTCCCACTTCAGAGGCGACTTGTCAGAATTGGTTGACATGTTTGTCCTTCGCCCTTCGTCGTTCCATCGGTGACGTGAAATGTTTGCACTTCATCCTTTTGTCAGCGCGATGGCAGCGATGATAAAAAGGCCCATTGTGCGCGGTATCTATCAGATACGCTTCTTTATGCCCCTTAATTTATTTGCTCACACGACAGATGTTGCATTCGATACATTTCCGCATAATATCTGCCTCGATTCGTGGAACAGCAAATTGCTTAATTTTATTTCTATTTCTACACCAGGTAGAGCACTTCCAGGTGCTCCAGACCCTTTGCTCCATCAGCAAAAATGTGAAAAAATATGCGTGGCGATGCTTCTCATTTGCATAGCAAAAGCATAGAGAGACCAAAGAAAAAATCGCCATCAAAGACATTTCCCATCGTAATCCGGCATTAATTCATTTACAAAATATGAAATTTCCATTTGTGCGTCGGAGGGTGAAAATTGCCGTTAAGCAATTTCTTTTCCTTTCATATGCAAAGAAATTGTATGCTTCTTTTTCGTTTTTTTTTAGGTGGAGCTTGGGTCGGAAGTGGGCGTGTTTGGGTCAGATAGTTGAAGTGAAGAGATACTCTGGAAATCGGAAATTCTTTGAAATGGTTTCTACGAAAGAAATCCCTCGGTCTTGGAAGCGATTGAGTCATTGCCAACTAATTGATTGAATAGAGCATTTGGCATCAACTGAAATAATTTAGCAGACAAAAGGCTGTAGCTACAACCACATGACAATCGACATTGCCACACATCCCCACAAGAAACCACAACTCCGCCAGCAGAAAATCCCCCTAATGCCCCACGTATAATCCGGGATATCCATTCTGGACAGCCTTGTTGACTGCGTTTGACTGGACCGCAATGAGTGTAAACAGAGCCGAAGGGAAAATGCTTTGGGTTTTTCCGAGCGTCCGCCGGGTTACACTGGGCAAAAGGAGAGGGAGAAGCGAAAGGACCATGGAGCAGGCGGGCAAGGATAACAACTTGGCCCATTGTCAAGAGGGCTCTAAAGCTTTTAGCTTAAATACACTTTGGGCCAACTACTTGGCGGTGATTTTTTTGTTGGGGGTGGCGGGTTGGAGTCCTGGTCGTCCTGCCATTGACATATTTGGCCGGCCTCGTCCTTTGCCGGCTGTAATTTAATTTATCGCTTTCATTGTGTATCGAGCAAATTGCAATGAACGACAATCGACATTAAATGCAACTTAACGAAATTGCCAACAAATCATTCGTCTTCCGCCCCCATTTTTGCTGGAAAGCAGCGTTTAATCGACGGAAATTAAATCAAATCGCTACGTGACGTGACGCATACGCAGCGTGGTCCAAAGGACATAGGCAGGCGCAATGGCCACACACACACACACACACCAGCAAGGTGACTCATTAGCACCAATACCGGCGAGGTAAATTAAACAACAGCAACCCTTTGCGAGTGTGCAAAAAGCTCCTCTTCCCTCCTTTCCTGTTGTACCTTAAAAGCTGCCAATTTGCGCAAACTTTGCAGTGTCCTTTTAGCCGGGACACGAACCTAGGGCTAGAGTATCCTCAAATTCGGGGACCTCCATTCTTATGGCTAAGCGATATTCCCTGAATGGCTATTTATCAAGAATGCGACAAAATTCTCTGCAGACTCAAAAATCTGCGCAAAGTGCTGACTAATAATGTTTAACTTTAGTTTGAACTAAAAAAATCTACTAGTTTTGTTTATGTATCTTTGTTTGCACATCCTTGATAAAATACGAACTAATCTATTTTAAATTAAGAAATGAAATACTCAGAAATAACCCAACAGAAATTGATTACATTTTCAATTGCCAAATGGCCATTTGCTAAGTGTTTCCTTGAGTTATTTATCTTTACCTTGCAAGACTTAAATATCATTATTTCATGCGCACAGATGCTGATATTTTATCAAACTGAAAATGTACGCGTAAAATAGGGTTTAAATTGATAACTAGCAATTTAAAGCGGATAAGAATCAGTCACCGACGCAGTTTCGTTAAAAGCAATTACAAAATAATGTGTTTTAGTTATAAAATGAAGTATTCCATTAAAATACTACGAGTTTTAACTATTCTCCCAGTATAGTATTCAATACGTTATCAAAAGGGCACTCACTATTAAGTTTCACAAGCAAGATTGCCTACATTGAATGCTTCAATCCAATTTTGGGTAGAACTAACCAGTTCTTAAAGGCAAAGCCCAGAGTTATTAGGCATTGCAGAAGGGCATTCAGTCAATCAGCCTGAGTGCGATTACCTTGATTGTCGCGAAAAAGGATAGGGATATGGCATAAGGATATGTTCGACTAGGTGTGGGGTCCTTTTCGTCTCGAGTGCTCAACCACTTCAAAGTGCAAATGCCGAGATGCACTCGAAGCCACCGAATCGCTTGATTACTTATTTAGCATTTACAATTTAGCATTTACACCAATTTCCATCGCGCCTTCGACAATTGTCTAATTGCAATCCGTGGATTCTGGAAATGCCTATTATGCAATCAGCGCTGCATCCGCATCTGCATCTGCAACCCAATCTGAATATGATTTTCCTTTCAGTCGGCTGTTCACGCCACTTGCGCATTATTCAAATTTTGCAATTTTCAAATGAAAAACAAAAGCAAAGGCGTTCTATTCAAAAATGCAAAAAAACACACAAAAAAATAAACAGCAAAGAAAAGGAAAAGAAATGAAAAGGATTGAAATGGTATGGCGAGCAGTCGCCGTTGCCGCAAATCCTTTTATGATAATTTCTCAAGAGTGTCGTCCTTTGATCAAGCAAGTGCCCATTCAAGCATGAATGTGAATATGATTTCCAACCACACACACCCATGAGGATTTAATAATTCGCTAAGCGAGATTAAAATTGCCAACTGCAGCCAACGTCCGCCGACCATGGGCGCAAATGCCTTTTCTGCTGAAAAATGCAGAAATTTACAAAAAATCCCTACTAAGATAGTGTGTACAACTGAACTTCCATATATAAGTTGACTTATTTAGTTTTAAGTGCTTATCCGTGAATTGGCCATTCAAAACTGAACTCATTACATGTAGCATCCACATGCACCTTCCAAATATCCTTTATATGCCTGATAAATCGATGCCATTTCTATCCACTGTTCCGCGAAATCACCTGCCCATATCGAGGACTCGTTAGTAGTAGGATTTTCTTTTTGCACAAATATGCAAGACCGCCTGAGAAAACCCCACCCGATTGCCCCGCACCACGTGGCCCTCAATTTCCGCTGGCTCTTTTTGTATTTATTTTATTTTATTATATTTTGTTTTATATATGTACATTTTTTCGTTTTTGCACCGTGTCCGTGGCTCGTTTCCTGGGAAATCACTGCAATTAAAGCGTAATTGTTTTTACGCATTTGTCCACTCCACTCCAAGCCCCATCCCATTCTGCACCGACTGCTTAGCCCGGCTCGTGTCTTTTGAAGAGGCCTCCGGGGCATGGGGCTTTAGGGGGTTTTTTTTTGGGGGGGGACAGGGCAAGTATATGGCAGAAATTAATTTACAACATTCATAATGCACCGCCTGCGCTTAATTTTCGCGCATTTGGTGGGAGTGGCGCTGAAGGAGCAAAGTCTCCTCGCAATTTCCCAGCGAATGCGAACGTACGAATTCATTTGCATAATTTTTTAATACTCCATTTCGCCATTTCGGGCGGAGCATCGTTAGCTAACGAGGTGAGGATGTGGTGAGTCCTGGGTACTTTGCACTGGCTCCTCGGCTACCAGAGTCCTGGCGTGCTGGCTTCCTGGCGTTCTGGAGTCCTACTCGTAGAGTCCTAGAGACCTGGTGGGTGTCCTCATTATTATATTTCCCCGCCTCGTCGAGCACACACGTTTTGTAATGCCTCCATTTCCATTCCCATTCCCATACCCATTTCCAGTCGCATTCTCTCACTCTCCTCTCGGGATTTTTAACTCGTTTTGCGTTTCTGCGAGAACAAAAACCAGACCATCCAAATTAATGCAAAAATATGTTGATTTCCTTTGAGAAAAGCCCTTTCCCGCTCTGCTTGCCCGCATTATTTTTCCATTCTTTTTTTACCCATGTTAGCTACCAATTAGAATGCAGGAGGTGTGGATGCGCCGCAGCAAGGTGTGCATTCAAATTTGTGGAAATATTTAAAACGAATTCTATCACGCGTTCTAAGTAGGACACCCTCTCTAAATGTGACTTGTTCAGCTTTGATCGTTGGCTAACATTCTGAATAGATATTACCAACGTTTTGACTGCGGTGCGAGCAATTAGCCAGCGGACTTGAAGCTCGTTGGTTCGCTAATCCATTGCGCCCAATATCCAATAAATCAAACGCAACCAACTACAGCTTACACATCATTATGGACAATTATCCAATCAAAGAGGCGTGTGCAAATTGCTACCCAAAACGCATCAAATGAATTAATTCGATTGAGACCCATCATCTCACCAGCGGGGCGTATCACCCATGGCATATTCTAAAAATTTAATTGGTTCCAACGAAGGAGAACAAAATATAAGGGGGCAGACCCTCGAGAGGCACTTTCGCCCATCGTCGCTGCCTCGTTAAAAAAGGTGAAAAACTGTTGTAATTGTTTTTACAGAAGCGGCGGAAAACGCGGCCATAAGTGTGAATATGGGTGCGAGTGTGAATGTGAGTGTGAATGTGAGTGTGGCATGTAATTGGTTCGGACGGCTAAATGAACCATTTACCAATTAAACCCGATTGCCAGCCAAAGAACTGAGAACTCGAGAGCTTGAGAGCCATGTGCGAGTTTTCACCTGGCCTAGAGATGAGATGGCTTTGGGCCAGGTCCACATGCCGATAGTCGTGAATGGCCAGAAGCATACATAAGCATAGCTATGTGTATGAATAAACTTAGAAATGAGTTATAAAATGTGCAGAGCAACTTAATACCCGATGAGCCAATAGAAGGCTTAGAAGAATCACGTTACCTTCTCTGAAAATTGCGCTCGTTAGCAGCCGTTGGGAGAAATGCTTTAGTCACGCTTGAAAACGCGGCAGGGGAGGGGGGAAAAAGTAGAATTGGTTCAGAAATGTAGGAAAAAACAAGGCTCTTTGAGGAGTTGTGTGTAAACGTTGCCAGTTTGCTGGAAAATCGCTGGGAAAAGGCGGAAAGCATTCGCAAAAGTTGCTGAGCCATCGGACGAGTGGAAAAGCACCTGTGCCTTCTGCTCCTGCTGGCTGTCTATTTTTTTTCCCCTTTTTTTTTGAGTTCGCCGAGAGGAGGAACTCAAGTGGCCGAGGATCCTTTGTGTTGAATGGCAGATTGGCGTTAATCATGCAATTAATTGGGCTATAAGTCAGCCTCCGATAGCCCGGGATAATGGATAATGTATAATGGATAATGACGGGCAGGTTGGTTTCAAGTGAAAAATGTGTCTAAGTGGCGTAGTTCTTGGCAAGTCATTACACATTGTGGGAAGGCAATGCAAATGCAATTTGGAACACAATTGGTCTGCAAAGTAAAAATGTTGCAACATTGTAAACTATTTGTGCAGTGAAATGCCATAGGAAATCACAAGAAAGCTCAATCATTTAAATAGATCAACAATTAATGGATAGAATATCGGAGAATCAATGTAGATTACTTTCCTTTGTGTTAATAATGTGACATATTTTAATTGGGTGTGTTGCTTCCCATTCCTAGAAAGTCTTAAACATCTCTTCACCCACAATACAATTCAATTCCACACACGAATTCCTCTTGAAACGCCTTCAGCTGTGGCTGCCTGATTTTCGGTGGCCAAAATCAATGTCATGGCCATTGTTTGTCCTGGCCAACTGTTGCTACCAAGGATTGTTGTGTTTTGCACCTCGGTGCCCAGGATGCTCGATCACACCTTCGCCGGAGAAAGGTCAATGCCTAATCCCTAATCCCGTTCCAACCTCCTCGCACCTCTCCTGCCGAAGGGCCCTATTTACATTGGCACTTCTCTGGATGGATTATTATCATAATTACTCGGCATCCTGGCGTGTTTGTTCTGCAGATAATATAATTACAAGTAATTTCTGCTGCCCATCGCTGCTGGCGATGTGATCACGATGAGCCCATTCTGCGGCAGGACAATGGCGCACTGGAATGTCCTGCCAAGTCCTGCCAAGCGACCTGACAGCCCGACAACTGTTGTGTCAATATTTTGACAGAAGAATGCCAAATGGAGAGTGCTTCTTTTTTGCACAAAGCAGGAAGAGCCGACGGAAGATGGGGAACAGGTCTCAAGGATCAAGGATCAAGGATCGCTCGCTGGATGAGTCAGCTGGGAAATATGCAGACTGTGAGTATTGCAAATAACTGTGGGGATAACAGTGTGAAATCTTCAGGACACTCAAATCAAGTCAAGTTTCGAAATAATATGTTTTAAGCAGTGGCATTAAATCATGTGTATAAGCATATGATTTATTTGTTAATAACTGAATGAAAGGATGTTGAGGAGTATACTTAAATGTTAATGGAAGAACCCCTTTGGGACCATATTTCACTGTACCATCGCATTCTTCCACTGAAAACAATCGGAGCACACACTCACACACACACATGCATTTATAAAGTGTCCAGGCACACAAACACAGACATTTGCATGAAAAGGCGATATAAGCAGCAAACTAAAATAGAAATTAAGAGAAACGGCGAGAGGGATGGGGAAAAATACGAAAAAAACATAAACACAAAGTGCAACTCAGATGGCGGAAATGAAAAGAAATTGCATATACATAAGTGTGCCTGTGTCTCTGTGTGTGTGATGCATTTTCCAGCGTATGTGTGTGTGTGTGTGTACATAATGAAAAAGTACTTCATTAAAAATCAAGTATGTGTTGATTTCCATACGAAAAACAACAACAGAGACATAAACCGACCGAGGAAATGCTAAGTACACGTACGTAATGCACTAGTGGGAGGTGGGCTGTGGGCGGTTGGTGCCACTCCCATCGACGAAGGGGCGGTGGCCATTGTCACAGGAAATGAGTTGAGCCATAATGCAGGAAAGGAACGGAGGGACGGGGCAACGGAAGAGAGGGAGAACTGGGGAAAGCCCTAGACTTTGGCTCAGAATTGAAATTAAAAATGTGTAAATGAAAAAATGAATAAATATGCACGATGGTGTGATGATGATGATGATGGTGGATGCAAGAATATAATTGCTACATTTCGTATTAAGCGCCCACTCCCGAACATGGAACCAACCCATCAACCACCCACTTCCGCTGCTGGGCAAATGGCAACAATTGAAAACTTTCTTTGATCTTTCGCATGGAAATTAATTTCTTGCGCCTTTTTGTTGTTGCTCAGCAATTATTATTCGTATTATTCGCAATGAGCCAGGCCAAACGCTTTCGTGGGGAAAGGGCTTTCGATAATGGAAGATTGGAGCACTCGATGGTCTTTCCAAATGGCGATGTGGATCAGAAATGGATATGGATCAGAAATAAGAGCAAGTACTTGTAGTGTGGCTTATATGTACATATATCATTTATTTTATACATGGCATATTGCGAATTTGAGAAAAATGTATCCAATTCCACTTGTCTTCCAGCGTTTCCATAATGATAATGATGAGGCTGATTTGCCCAGACCACATGCAACTTTTCTATAGACAGCCGCTCGTCGGGTGTGTGAGTTTTCATTACAATTATGCCTTGCTTTTCTTCGTGGCCTAAACCACGCCATTTTGTGAAACAATGGAAAATGCAGCCAGAAACCGCAGCAATTTGTGGCTTCAACTGAAGCCAGTGATACGGGGAAAATCTCGCATGCGGATTCGTATGAAATCCCCCTGAGCTGCACTGAAAAAAGGGCCAAGTATTTTAAATGCCCTAAACTATGCACACCTAATTATCTTGTCTTATCGAATTATCTTCAAGCTTATAAATTGTAGTTGTACAGAAGGTTTTTGTTCCTTACTTACAACAAAGTAAGTAAGTGTTTTCTAGCAGTGTTGCTCCTTGTTCTGCAGCCGCGAAATTTTGCAATTTGCGCATAATAATCATGATAATAATAATCGCACCCACACATGGTATTTTTTACCTCGGGCCAGGGCGTTGGCGCTTGCCGGAGAAATTCCACAAAAAATGTGGAAAAAGCACGGAAAAGGGGAAAATAATTCTAATGGGGGCGTGGTAGGCGTGGCATAGCCTGCATGCATGTGTGCGGTTGTGTGGGAGTGTCATTCGCCTGGTTAATTGTGGTGGAAATGGAGGGGGAGGAGGAGCATGGGGCATGTGCTCTGCTTCCCACTTGTGAGAATTGCGCAATTTTCAATTATTTCCTGGGGAAAAAGTGGGGGGAAAATGTGGAAAATGTGGGGTGGCTGCCGAGGGGCGGGCATGCATAGGTGGGCGTGTCATTGCAGACTTTTGCATAATTATAAGCTGCGATTCACCCGCAGCCTGCAAATTATAATTAATGTAAGCCATAGTGTGAGTGCCGCCTTTTTCAAATGCCCACCTATGGGGGGCAAAAATTATGCAATGGTCTGATTATGCAACTGTGAGAAAAGTGCTCAAAACCATTCGTATTAAAGCCTTCTTCAAGGATAAGTGCTCAAAATAAAAAGTATTTATGGCAAACCGAAAGTAACGCACAGCAACACATCCTATCTCATCTAATTTTATCTCAAAAATGTTCCACTTATGTCATTATGGTTGCCAAACTTGTTTCTATAACGAATTCCCATTTTGATCTACAGAATTTCATATAGTTTCATATATTTTTGCAGCTATAATTCCCTGCATTTTGGCATTCAGATTTATTCATTGTCCTTCGCCCTTGAAATCCGCACAGGTTCCTTTTCGATTGGGTTTCCCATGAATTCAATTCAGTTCCTTTGATTGCGAATGCGTGAATATTGAACAAACGAAGGCAACAAACAAAAAAGGCGGCAGAAACAGAAAATTAATCAAAATCGTGTCGAAAATTGTGAGTTGCATTCGGAGGCAGGTTGATTGAAAGCGCCTAGTGGGTGGTTTTTAATCTCTGGACTTTAGAATGCGATTCGTGCACTTTCTGCGCAAACAATCAAAACGCATTGCATTTTTGGTTTTGTTTGCATTGGGCTCGTTGCTGTCAATTGCCAACTGATTTCCTTTTTGTCTCTCGCCAGATGGTATAAAACCGAAAGAAATCCAAATCAAGAAATAATGTACACTTCTTTGTTTTATTACTCATTTCAATTAAAAGGCGAAAAGGTTCGCGGTTCCCTGTCGCATTTGGTAATTCCTTCTTTTGAAAACATTTAACTTTTATTCGCTTACAAATAGGCAAATTTCCAATTTGCAAATACCAATTACTGGACACTTGAAGTTTCCATTTTCTGTGCCTCTTTCTCTTACTTCAAATCCGGAATATTTCATTACTTGCATTCAATTTCGGTTCGCTCGTCCCGTATGCAAATCGCACTTTCAATGGCTCATTAGCAGCCAGCAGCGACAACTTCTAACAAAAGAATTTTCTCTCTCGAAAAGAAAAAAACAAAAAAAAAAAAAAATAAAAAACCAAAATGTTAAAGAAATAAGCAATGGACAGAAACGTTGGCAACTCTTGCCAAACTCCATGGGTCACAGCTTGAAGGCGAAATAATCAAATTTGCACGCGACTCTGATTTAAGAATTAACAAATAAAATGCCAGCAAAAATATTCAGAGTGAGGGCAGAGCTCGAATAATAAGTAATGATGGCAGCGGCGGAAACGCCTGCAATTTGCCACAATTGAAAGTGGCTGCCTTCCCCTTTTTTTTCCATACCATTCCGTTCCGTTCTGTTTTTTTTTACGCCCAGCAAGCTGCCATGTTTTCTGTGCTCGGAACTTTTTTCTCTGGTTTGCATTATAACACCGTGTTGTACACCCATTTTCAGGCGAATTGCGCCCCTTTTGGTTGGCTGCCAAGTACCGCCACCATCGAGGAACATCAAAAACCAGGCGTCTAATTGAAGTCATTCCCACTTCCACTTCCACATCCACATCCACATCCACAACCCACTTCCACAGCCCAGTCCACTCCCATTTAACACTCCCTTGCCCCCGGCGGCTGCTTTGCATAGCTGAAATGCTGAAGTCCCGCTCATACAATTTGATTAACCCATAAACGAGACGCGGGACCTTCCATCATCATTAGCGACCCGTCGACAGCGAGCTACACTGAGCCAATTGAGGGCCAAGTGCGATTTGCTTACCTATTTTCACCCATTTTTCAATCTCAGCGAGTTTTTATTCATATTTTTACACTGCGAATTTATGGTTCAATCTTACGGCCACCTATTAAAAGCCCATCAAAACAAAGTATCTGTATTCAGAACATGGTGTTTTATATACGCTCTTTATTAAGACAATTAGTATTAAACAAGGTGTGTATTTCTGATTGATGTTTGAGCAGGCAAATGCATTCTTCGTTTCACCACTGGTTTTCTCTCAGTGCGGCGGCCATCGGGGGTACGCGTACATTTTTGAATGCCACTGTAAACTCAGCGGCCAGCCACTTCTTCTGTTACACTTCAATTGAAATTCGGCCATTTTGGTTTTCGAATTTCACACCCCTCGCTCCCTTATTTTCGTTATTATTATTGTGTTTTTTTGTGTGCCGCTACTAATTTGCTTGGGCTCTGCGTATTTCTGTGTTGCCTATCTTCCAATTTGAGGCTACAACCACCGTCGATGGACAGAGTTGCCAGCACCCCTAATCACACCCCCTACCCCCTCCCCCCTCAGTCCGGTTGGGTTGTGTGTAGTGCAGTGTTTGCCTTTCGGTTTACTCAAGTGCCAACTCGAAGGCCTGTCCCATAAATTGGTTCGTCGTCATTGTCGAGCACACACTTCGGCCACTTCGGTAGCTCGCATAGCCAGATACAGGGCGGTACACTGAGAGAAACGGTTTCTGGGGCTCAAACGGGTGCCATTTGGAGTTTAAATGCCGAGTTTCATGCTTTCAAGCGCACAAAAATGCTTTAAAAAATAACCAATTTTTTACACCAGTTGGTGACGCCTAACGAGGGCTTGCGTTTTTCTTGATGTACCTCAAGAACATAAGCCCAGCCCAGTCGAAGAACTAGCGCCTGTCAGCGAGCATCCTCACGCTCGAGTGCCCTCGAATGATAAATCATTTTTCCCGTCGCTCACACAAATGATGATCGAGTATTTTCAACTTCAGCTCGTCTGTTACTTTTCGCTGGGCGGAAATTAGTGCAGATAATCCCATTAAAGGACTTGCATATCGTTTTGTTCATATGAGAGGATCGAGTGGCGGCGGTATTTATAAAACGGATATGTGTAATGATGGCTCTGAAAGTAGATTCATTTAGCCTATTTCGAATGTATAGTTTTGTATTATATAGAGCATAAAATAAACGAGGTAAAAGCCGTGGCATTCGACTAATTAAATAATTGGCGAAAACTTTCATTAATTAGCGAAGACACGAACCGACCGCAAAGCAAGGATTCGCTGATTGGCTTTGTGCAAAATTAGCCATAAACGCAACAGAGGCGCCCTCTGTGGGCAGCGCCCGCAAACTTTGTCTTTTCCCAAAGGCAGAAATTAATTTTCTCACGTTACCCATGCGAAATAAACAATTAAATAATTGAAAACTAAACTCGAAATAAGCAGCCCGAGCAACAATGGCCAGAGCCACAGAAATAGCAGCCACAATAACAATAATAAATAATAGTAATATGATAATGACGATTATAATTCACGGCTAATACCAAATGCCTCCACTTGTACGGTAAATGCAATTAGTATGCTCTATAAATTATTTGGTATCAACGAAAATATTCAAAACGCATAATTATGCAAGGGTCACTTTTTCTTATTTTTAAATATTTGTATATTTCTTCACTTATTGATAGCATTCATTTTCTCTTTGCATAAAAAATAAGTTCTCCTGTTTAGAAAAGGAAGTGAACATTTTTCTGATAAATATAACTTATAGGTATATTTAAAGGTATATTTTAAAACTTTTCAGAGTATTTAGACTTCGCCTTAATGCCAAAGTCAAAAACCCTCGGTCCGAAATTTTTCTCTGCTTTTTGGGCCATTATCGTTGTTATTATGCCATTGTGGCGCAATTAAAGTTTCAACTAATCACACGGCAACAATTGTGTGACAATAATATTGTCTAAAGCCCCTTGAAAAAACACCCCCGTTTCCCCGCGAAGATTTACCGAGATTTGTTCACACTTAACAACTTAATTACACAACAATGTGCTTGTTGTTATTTATGCCATTTGATTTATTATTATTTATTATTGCTTTTTTTATTCGACCAGCTTTTTTTTTGTTTTGTTTTGGCAAGCCTTATAGCGCCTGTCAGTCGGCCATCACTCCAAAAATAATCGAGAAACTCGCTGGGGGGAAGCCTACACAAAAAGTAACTGAACTTTAATTGTTCATAATTAAGTTTGTCCGATTCCGATTGTGTGCCGTGCATTGTGTGTGTGCCAAGACAATAATAGTTAAGTAAATAAATCTCGACACATAATTGACAATCGATTTTGGTAAACTTTCGCACTTGAGATCATAATTAAATCATTTGGCGGGCCACGTCAACTACCAGAAATGTGAAGAGCAACTCGAGACGAAATAAGGCACCCGGTATCAAAGTATTCAAATTTATATGTGAACATCTGAGTATATTTATATATGTAAATACATATAGCCTGGCTATGGCCAGGTAGTCGGGTTGTCAGTCCTTCGTTGGCACGTCAAAATATTTGCAAAACAAAAGCACACAGGTCCGAGTTCCTGGAAACTTGAAGGACATGCCAGAGGACCCAGTAAAAAAAGTAGAAGTAAAACATGACATCGCCAACATTGAACTGTAACCAATGGATAATGGCCAGGTGAAAACTATATGGTTCTCAGCGAAATAGAGACGAACTATATCTTCAATATCGGATTACCCATAATCAGCGGCGAAACTCAATACTTATTTTGACAGGATCGCCGGCGATTGTAATTGCAAGTTAATTAACAATCAAATTCCAGTAAATATACGAATTTCGCCTTAAGAACTCGCATACCCACTGAATGAATCATAATCATTCGGGGGCAACCTGCTTAAGAAAATATCGAATTACCCGCGAAATTCTTCTAGCACGCACTCCTCGCTCGCTGCCTTCCTTTCTTCTGCCTGCCGCCGTCTCTTTCTCACGGCCGTGCTGCCTCTCTTTCTTTCATTTCTAAATGCCAGACTGCGTGGCCCGACGGATATGCACACGTATGTATGTATGTACATACAAATGTACACATAATGTGATCGGTGCTATAGCGTTCCGTTGCGATCCGCTCCGATTTCGCTGCGATGGCCGTGTGAGCGTTGGCATTTCAATTGTCTAATTGCCGCGTGGGTTTCTCCATAGGGGGAGCCCACTGTGGGGGCGTGAGAAAAGCCCCAGAAGATCCGTTCGGATGCCATCGATCGTGGCTTTCTATTGTCCACTGCTTAATTTGTTTTTAAATAGAAATTAGTGTGCCTAAGCAGAATGTAATCAATGTGTATCAATACGTAAAAATTTTCTTAAAAGCTAAATACCAGATTAGTATTATGCATGGCAAACGAGTTTTCTATCTGTGTATGAGCTTTGTAGGCGATCCCTTTCGGGACCCAGATAATTGCAAGTCCCTCAATTGCCTGGCAGTAATTTGCAAGTCCATTACAAGCTCTACTTTTCCACTGCCGAAATCAAGCCGAACCATTTTCCGAATTTCGGGACAACAACTACTGCCGTGGAAGGCCGAGTTCCCTGAGAACAATAACCCACATACGACCCCAAAAAATCTCTTGAAATTCTGCAATGCTGCGCAGCAAGGACTCTCCCACTGGCACAAACACACACGCACACGACGTGGTGTAAATGCTAATTTACGCATTTCAATAGGACAAGTTTTTGGCGAAAATTTTAATTAGACTGCTTTTTTTTGGGAAGGGAAGGGCATTGTTAGGCGGCCGACAAGTGAGTAGTTTCTACGGCTGGAAACCGAATGGTGGCTCGTTTTTTGGGCCATAAATTGGCGTCCTTCATTGAACGGAGAGCAGTTGGAGTTCCGAGTTCGAGTTCGAGTTCGGGTCTGCGAAATAAATATATTTTTGTTTTTGCCTTTTTTACCGCCACCCCACCCCTGCTGCCGTCGCCCTCTCCCGCTCTTTGGCTCTCTGGCTCTCTGTCACTCACACAAAATGGGCGCCGCACACTCTGGCAATCGGGCACTAACACAACGAAAGGCAGCGCACCAATACACATATGTTTCGGCCAGAACTGGAAGTTTGTGGGAAAACTGGAAGGCAACGCGTGCGCGAGAGGAGCACGGCTAGCTGCTGCTTGGAAGGCACTTGCTGCACTGCTCACTCTCGCGCTGAATGGATGTTGCACATGCGCCATGTTGCCGAGGGGAAGGCCCACATGCTGCTGACTCTCTCGCACTCGCTGAGCGGCGAAGAGTGCGGCTAGCGTGCGACAGAGACCGCCCCTGAATATTTACCGTTGCGGGGCAGCGCAGTCGACGCGAGCTTCGCTGCCGGCGCTCTGCTGTTGCTGCCGTTGCCGCCGTTGCTGCTGTTGCTGCTGTTGCTGCTGCTGCTGCTGCTGCAGATGTTGCTGCTGCGTTTGCCATGATTTGAGGTCCTCGGAAGAGCAAAGCTCCGCTGGCCGTTTACCGTTTGTTAGCTGAATGCCTCCTTGGCCAAATCCAAAGCGAAATGCAAAGCCAAGTCGAAAGCCAACCACCAGCAGCAACATAACGGCAGCAACAGCAACAGCAACAGCTACAGCAAACAGAAACAGCAACTGCGACGACAAAACTCCTGGTGCACATTAACGCAGGCAACAGTTTAACGTGGAAATTATTGCGAATTTGTTGTGTGTTTTTCTGCGACGCGTGCCAGCGACAAAATCTCAAATCGCAAATCGCACTTCGCGTAGTCTTACAACATTGCCAACTTGCCACTGTTTCCACATACATATATTTTGTTGTGTTTTTTTTGTTTTTTTTTCGTCTTTGGGCTAGCATGTTGTTTTCAATCACTTTATTTTGACAACGGTCTAGACGCAAATCGAAATATTAGCAATTGAAAATGCCGCAGCGCTCGCCGTTCGCCATTCAGGAGCTGCTGGGCTTGGCGGTGGCAGCGGCCACGGAAGCGCCAACCGATCTGACAACAACTGCCGGTGCAACAGTGGCAAAAGAGCGTCAAACGCCGACGCCGCCAAAGACAACAAATGCCACAATGGCAGCAGCAACAGCAGCAACAGCAACAAATGCGGCCGAGGCCAATTTACCGAGTGGCTTGGAGCCACAGCCGCAGCAGCAACACCAGCAGCAGCAGCAGCAACAGCAGCAACAGCAGCAACAGCAGCAACAGCAGCAGCAGCAGCAGCCGCACCACCATCAGTACAGGGAGCACCACCAAATGACCATGGCGGCCGCCTCGCGAATGGCCTACTTCAATGCCCATGCGGCGGTGGCAGCCGCCTTTATGCCCCACCAACTGGCCGCGGCGGTGCACCACCATCATCAGCACCAGCACCACCCCCACCACCATCCGCACCACCCACACGGCGCCGTTGGGGGGCCACCGCCGCCGCCGCCGCTGCAGCACAACCACCCCCACCATCCGCACCACCCGCTGTTGCACGCGCAGGGTAAGCCACTGTCCCCACCCAACCACTCAAATTGCCTTTAATAGGTTGCAAATCGCAGAGCTTAATTGAATTTATGCATATACTGGCCGCAGGAAAGTTAATATTCTTTATTGAAAAGTGCCTTCGCTCACAAATATTTCCCAATAGCGATTTGAAAAGCGTTCTGTTCGCTGTGTGCCGTGCACATTTACAATGACAATCAAAGCTTAAGCGCAATTAGCAATCGCAACTGGTTTTGTCACCTGCCAGACGAACCAGCACTCGCGCACAGATACTTACACAGATTCGGATACAGATACAAATACACACATTCAATTCACACGCACACGCACACAGTGGGGCGAATCGGTGTCTGAAGTGCCGCCTAGTTAGCATAAAAAAGGAATTAATCAGCGGTCCATCGTCCGCCAAATCAGCTTTGCCCCACTGGAAACTGCGACACACCGCCCTCAGCAGATCCGCCGCACCACCGATCCGCCAATCCGCCTCCGAAACCACTCCACTCCAGAGCACCACCACTCAGCTTGAGCTGCTAATTGCACTGTGTGTGTGTGGTGCGAAGTGGTGCACTTTGGTCTGAACATCGCAGAAACGGGACACACTAATCTAATATTGTTTCTTTTCTGATATTATTGGAAAAGTGTGTTGGTTTCTTTTAAGAGGCAGCGGAAATTTGATTTGCTATATAATAAGCGTGAGGCGCTTTTTGAGTAGGCTTCAAGCGATTGGTGCCACTGTGCGCTGCGCCTTTGTTTGGCGATCAGCACAGGCAATGACACACGCACACTGAAAGAAAAGCCCGCACACTCGCAGCGAACTCGAGTCGACCTGCTGTCTCCCGACTCAAAGCCCATTTGCAAGTGGCAATATCATCCGAAGTCGGAGCGACGACAGGGAACGCAGATAAACACAAGTGAAACAGGCATGAAAAGCTGTGCAGGGACTGCTACACGGTAAAAAACTGGGAGCTTTCGCTTTCATACTGCATTTGACAACGAGCTTGAATGTTGTTACATTTCAGCGGTGGTAAATTTAAATTTATGTATGAAAATATCAATTTATTTATGAATATATTATGTATAGCTTGGATCCCATTGATAACAGAACCAAATTTGTTTTCTCTGTGAAAAGAGCGAGGGCCTCCGATAATCCTGCAGATTCAAGTGGCAGCTGTTATTATTGTTATTATTATTTTAATTAGCGCTGAAATATCATCGTCACCACCGATTTCCAATGCTCTGCATTCTGATTCACTGTGCCAATTTCACTGCGCACTCACGCAACTTTTGCACCATACGAGTATATATACTTATATCGAATCTGACTTCTTGATTTCAAATCTGTGTGTTTACCCCACACTTCCGGACCTTTTCGTGGGTTTTATTATTTTTATTTCGCATGTTGTGCGGCTTTCTTTTCCGTGTTATTTTAATTACAATACTCCTTTCCGTTTATCGCCCATTTCCACAGCTTCGTCGTAATTTGCGTGTAATAAATGTGGGAAAGAGCACTTGGCTGGTGCTAAATGCTTGTGGGTAGCATGGACTAGCGGATTGGTATGGCAATTTAAACTATACCCAATTGGTTAAGGTTGGCATGCCCTGCGATGGTAGTAAAAGTGGAAAGCCACTGGTAGAGGGTATGTAATAGTCGTGCTTATTAGTTCAGCGCCCATATTCTTAGCACTGCGTTCTGTTGTGTTAAGCGTTAAGCTTTCTGCTTTTCATTCGCGTCATCCTATTTAATTTTGCATATTTTCAACTCGTTCCGCATGTCGTACGAATATTTCGGGTATCCGTTGTTGATTTTATACCCATTTGCGTGGCCAGCTTGTCAATTAAAAAATCGCATCAGGTTTGCTCGGATTTCGGGCGGATTTCTGTGCGGATTTCCTGTCCAGTGCTGAGTATTTGGCGCCTTCCATTAAGTGCCTTTGATCTTTTACCAGAAGGGAAACCCAAATCGGAAAATTGGTTGCCCAACGACAATAAGAAAAGCGATTTTTCTTCGCTTTCGCTTTTCCCCCACATTTAATTGACAATTTTCACTTTGGCTCCGCGCGTCGCTTTGTTGTGACATTCGTTTTGATGTGTTTGCACACCGCCACACACACACACACGCACACACACACTCACACAGCGAGGCTACATTGCACATGTGTGGGTGCACTCGAAATTAACCATTTAGGATTTTCCACTTTTCAGCTCGGCATGCCAAAAACGTATGCAGATAATAAGTAAGTAACTTGGTACGGGTTCAACATTAAAGCTAGCTGAATTCATTAAGGCACTGCCTAATGAGTGCCTATTGGTTTACATTTAGTTACGAATATGCCACAGTAATATCGCAATATTCTTGCGCTTGATTATCGCATAAGTTGCACGCAATGATCGTTTCCAGGGGCAACGGATGTGTTGCAATCAATGACTCCAGAACTGCTAATTGCTGGCTGTCAGTCATGTCCATTGAAGAGCCAAGTATCCGAATGCGCCGCCCTTTGATATTTGAGCCACTTTGCTAATAGCCAGCCCCATTATATACATTATATATATGTGTATGCACGTCTCCTTGGCTGATAAAAATATTCTTAATTGTAGTTTCGCCTCGGACATTGTGTGCGGTCGTCTTTTGACTTTGCTTTGATTTTGCGTTGACGTAAATTAGAAAAAAGAGCGGGTTGAGAATGTGGCAGAAGTTCGGGAAAGTGTCGACAAACGCCCTTCGCTTTTTTGTGAGTATTTCTGTTTTTCTTCTTTTTTCGCCCTCTACTTTTTGAGCGGTGCACCCCCTGCTTAACCCCTTGACGGCCCGCAATTTGTGCAGTCTGCATTGTCCGAGGTGTGAAAATGTTCGGCGTCAGCGTTCCACGAGTGCAGTTATTGTTTCAGTTGTTGTTGGCTGCACTTTACCGCCTCCCCGCCCAACGCCACTTACATATTTCCTTCACATTCTTGTTTTTGGCACTTTGTCACACTTTTTCGCTTTGATTTTTTGCGAATTTAAAAGTCAATTAAAGCAACTTGACGAACGAAGTGCCGAGTGCCACTCAAGGGTTAATTTGTCCGTGCCCGTGCGAGTGTGAGTGTGAATGTGGGTGTGGGTGTGAGTGTGAGTGTGAGTGCAAGGGTGAGCTGTTGTGCGGGTGTGAGTGCCAGTTGATTCGCAGCAGTTCGCATCGAGCGGAATTAGCCGCAATAATTTCGAATTTTCTCAAACAGAACGCCATGCAATTCATGCACGATAATCAGCAATTACACTCGCAATAAATGCGATAGCTATGTGTTGGTGAATAGTAGTTTATAATTTATATAGACTTAGCCCGTTCGCAGCGCTGCGAGACGCATGTAAATGAATGCCTAATCGCCCGCTAATTTCCCAAACTTAAATAGCAAACACTCATATTCGAGTCCAGTTGCCCAGTGTATTCGCATTCGTATTCATGTATTCATAAGCTGGATTTTGTGCCCCGTCACATGGCAATCAGAGCCGGGCAATTCGTGCCCCAAAAGCTCAACTCACTTAGACTGCACAGCCAGCGACTTGCAGGGGCGCCATTTGTGGCCATTTTGGGGGGATTTTGGGGGGATTGGTGGACCCCTTGGCGGACGCCCCTGCACTGCGCTAATTTTATAACGCAAATAAACACGATTTGGCACTTGAGTTTCCTCGGCGGCCGCTTTGCTTCTTCAGCGGCTCGAAAGTGGGATTCCGCTACGGATTTGGCTTTGGATTTGAGTTTGGATTTGGATTTGAATTCGAATTCGTATTCGTATTTGAGCTCGGAATTTGGCCGCTTTCACTGTCCAACAGCAGCAACTCAAACAGCAACAATCAACAGCTACGACTGCTAATTATTCATGGCATGGCCATCTATCTGGCTATTTGGAGTGGCTACTCAGCACTTTTTCGTCTCGAAATTGTTTCAATTGTGGCCACGAAGTGATTCACCTGGCGAACCACTGGACTCACACAGCCGGATGCCCGAACGTTGCCCATTCACTTGTAGCTGCTGGGCTAATTGAGCTTACAGCTTTTCAACAGAAACGACATTTGATGGTTAACTGCACTTTTTTGGCTCATTACTGAAATTCGATAGTATTCCATGCGCCTAATTAATTCACTTGATTTTCACTCACGACATTCGAGTTGCATGGCGGCGAGTATACAGCTTGGAACTCCCAATCGGCTGCTGTGCATCATGACCTCCGGCGGATGGCGGCGGATGCTCACGACCCACACGCTCCACGATCGCCTTGTGCGGTCCGCCGTTGGCTCCCGATTCCCCGATTCCCTGAATCCCCTTTATCCCCGGTATTTTCCCATATTTTTCCCATATTTACCCCAAGTTGCAGTTCGCTATGCGACCCATATCAGCTATTGTCGTGCGTTAATCAGTTTATAAATACTTCGTCACTTGCAGTTTCCCACTTTTTCTTGTTTTTGCCTTGTTTTGTTTCAGCAATTCCTCAGCGCAGTAATATCGAATTTCAGCGACAACTGCTATTTCTCAACTGGCAGAGAGCTAATAAATGCGGCTGATTACCGCCGTAATAATCACCATCGCCATCACCATCATCGTTATTATTGTTGGCATATGTCGAGGTCTGGAGCGCTCATTGTGTTCTCGAATGCGAATGCGAATGCGTCACCGTAAAAAACAATTGACGTACTCAGTTAGCGTCCCAATTTCAGTTCCAAGCTCGCCAACCAAATCCCTATCCCTATCCCCATTCCAATCCCAATCCCCGTCCCAATTCCGATACCGATTCCCCTTCTGGAGCCCCGAAACAAAGCCAAAAGCGAACCACAACGAACTCGAACGAGACGAACGCCTTGAAACAATGAAACATCGAGCAGAAATTAGCGCGGTTGTCTGTCAAATTTGATTTTGCTTTGATATGTCACTCGCTCGCCGAAGGGCGGCTGGAGGGGGGTGTGTGGGGTCCGGAGGGTTGGCAGGGCCAGATAGGGGTTAAGACTGCAAGGAGTGCCTGCCGCGTTTTCGACAGCGAGGTCGCCGATTTGCATTTCTGAGTGCCAGCAGCACAGAGAGAAAAGTCCGCCAGTTCTCAGCGATCCAAAGCTTACACACTTTCCATCTAGAAATGAGTGCCTGTGGTCTTGCTAAATAATTAATAACATAGATGTACAAACCATTTCGTACTGTATAATTGTGATTTATCTTGGTTTTTTTCGCTGTGCATGTGCACAAACTCAAAATGCCATGTGCTTGCAACGCTGCGCCTCTCAGTTCTTTAAGTGTTAATTCGAAGGCTCTCGTCGGGCTAATAAATGCAAAAATACCAACGCGAATGCTGCTTGTACAGTATGCACTCGCTTTGAAGGCCCCAATCGACATGGAAAGCCATTAGCCATTAACATGGAAACTAATAAACAGCATTAACATTGTATAGTCCCATACTCATGTGTGACTCTCCGTTTCGTTGCAGGATTTCCGCAGCTTAAAAGCTTCGCCGCAGGAGCCGCAACTTGTTTGCCCGGTAAGTTCGCATGCTTAATTGCCATTCCAGGGGATAATCGAATTCGGGGGTAGCCTAAAGGTAGGCCATATATCCTGGACTCCTCGGACTGCAATCCTCTGGCGCAATCCCACAAAACGAAGGCCAAAAAAGCTGAATATCCTTTGACCAACAGAGGGCGTCAGCCTCGCGCTTCGCCCTAATTAATGGGCATTCCTGCGCTTCAATTTGAGTCATGGATGCTGCCGCCTTCAGGTCCTGCGGCCGGGGGCGTGGCCAAGGGGCAGAGGGCAAAGGGTGAAGCGCAAATTTCACATGTCGCGCACATAAATTCTCCAAATTGCTAATAAAATAAACAATTTAGCTAACGAAAAAACGAGGATAACACACACACACACACGCGCACACACACGCACACATGCGAGAGACAAAAGTCAAATAATGAAATTTCCATTTTCATTTTGTTGCATTCGTAACGGGCAATAAATATTTCCAACATACGCTTTTATACGCAATTTGCACGCGCATACATCTCTCCACACATCCTCGCAACCTCGCAACCTCACACATCCTGTCGTCCTGTCAGCCCTCTCTTTCGCTCCCTGGTCGTGCCATCTCTTTCCGCCTTAACCCTTTCGACGACGGCACACACGAACACAACTACAGGGGAATCGCAGAACAAAAGGCGAAAGAAATGCGAGGCGCACACATAAACTTGTCTAATAAGAAAGGATCTGCAAACTGGTTGAAAGGATGGGACAAGCGGAATGGGCAGGAATTCGAAGGGGGGTCGAAATGGCTTAGGGAAGCCTTAGAAAAGGGCTTCCAATCAATTGCAAGACGCTAAAAGTTGGCACAAATTGATCAAGTGCCTAAACCGAAAGCTGCTTTTAAACTGTCTTCCAAACTAAAACCCAAAATGGAAGGCTTAGTCTCGGCTTAAATGTAAGGCATCCTTTGATTGTTTTATCCGAGGCCCCACTTGGCGGCACTTAACTCTTTTTGCCGAGGTCTTGGGCCTACTTAATTGCCCTTTTGTCGCTGTTGTTGCTGCAACTGAAGTTGAAGTTGATGTGTCTTCCACTGCTGCTGCTGCTGCTGTTGCTGCTGCTGTTGCATGTTGCTGCCGACGATGTTGCTGCCGTGTAGTGGGCTCTTCTAAGACTCTAATCTCTGACTGGGCCAGGCAACACGAACTTGGCCACTTGGCCGCGCATTCTTTCCATTCTGTTTTTATGGGCGAAGTGCCCTGCTTAAGTCTTCCACTCGACGCCTGCATTCTTCCAGAGGAAAAGCGGTCGGGGGGCAGGGGGCGGCGGAAAATGCGGTGGAAAGCGGGCCGGCGGGGGCAGGCACTTTTGAGCCATTTGCTGCGAGCAGATTGCAAGACAAGATTACACAAAAGCCAAGGAAGAAGCGAAGCAGCCGAGAGACTGACAAGTAGGGCAATTTGCCTTGAAAAACGGGAGGTTGGGCTGGAAAAGTGTGGAGTGGAAAGTGGAGAGAGGGAAAGTGGAGAGCGGGGGCTGTTGCACCATCGTGTTGCACTTGTCATGGCTAAGATTTTAATTGGCATTTTTTCCCCCTTTCGTGGCATTGCCTTACCCCCCTAGAATCCTTTTTGTTCGAGCGTGTCTAAGTTTTATTTGCTGGCCATGTCGAAAGCAAGGCCCCCGAGAAAATTCTACGGCTTAATTGAAACACGCAAGACAAACACACACACCACACACACACAGCTCGCATGTGTGAGGCAAAACCAATCGCAATTCACATCGCACCAGTTGACTGAATACGTGAATATGTCAGGGTGATAAAACGCGCAAGATGGGTTAACACATGTGCATGTGGATGGGCTGGGGTGGCAAAGGGTTAAGATACAGCCGGTGAATCGGCCACAGAACAAAGTGAATTAGTCACAGAATCGATGAAGATATCTGCCCGCTCGGAAAATAGGTAGTAAGTTTTAGCAATACCAATTTGGAACAGCCAGATATTCATTTCAACTAAAAATACCCCAATTATTGTATTATTCGCAATTCCATCTTTATGTGCACTTGCCGTTTCTTATGCAAATTTCGGCGCTCGTGACCCCATCGACTTTGTCCGGCATTTACACCAAAAACCCGCTCCGAAATTGTCCGGCATTCGTGGCCGTCTAATTGCTGCTGTCTGCGTGCCGGCTCCCCCTGCGACCCTGGTGCTGTCTCTTTCGGCCAGGCTAGTGGCGTCTCTTTCGGTGCCGTCGGCCTTCTGTGCCTGTTCCTCGTAATTTGCGCACTCAATGGAAAATTGTTAATTAGATTCCTTGCTTGTCGAGTGACTGCTGCTTCTTCGGCACTGCATTGTTTCGCCACCAGTGGGAAAATCCACCCACTGGGCATCCTCGATGCCACCATTTAAAAGGCAGCGCACTGGTAGTTACCAGCCCCTTTGGGCGGCAGCGTTTTAGCCAGCTTTGTGTCAAAGTTGGTTAACGTGACGGGTGCTGCCACCAGCACCTCTGTGCTGTGCCCCCATTTTTCGCATTTTTGGGGTTGTCCGCTTTGGCTGAAACTTGGCATGGGAAGTAACCGAAAACACCTGCAAAGTTGTCTTAAGGTATGCAATTCCGTATCTGTATAAGTCATTCTTCGAATAAAAAGTGATAAAAAAAAATCTTGAAAAAGCTCAAAGACGCTCGCTAAAATAGGCGTGAAAATTGGCTTCGAAATAGCCAAGTTGGCGGCACAGCCTCTTAACCCTTTCCTCGTCTTTGGGCGCACTTTAGGCCACCTTTCCTTTCCTTTCCGCTTCGCTAACCCAAGCGAACTCAACGAACTTTAAGTGCAAGCGCTTTTCCTCCAGCAGCAGCAACAACAGCAATAAACAGTAACAACAATGTGGGAAAACAACAGCAACCATACTGCCACTAAAACTTTTCGCTCTTTCACTTTTCCGCGGAGCACGTGAAAATTGTGTTTTTTATTTTTGCTGGCCAGAGAAATCTGGCAGCATTAACGAAGTGCAGGAAACTCAGCGGATGTGATGATAGCGAAAAAGTTAGATATGGGTTAATAGAAGGCGACTGCAAGGTCCGCGTACTATTTGCATTATTTGCCCTACAATCAACGCGTTGGTAATACGATATTCTTGGAAAATCACACCGAAAAGAGGGAAACCCATTAGCAATGAGCTCATGCAAATATGCAATGATAATGAGTTGTATTTATTTGCATAGCATTTTGTGTGACACTCGGGCGTGATTTAATTAGTAGGCATATGTTGCCTATTTAATAAGTGGAATGATAATGGGGATGATGATCGAGTAGCTTTTGCTCCGGCAGCTGAAATTAACCCAGCGGCATCAAAAAGCAAGTTATCAAAGGTGTTAATTGGAGCATTTACTGGTCCACTCACCGTAGCCTCTTTCTGATTTTTTGCGTTTGTGGCTTCTGTTTGATTCCTCAAGCAAATAATTCAATTTCATTTCTAATTAGTACGAAAAAAGCGTACGAAAATAAGCGAATATCCGAATGGCAGTGCACAGGACTCACATCCACACTCACACTCCCACAGAAGTCCACACACACATGCACAAAAACGCAGCCACTTTGGGTGCTAATGCAAATTGCGAATTGCGAATGCCCCTTCAACGATGACGTCGTCGACGCCGCTGCCGCTGTCGCTGCCATCGCCTCTGCCGGCAGCGACTGCGCAGCTGCGCCGCTGCCGCGTTGCCAACAACTCAGCCACTTTATTAGCGTATTTTGCCATGCAACTGTTTATGCGACACACACGCACACACACTGGCACACACGCAACCGCTGCACACCAACACAGAGACGAGGAATTAGTCATTTTGTTGGTTACTTGATGCATGGCGCGGAAATGGGGAAAGTGGGCGGGAAAGTGGGCGGCCAGCGGGGCGAAAATTGGGCGGAAGGCACAGGAGCAGAGGAAAAGCCACACCGGAAACATTGTTGGGCACTTTTCCGGCAGTCCTTCGATCACTACGCCTTGCAAACGACCTAAGAAAGTGTCGAAAAGTATGCAGCATTATCTCAACCCATACGTATCTCAATATGCAAGCACTTTTCCTAGTTTCAAAACGAATGCCATTTCAAGTGAAAAATAATACTTCAAATGAGCATGTTTTTCTCCCAGTAACTTTGGATAGCCAACGAAAAGGAGGCAGCTCACAAAATGAACAAGTCAGAGGAACGCCGTGGAATGAAACGGAAAGGGAAATGGGGATAGAGATGGTGGAATTTCGGCGGCATTGGGGGCGAAAGTCAACCGAACCCTCACCCTCCGCCTTCCCCTTCAGAAGCGACAACATTTTTTATGCGCTTTTGAGCAAATTAGATTTCCTAATTAAATTTTCTAGTGAAATGCGCATAAATTTCATAAAACTCACTTGCCTGCCACGCAAGAAAGAGAAGGCGCTACTTTCTTTGTGCGGGTAAGTGAGTGGGCAAGAAGGAGAGGGCACCAACGGAAGCGGGAGCGAGAGAGATGGAAGAATGTTGTCGCCTTTCATTTGGATGGCGACATTTTTTGCTCTGGCAGCTGACGTCGCCGACATCCTTTCGTCCTTCATCCTGCGTCGTCGTCTGCTTAAAGTAATTAACTAAGAAAATTTTAATTGCTAATATGTTGTGATGCATGTGAGTGTGTGTGCATGTTGGCATTCCAGTCTGTGCGTGTGTGTGTGTGCTCATTAAAAGCGAGCAAAAAATTCAACGTTGCCTACTTTTGTGCGCTTCCAAATTAACTTGTTTCCAACATTTGTCTTGGATATGCATGCATACGTATACTATTTAAAATTATTAAAGCTAATTATCATATCGCTGGTTATTTTTAATTTTGCATTTCTACACATTTGTATATATTGAGAGCAGGTGCTGTGGATCAATTAAGTGCTGACCGTGAAATACACACTCGATAATTGTGAGGGGCCTCGAATCGATTTCCTTGCCCAAACAGCCACTACAATTAAATTTCCCTCAGCACACCTTGAATTCTTCTAGTGAATTGCATTTTTGCGCGGTAATTCAAGATGCAATTTTCAGCATTCATTACACGCATTTTCACCAGCAGCACAGCGCAGATATTTTTCACGCACATTTAGTGGGAAAAACGGGCGGGAAGTGGAATGTTAATGGGGATGGGAATGGGTATGGGAATGGCAATGGGAATGAGGATGAGGCTTCACTTGAACAACTCGTCAGCCGCCACAACAGTCTGCTTCTACTTCATTCTTCATATCGAATTTCAATGCAAAATGTTTTTTTCCCTGCTTTTTTGTTTTTCTTTTCCTTTTCGGGCTGCACGATGCGCCGCTGGTCGTGTGTGTTTTGTTTTCCATACTTTTCCGTACTTTCCAAACTGCCGAGTGGTCCAGACCACTCGATCATCGAACTGTGCATTTATGTATGTTTTCCGGGTGCTTCGGGCTCCAAGTTCGATTTGGCCAAAACAAGGCTGCTTGGCAGCCCTCGAAGTACTCGGTTTCTCAATCCGCCAAGTGGCTTCGATCCCCAGTCTTTGGCTCATCTTCAATCCCCAGACTCATCAGCATCCTCATCCTCATCCCCATCCTCATCCTCCACTCAGCTGCAGGCCGCTCAACTTTGTGTGCATACAAGGAAATGTATACTATAAAATCGATGGTAATACTTGTTGTTTGTATGGCGAGACATTGGCTTACCTCTCGGTTTGTTATTGTTTTTTAACTGCAGTATTTAAATCGCTAACGAATGTTGCTCACTTTTCCACTGTGCAAAAACTCCACTGCCACTCACTCGTCGAAAACTCAAATCGCGCCTGTCAACGGCTGTCAGCTCCTTCCTTCGATCCGAATCCGCATCCGAATCCGAATAGGAATCGGGATCCCCAGCCAGTGTCATCCTCCTTCGACGCTTTCACTTTTCCCCGCTTTTCACAGCCTTCTCAAGTGGGATTTTCCTAGGAAGAAAAGATGATGTGTGACACACAAAAAAAAAAACAGGAGATAAACTGCAGACAAGTGGGAAACTAGATACAATTATTAAATATTAAAATAACAAACCACTAAAACTACTTCAAGTCGCGCTTCAGCGCCACATGTTTTCCGGCATCGGGTCGTGGGATTCTTGTCAACTAATTTGACAAGAGTATATTAAGATGTTTGGGAAAAAGGGGGGCGCATATTGAAAGTAGTTTTTGGGAGAGTGAAAGACAAATTCTAATTCCCCGAATCCTTGCAGGCTCCCTGGCGCCCAAGGACTTTGGCATGGAGGGCTTGAACGGCTTCGGCGTGAACCCGAACAGCAAAAAGAAGAAAAAGAAGCGACGACACAGCCGCACCATATTCACCAGCTACCAACTGGAGAAACTGGAGGAGGCCTTCAAGGAAGCCCATTATCCCGATGTCTATGCCCGCGAAATGCTGTCTCTGAAGACAGAATTGCCCGAGGATCGCATACAGGTGAGTCAGCATCGGTTGCCCACGTAATCCGATATGGGGGCATTGTCTGTCGTCTGATAATTCAGTCCTTCCACTCCACGCTCGCATTATTCCCCTAATGAATTAACAAACTAATTACATCCGCCGAGTAGGTGTTTGCTGTTGGCAAAACAGAAAGGCGGCCAAGCAATTTGCATTTCCTTTTGTCTCTTCAATTCACATACGTTTGTTTGGATGTCTCCGCCCTGATTTTTCACACCTCCTTCAGTTTCTGTGTGTGCAGCGTCATCATGGCCATCCGCCTAAGGCCGGCAATCACGAGGGGAATCTAAAGTGCAGCTCCTCCACTGTTCTGTACTCTATATTATGCCCAAGGGTATAGTTGGCCTGCTTGAAAGCCCATTTGGCGCTGGGGCTTAGCTCTATCGATAGTTCTTGCTGTGCAGGCACATCGATAGTATTTCGATCATTTCGATAATATGCGTTTTGTTGCTCAACAGTTCGGTGTGAGACTAGTCAAAAGCCAATACAAAAATTGCATTTTACGGCACATTGTGGTATGTGCATAGGTAGAAGTGTGCGCAGCTTTGCGAACAACGCAAAATCCGGAAATCATTTAACGTCCGCTTCACGCTGGGCAAGTGAGACGGCGATAAGGGTGTGAGGGAGACGGATGGCGGCGTGGTGTGGTGTGGCGTGGGGAAAAAACGTAGAAATTTTCAGCAACGTTTGCGAATTTATAATTAAGCATTTTAATGGCCGTTATTGTTCTAAGTCCCTTGCCCGCGCGAGTGAGCGAGACGGGCACACTGTCTGTATGTGTGCGTGCATCGAGTGAGCCTCAGTTGAGCCAAATTGCCACCCTTAAAAGGCGAACCCCAAAAGGACTATGAGTGTGTGTGTGTACGTGTGTTTAATTAGCAAAAAAAAAAGAAGAGTAATTATGGCGCGATTTCTTGACGAATTTGCCCTTTTTTAACCACTCACCTCGCTCACTCAATTGCTTTAAGTTCGGGATCGTCGAACGGATGGGTTGGAAATCGGGTTTTTTCGCGCATTTTCGCCGGTTTGCTAATGGCAGTCACTTCAAGGTTCCGTTCCATTAAGTATTAGCAAAAAGCATCGTTCTGGCTTCACGGAAAACAAGTGCAATGTAGGGGAAGAAAGTGTTAAAAGTGAACGATTTGTTGCTATTTGAGATATTTAAAAAGTGACCTAGAATCCTCATTGGTAGCATCTAAATTAAATAGTACTCGGCATAGAGAAGCTGCAAGCTAAATTATTATGATCGCTGCCAATTAACCCACTGATGCCCCCGGCCTATTATCCGCATATCGACTAGCGTTTCAACATTTCAACTGGCATGCTGCATGCCGCTGTTGAAATTGATGTTCGAGTGTGTAAAATTTTCCAATTATAGACTTTCGAGAAGTACACCCACACCCACACCCATACCATCAGCCACACGCACACTAGCACTGTGTATGTATATATGTGTGTTGAGCACTTTGAAGGAGCTCAGGCTCTGGCTTTGGGATTGGGATTGGGTCCTCGGGATCGAGATTGCTTGGGGGCACATGAAGCGTTGCTAAAAGCGAGTCCAATTAGTAGCATTACTACTAACACTTCAATTCTGGCCACTGGAGCTTCCCGACCTCCTGCCCCTCCCCTCCTCCTGCTTCGCTGCTTTGGGGTTTTCCGTCTCTCTCCAACTTGGCAATAACGGCAATAGTCAACAAGAACAACAAGGAGTCAGGAGCGAAGGACAACTGGAGTGAAGCAATGGCGCCAAAGCACGGCCATTTTGTGTGCACAGCTGTGTGTTGGTGGGGAAAATGGGCGGAAAATCCAAGAAAAGGGGGGGGAGGAGAGGAGGGCGTAGGGTGGATACCCAGAAAGGGGTGTGGGCGCTACGCTAGTTGTACGCCAGTTTGTGGCAGGAGTGGCAGGAGCGTAAATTTGCATTTAACGTTTTTTGCGGTGCCCACAAATGGAGTCTATCCTTGTCTGTCCCTCTCGCTCTCTCCACAGCCACATCCACAAGCACAGTGTGTGTGTGAGTGTGAGTGTGGGTGAGTGAGTGAGTGAGTATGTGTGCAAGGGGCAAGGACTCAACAGTTAGACGGCCAAAAAATACTGGGGCAGACCGAAACAACCGCAAAACGATGCACAAGTACAAGAACGATGAGGGGAGTCAGCAACACCGAGAGAAAATCTGCTAATTTATATCTCTTCTACATCTAAGCTGTCTGTCGAATTTAAAACTTATTTTCGCATGCATGTATACACCTCTTGCTATTTTCGCAGTGCAACGAACACACAGACAGTGTCAGTGAAAATAACAGCACTATTTGAAGCAAAAAAGCTTTAGAATTTTACTCCAGCGTGATGACAGCAGCGGCGCCCGAAAAACTAACATCACATACATAAACAAACATAAACACACACCCTTACAAGCACACACACACACATGCTGCTTTTATCCTGCACACACACACAAGCAACCAAAGTTGGCTCGTCGAATACGTTGCATATTTTCAGGCACTTAAGCTATTTTCATGAAGTGCACACACACACACACACAGGCGCATATGCAGATTACCCTGACAGCAGAACCACGCCCACTTGGGCGCCCCTTAACCCCACAATGCCCACCTTAACCCTGCCCGGCTAAAAAGGAAACTACGGCTACAAGTACACACTCCGTATTGATTTTAATTGAAAAATTGTTAATTTTCCATGCCAGTAGCAGCAGTCCCGCCTGCCACGCCCACCCCTATTCCACCGCCCACTTTTGCCAGGCTTGCCGCCCGCTCTTTCCGCCTTCGCCCCGAACTTTTCCTCAACTTTTCCTCGCTCGCAGCAAACAGAGACGAACTTGAAGTGAACTTTTTGTGCTGCCAATTTTCGAGGTATTGGTGTGTGTGTGTGCGTACGTGTTTGGCCCTGTGTTGGTGAGTGTCTGAGTGTGCTGGCCTGTGTGTGTGAGCGAGTGTGTGCATTGCTGATTCTGCTATGTTTTGTGTCTGGGTAATTACACGTTTCTGTGTGAATAAATTTCCAACCCCGCAAGAATTTCGAGGCGAAATTATACATTCGCTTTTTGAGTTGACTTTGAAAGCCCCTGATGGGTTCTTGCCGCATACATATAGCCAGTGGTTCGGATGGCAGCCGACGGTTTTCGGATCGAGCAACTGTAATTGGCAGCAGATTGAAAGCTTCGATTTTTCTCCAAGTGTTCTGTGGAAATGCCGCTTAGTGTGGGCCGTCTTGAAAGTTCTACGAAACTAATTTACTGAAGTGTCGACGCTTCCAAGTGAAGAATGTCTGAATAGAGAGGCCGCCGCATGGAAATGGATGCGAATGGCTGGTGAGTCGGTCCCATTCCCGTATTGTGGAGTCATCGGAGTAGCCGCAGTCCTCCGATTGGCACATACACACAGCACACACAGGCAGACACATGATCGCCGTGCCCCAAGCCTGGGAACCCGAAAAAGTGGGGCCCAAAGAGCTGGCAACTCGGCAGACTTGTGGCAGACAAGTCGACTGGCCGATGCTGCCACTTGACGCAACGCCGTCCGCGTTGCCGACGACTGAGATGCCCGGCCAGATCTGGCGAGCGATCAGCGAAAGTAGCCAAATCCACTGCAGCACCTCAGGAAATGTAAATCAACAAGAGCTACTGCTGCTCGAATAGCCAAACTCTAAACTGACTCGGAACATGTGTGCTGAAATAGCTGAGTGCATACTTTCAGCGACTTTATAAGCATTTCGAAATATCTCAAACTGGCGTTTAAAATCCAACTCAGCAGCTCTGATTACCTACCTCAGCTCTCATTTGGCCGCATTCCCGTACTGCATCTTTGCCTCTTTCCCATGATCTTCATTTTGTTGACTCTGTGCCGAGTACCAATTCGTTTAAAATGGTATCAGTTCCAAGAAAAATATTATTTTTTCATAATTTCTGGAGTGCCTTAATCTGTTCCCTGCAGTTCGATGTGCATAATCACGACGATCGGGTTCTGGATACTCGATTCTGGGTGCTGGATGTTGGATGTTGGATTCTGGTCTGCTTGGCTTTCTTGAGTGAAAACAGGCGGTCTGGAGATGAGTTGGTGAGTCGATGAGTTGGATCGCGTTGCCCGTGGCCCCTTAACCCCTCGATGGGCAGCGGGGTGTTGACGCGCCCCGCCGCACAAAATGAAACGTCAATTTCAAGCGTTTTTCCTGGTAATAATTAGTAGCTGAGGTGGGCATTTAAATACTCGTCGTCCCCGTCGTCTTCCAATTTTCTCCAGCGATTCTCGCCGGCCCCCATACCATCGGCATATTCCGCGTATTCGTGTACAAAAATACTCGCCCGGCAGCCGAATAATAATGCATATAATTGCATTTTAAGTAGTTGCTGCCTGGAGTATTGTGTTACCTTCGAGCTCATGTCAACCCTGACATGGTGTGTGCGTATGCCTGGTATTTTTTATTTTTATTTTATTTTTTCATATTTTTTATATTGTTTCTCCCTTACTTCTTGCGGCCCTCGGCTGGGCGAGTGGATTTAATTTTCCACACTCGAGGTTTCCAGGAAAATGCAGCGGAAACGCAGCCAGCCAGTGGGTGGCGAATGCAGCGCTGGAGTGACCTATTAAAGGGTTTTTAGCTGCTTGGCATTAAATATTCAAATCGGAGTAATTAGTAAGTGTACGCGCGCCAATCAATTACTACCCGTTTCCGCCAGCAAACAATTGATAAACGGCTGGTAATCCCAGGATAACTTCACTGGGCTTACGTGTGTCCTTCTGAGGGTTTGCTTTCCTTTTTTTCCTTTTTTGGCTTGCTGTTTGCCCTTACCCTTGCCCTAAAGTCAATGGCAACAATGTGCCATTGTGGTTAGTCCGAAGGTCCTGCCGCATACACCCGCAATCCCCTGGGAGGACCGGTTTGGGCCAGCGTTTCCGGGGTGAAAATCCTGGGAGCAAGTGCGTAGCAAGTTCCCGCGATTTCGGATGGCCAGCGATGACACGTGTAAGTGCAGCCACATTGTCGCAATTACACTTATTTCTGTGTCGGATGCGCTGGTGGGGGAGGGGGTGCGGGGTGCGGTGCCCTTTTTGCGCTTTGTTTGTTGTTTATTCCGGGCGGAGCCCCACCCACCGAACACCACCCACGGCGCGAAAACGTGACCTTCGCCGGTTTTCCCACTTCAACGGCGGATGGTAATGATTCGTCCTGCACGCACTCACCATTACCATCCGCATTATAGATATCATCGAACTTATTAGTGCGAAATGAGCACGCTGCTCGCTCCGAAGAAGCCCAGATTTTCCAGCCCATTCAACCGTTACTATCCACTCGATCTTCTAATTGGCATTGGGACATCACTAATTGGGTGACTAATTTTCTATTTCTATTACTTTTTATGGTAAACTATTGCAAATAAGTATCCATGAGGTATTTGTGGTAAAACTACCGCAGGGAGTCCCTCCAAAAGTGAATAACCACTTGATTTTATCACGAGCCCAATTGAATCACCGAATTAAACGGGCGCAAGATAATTGAAACACTTCTCCACATTAACTGGAGCCAAATCAAAACTCATCCAACAATTAGGCGCAGTCCAACGATTTTCTGGTACTGTCATCGGCCGAAGCAGACCAGTTGGATCCCAAAACAAAAATAGAAGAAAAAAGCAACCCAATCCAAATCGAAATCCAAATCCAAGGAAGAGGGCAATCTGTTGGAGCTCTCGATCGCCTCGATCGCCCGATTGAATGAGGCCTATTATCGCGTTTTGAAAGGCGTAATTATCGCATGACAATTCAAACGGAATGTGTTAACTCGCATTTGTATTTACTCAATAAACATTATCGTCGATCGTCCAGATTGGGCAACCAGTCTAATTTCCAGCTCCCACACATAAAACTCGTTATTACAGTCCGATGATTGGACTCATCGAGAAGTGTATGTACATATATAAATTTGAGCGAAGAGTGAGTGTGAGAACGGCTGTTTGTACATCGGAAAATTAGTCATTTGGAAATTGTTTTCATTTGCGGTGATTTCCTGTTTGCCCCAAGTAAGGTGGGGATATGTAACAAGGCCAAATTATGCTCTCCTTTATATTATACAACTTGCAGTTGTTGGGTGTATGAATACCTCTTAAATAATTAGGAAACTCAATCCTAACATATATGTTTCAATAAATTGTCTAATATCTCACGCTGCCAAAGGTGCGCAACTTCCCCAAAAAAGGGGAGGCGTACGAATCGTAATTGGCGGCTCTATAAATACCCGCAGGCGAAATCCATAAGCAAACAGTTGCCATATGAGGCTGAGCCACTCGGCAGTGCATTCAACTCGAAAAAAAGGCGAGAAAAAGGCGAAAAAGCGGCGAAAAAACGGCGTAACTCAGGTGGAAAGAGCGGCTGTGGTGTGAGTCACAAGGCCTGGTCACACTAATCATCATCGTAGATTGCCCTGATCACTCTAATTCCGCAACTATGGCAAATTTTGGTTAATTTGCGCTGCGCCTGAAATGCCTTTCACTTTTTTTTGTTTTTTTTTTCGAGCTCTGTCTGGGGACCGCACAATGGGCACAAAGAAGTGGGGAGTGAAGGGAAGACAAATATAATTAAAAAGGTGTTATTATATTTTCACGCCTCGACTGCGCGGAAAAGTTAACAGACTAAGTCCGTTGGGGCAGCGAGTGGTTAAAGTTAAACAAAAAACGTCAACGACTCCTACGAATTATTTGCAGAATCATCAAATTAAAGGTTTGATGTTGATTTCAACAAGCCCCACAGCACGAGGATGAAGACGACGTTGCATACGCGGCCACAGCTCCATGTCTACATATGTACATACATGTACCTATATGTACATACTTATGTGCTGAGAAACTGAACAGTCATGGCCTGCAACTGGGCCCCCTTGCGATCGAGTGTCTGTATAATTTTCGTTCGTTCTCTCGAATTGGCTGTCATAAGTTTTGAGTAGAAAATTGGTGTGCAACAGGCAACAACAAATCCGATTTCATCTGGCAGAGCAAACAATAATATGTTGTTGCTGTGGCTGTGGCTGGCAAAGGATTTCTTGATTTCTGGGTTTCTTGATTGCGATAATGAGTTATACTTAATTTCCTCGCACCGCAAGTACCGCCGGCCACTTGAGAGGCCAAAAAAGAAAGAAAAACGAGTGAATCCCTGCCAAGGCTAAGGAGTTCTATAGGCTGGTATGTCTTGATTGAGAGTTTCGAAATGATGGATTTCAGCGCCAGAACGCCAGCTAACAAGTTGCTTTTTGTCTAGATTGTTTAGCTAGCACCAAATTAGTATTCCACATTAGTTCTGCCCAAAAAAGAGCCAACTAATTTCCTTCCTGCCGCCACTGCCACCGAGTCCATTTGTTAAAAAAGCAAAGCGAAGTTTTGACACTTTCATTGTTTGTCGTGCAGCAGTCGAAAAGCTGCCAAAAGAAAAAAGGGTTGCTACCTGGCTGGAAAATTAGGCGCGGCTCCGTGCAATTAGGGCAAATAGTTTTCACGGACCTTCAGAACTCGTTCCTTGATTGATGGGCATTCACAACTGGCACTCGCAACTGGCTGCCATTGATGGATGTTGGAGAGTCCGAAGGACTCTGTAGAATGCTGCCCTCCATCCGCCGCCTGGCATTTTCCATTTTCCATTTGCGGCCCACTAATCCGCACTTTCATCTGCTTTGGCAGCGAATATTTTCCTATTTTTCAATTTTCCAAGCCGAACATGAAAATGAAACTGAAACCGAAACCGAAACGAGATACAACACACAATTGACAATATTAATCGCGTTTCACGCTAATTTGCAACAACAAGTGGCTTAAACGGCAAAATATTTTACAATTCGAGCTTCGCATGCCCCTGGGGACCTGCGACCGTCGATTGGCGAGTGGCAAACAAAAAACACTTGCAGAACGGGAGATTTTGAGAAAATTAATTTTATAGATTGAAAACATGCCCTGCTCGGCGCTCCCGAGGGTGTAAAATGCGGGGCAATGAGCCTCGTCATCCCCCGACTTACCAATTTGTTAACTTACCAGTTTACCAGTGTACCAGTGCACCAGGAACCCACCTTTCCACGTAATTGAGGAATTGTCGGCGAATTATGGTCGCATAATGGACGTGGACCTGTGGGGCTGCGCAGCATGATCCAGACTATTTATATGGCCATGGCGCAACTTAACCCGCACAAGTTGTGCACTTTATCAACTGTTGCAATTCAGGGGGGCGTGGCGTGGCGTGGCGCCACGCGGCGATTTCTTCTGCCGCTGACACTCCAATTGGTTTGACGCAATGCAAAATAAATTCACAAAAAATTACTAGAGCCACTGGAGCCACTGGGCATAGGCGAACTCGTACTGCTCTTCAGCTTTCCAATGCGATGATATAATACAATACTATATATAATAGTTCGACGTCCTAAGTACTGCACCGATTATTCAGGGTAATATATTGTTAAAGGAATAATATAATAATTTAATGCGAACGCAGCTTACAGATATTGTATCTACAGGGTAGCCGTTAGTTGGTAGGCGCAGGGCGGTTGGGCTGTTTCCCGTGGGTGGTGCGTGGGTGGTGCGTGAGGTGTGCGCTAAAACAACAAATAATATAGGGTGCGAAGAGGGGGGGGAGCTCCAGAGGGGGCGTGGCGTGGCATGGCGCCTGCCACGATTCAACTTTGGTTTGGCACACGCAAATCAGACAATTTGTATCCAGCGGCGAATATAATTGAAAAATGATTGGTTTACCATTAATGAAAATGATGATGACAACGGCAACAACAGCAACAGCAACAACAGCAACGTCGACTGCTGTCATCGACAGACACCTGCAGTTGCGTCTTCGATTGTTGGGTCAATCGGCCATCGAGCGCCTTGATTATCGAGTTGGCAGCGATAATGGCGACGATAATCGCGATAATGGCGATAATAGCGATTAAGTACCACGCGAACTTAATGCGCTGTGTATTCAATGCATTCATGTATCGCATTAGCTGACAGAAAACAATGTGCAGGGTATTTCTGATTTGGGAATTTCACAGCCAAGCAAATCCAGCGCGGGCAACTTTAAGGCCAAAGGAAAATGCCGAGCAAAAGGAAATGGAAAAGCTAACCCGCTCGGTCGCCTCGTAATCTGTGTCACAGGACTCAGTCGCATTGCCGCACGTCCGGCGAGGAATTCCTATTTTGAGGAACTCGAGGAACGCGGCACTTATTAACATTAAATCGCCGGCAGCTGCCTGTCGCCGCAAATTTCGCAAATTGGAAATTCCATCATTAATTCTAATAAGATTATTAGTTCCCCGATCGAGTGATTCGGGCGGTGGACTTGTATCCCGACACCTCGAAGTCAAGTCCAATCAGCCCGCCGCAAACACGGCATTTCCGCACCCACGGTTAATGATTGCGGTCGCCGGTCGTGTGAACTCAGGACTCGTCCTGCAGATACCTACTTGGCTGGCCCACCCCGCATCCAGCAGCCAGAAACCACCACCCATTTCCGGCGATCTCCCGGACAACGACGCTCGAGTAAATCCAATAAGCATAAGTGTGCACCGAAATCCCAGGAGAGGGACGAGGCCATTGAGTGCGAAATGAATGAAATTAGCGCGCGTTAATCATAAACAAACGAGCGAGCAAGGGCTTTTCCGGGGCAGGCGGGTTGATTTTCCTCCCCACCCCTCCCCTGCCCCGCCAGCAACCCTTTGTCGGGGATGGAGGCAAGCATTGGAAAAACAAACAAACAAATTGCTACAGTTCTCACAGCACAGCGAAGGGCAACCTGCTGCGATGACACGCGGTCCACGTGCACTTGCCAATTTGCGAGGATGATAACTACTCAACTGGGAAACCGAAGCTTGTGGCAGCACGTTTTAGTTCGCTTCCGGATGGGATTCCCTGTGGCAGAGATTTATGCGTAGCTTCGCCCCAAAATGACAGCGGAAGCAAAGAGTATTTTATGTTTTATTTCAGCAACATGTTTGTTTTGGGAAATATTCCACAGCAATGGCAGTTACTTTAGTGGGGATTTCCCCACTAAAACAACCACTTGGCCGATTCGATGAGTGAATTACTCAATGCATACCCTAATTGTTTGGTAATCGCTCGAGTCGCCTTTTGGCATTGCACCACCCACAAAACGCCCCCTGCGCATTAGAAACGTCTAACGTAATTAGAAAATCGGTCCATTAATCATTGGGCATTTAAAACATCGTTTTGCCCGTAATTAATAGTTCGACGGCAAGCTCAATGTCGAGCAAAGGTCATTAATACGAGTCCGACTCACATGTGCGGCTTTTCCACTGGACCTCGCTTGGCACCCCCTTCCCCGCCCCTTTTACCACCCCCTTGGAACGCCAAAGTCAAGCCTTTAGTTCCGTGTGCGCAAATTAATACTCGACCTTACGAAACGAGAATAAACCAAAAAACAACATCGTTTCGCATTTACATTTCTTAATCCGGTTCCGTATCCGGAAAACTGAAAAGCCCACTGCCCCGCCCCTTGCTTTCATCCTTCTTTTTCCAGCGCACGAAAAGCGAAAAGTGCGCGACCGTTAAACTCATATGAAAGTGGAAATTGAAGTTCCGGCGGAAAAAATGGGAAGATGCTAGAGACAAAAGGCGCTGAAAAGCGGGGAAAACTGGGGAAAACTCAAAGCACTCCTCGGATACTCTGCCAAGCAAGAAAACTGAGAATATGCCAGGGAATATATTTTATTTCCTTTTTTTTTATTGGTGAACTAGCATGAATTTGTACATTGCACTTATTAGCTATTTGTATATATATACGTATGTGTGGTTACATTTATTTCCCCGGGTTTCCAACTTTGTCGGAAAACTAAAGCACCCTTTTTTGCACGCAGTTTGAAAACCAAATTCCGCGAATGTCAATTGAATATTGCATATAAACTGCGGACTGTCGTTATGAAATTTCCACACGCCTCGCCGGGCTGACTGACTGGCAACCACTTGGCAGTAGTAGTAGTCATTCCACACCCACTCCCACTCCCACTCCACTCCCACTCCACTCCGCTCCACCCATCGATGCCCCAGCGAACCACTCGTAAGCCACCCAACCACTCAGTCGTTCGAGTTGATGAAGTAAACCAATAAAGGCCGCACACGAACTCAAAGGCAAATTCCCGCCCGAGTGCAGGCAAAATCGAATGCACAGGTGCACAGGTGCACAGGTGCACATGTCACCTGAAAAGGACGACGAGTCCTGCGACCCGCTGCATATGCAATTTGCAATTCGCAATTTTGCAGCCCCAGTGAGTAAATATTCGCCACCCACCCACCACCCACCACACAGCACCCACCACACACAGGCACCACGGAAATCCCTTTCATTCTGATTTCGATCGGCTGGCAGGCGAAAGCCCAGCCCAACATGAATCCCTGATTGGTTATCAATATTTTAATTATGCCGACAACGACCAGCAGCCTGTGTCCTTTCACCTTTGTGCGAGTGCAGTGGCCCAGTGGATTTTCGGCAATTGGTTTGACAATTGCGTGTGTCCAAGGATTGCACACCAAGTGCCATCGACTTTGGGAACACTCTCTCAAAATGGAGAATGTAATAATACAAATAAATTAAATATATAAACAGGGAGCCCGAGCCCGGGGAATCACTTTTGCCATCGCTCAATTTCGGTTGGGCGGCCAGCAGCAGAATGTTCGATAAATCAAAAGCCATGTCCAGCAGCCGGACAAAGGGGCGTGGCCCCTTCGGTTGCGCCCCATAAAAATGTCCTGCGAACTACTCACCATTCACCCCTTCCAGGGACAATAATAAATTTTCAATCAGCAAATTGATGTCGTGATTCGCAGCGTATTGCAAGCCAAGTGGAGATGGGAATGGTCAAGTAATCATTCGGCGGCAGATTGTCCAAGCTGTTATCTATATTAAAGTGGAAAGTGGTGGGCATTATCTGCCCTTCTTCGGTGGCTGCTTTGCGTTCGCATCCAGTGATTAATTCCCATTTCCCGACTCCCAGTTGGCTTGCTGTTCCACTACCATTAAAAACGCCTTTCGGTTTGGACACATTTAAAACATTTATTGATTTTTAATAGCACTTAAAATACGTACATGGGTTGCAGCTTAGAGCTGCCGCTGCCGCTGCCAACGGTATTGGATTTTCCCGGGCGTCTTTGTAGGCTCCAACACATCGCATTTCCGTTTTGGAAATTTGTGGCATTTCCCTCTTTGATTTCCGCACTCAAAGAGCCCTACCTGCGCTGCGGCTCCGCTTTTCCGGTCGCCAATCCGGTATCGTAATGGCCGAATGATTGGGCTTGTATCTGGATCTGGAACTGGAACTGGATCGGGGTCTGGGTCTGGGTCTGCAGGATGGGATGTTGATGTTGCCGGGCCTCCAAATTGCAAAATGATATAATTCAATGAGAGTTGATTAAATTATCAGACGAGCCACTGGCCTCCGGAGCTGCAAGTTGCTGTTGCTGCTGTTGCTGTTGCTGCTGCTGCTGCTGCTGCCTGTGTGCCTTGTTAATGAAATTTTCCGCTCCTTTGGCAGAGGCTCCCGTGTCTGTGTGTGCGTATTGTTTACACCCGGCGTGCCGCTGTGTGTGTGCTGCCATTTATTATGGCAAAATGCTGCTGGAGCCGCTGCTGCAGCAGCCCTTTGTCTGTTGTTGTAGCTGATGATGGTGACGTTGACGTTGCATGATGAAATAACAAACCGGATTAATTTGATTTTGCAGCCAGGAAGGGCCAAGATCCCGATTCCCAAGGCTTCCGAGTACCCGAGCTCTCGAGCTCCCAAGCTCCCGAGCCGCAGGCCCCAAATTCGGAGGCTGATCCTTGCCAGGAGCAAAGTATGCGGGTGTGTGGAAATTAATTTGACATCCGGAGCAGAGTGGGTAATTTCAGAGAGCGGCTATCGGATTTATTTGCAGCTCCACGCCTGAGTAATCCAACTGAGTCGCACGCTGAGTCACACTCGGTACAGTGCGAGTCGCAGCTGTAAGGCTAGCGACACAAGTAGCCGGATCTCTCTTAAAAGGAATAAACACGGACCAATTCCATTAGAAAGGAAATGGAAAGAGGTTCCTTACCGCAGGAACCTAAACTGCTGAAACGCAGCTTACCAAGTGAGCGGCACTTTGCCAAAAAGGAATCCGCGACGAGCTGCACATTTTCCGGGCTGCAACGCAACGCACTGAGTGGCTGCCTGGAAAATATATGCATTTAGTTTCGGAAGTCAGAACTCGGGTCTGCCAATTTCTCAGAAAGTGGAAGTCCAAGATTTATGGGGCTCCTGGTAGGCAACCAAGACTTGGTGACAGAGCCCCAAGCCAAACCACTTTGTCTTCGTTCCGCGCCGAACTTGTTTTTCATGTTTTTTATTTATTTTTCTTGTGCTTTGGTTTCTGCTGGGCGAACTGCCACGCCCAGCTGCCCACTTAACCCGCGATTTGCTCAATCTGTGAGGTTAAGGTTGGGATTTGGAACTTGGCTGGGCTCGTGGCGTGTCCTTTCGGTGCCTGATTCTTGGCCAACGAATTCCTGGCCAAGAGAAGTCGCCGGCTTTTAGCGCCCCTTTTATATTTGCATTTCGCCCGCTCTGCCTGCCTTGCCTACTTTGCATATATTGCTTTTTTATTATAAATCTTCCTGCTGCTGCTGCTGCTGCCACTTCCAAGAGCCACTTCAGTTCGGGGCTCTTTGCTTCGTCCTCGTCGATTTCACATTGCTGCCGGGCAATCTTTGGTGTCCTTTTCCCCCCGCCAGCCCGCCGTCACCCCCCTGGTAAGTCCTGCCCCTGAACCTCCCCCTTTGCGTACATGACTAATAGCAGAACTAAACGATTTGATGGACCAGAAAAATGATGACTTCTTTTTCAGTGCAGAGGGTCCGGATTCCGGGATTCCGAGGGTGGTTCGAGCTGAATTTGAATCCTTTGGCCGCTCGTCTGTGTGGCAAATCCTTTTATTGTGACAGTTGTTGTTGCTGGTCTGGTTGTCTGGTTGTCTGGTTGCCTTTTGTGAACAACATTTAATGTTTTCATATTATTATCTTTGTTGTTGCTGCCGCCAGAGAATCGGTTTAATGTTTCGGAAGATAATCTAATTTGGTCACTTATATGCGAATATGTATATCATTTGCCATTATGTGTGGAGTGGCAGCGAGTGGGATGTGGCAAGTCGATGGTGTCGCATTGATGGCTCCTGATTTCGGGGAGCCGCTTCCAAGGGGATCTGCTGCTAATATATATTTAATTTACAAAGTTCCAATCCTTTTCAAGGCATCTGAAAGCAGCAACACCTAGCAAGAGCGAAATAAAAGCTCAAGCGGCTAGAAAATGGTACCCTTTTTTTGTTAGCCACACCACTGCCCCAAAGGTTGGACTTCAATGGTCTTCGTATGTATGCATGTATATAAAAGTATTTGGGGCAGCTGAGCGGCTTATGGTCCATGTATTAGCATTTAAAAAACATTCCATTTGCATTTTTTCAATTTGAATGAGCTCTTTATTTAATAATTCGCAATTTGCATTGCATTTTCCCAACGAGCGGAGTTGATAGCCATTGGCCACTGAGGAGGTCGGTGTCCATATGGCGAAACGCTTATGCGGAAGAGTTTGCGAATTAATGTTCCAAAAAAGTGCATTAATTCCACCAGCAACATGTTTACTTGGAGTAATAACTGCGTTTGTACCTTGCCCTTTCAGGTGTGGTTCCAAAATCGACGCGCCAAGTGGCGCAAGACGGAGAAAGTCTGGGGCGGCAGCACGATCATGGCCGAGTACGGACTCTACGGGGCCATGGTGCGGCACTCCCTGCCCCTGCCGGACACGATCCTCAAGTCGGCCAAGGACAACGACGCGGTGGCGCCCTGGCTACTAGGTATGGAGCAGAAATGTAAATGCAACAATCATATCGAAACTACCAAACTATCAAGCTAAGACCCGTCGCACAGCTATGTCTCGTAGCTTTCCCCATTTGGCTTTGCTTTTATGATTTATTTGATACTTTCATTTGGTTTCAATGCGGATTCTCCTGTGCGCATTGATAGACGGCTCTTTATGCGCCAGACTTTTCACTGCGATTCAGTGTCCTATAGATCGCATGTATCTGCGAGCCTTGAGGAGGTTTAATTAAATTTCGAGCCGCACAAAGGAGCACGGTTCGGGGATTATAAACTCGGATAGATAGCGGACGGGTCGAGAATTGTGAGCATATTTGGCGAGCATGTCCAACGATGCTTTTCCGCTATTGCCGTCATATGTTGCGCACATTTCCCGGGAATGACTTTGCGGATTATCCGGGATTCTCCGGCACAAGTGTCGCTGGTTCGGGGTGACTGGGCGCCTTTATTCGTTAATAATCGCTTAATAAATGCAAAATGCACACGCGACAAGGACGAAGGACGAGGACGCCGAACGCAGGAAGAGGGTTCGCCACCGAATTCCCATTTTATTTGGCATTTATCGTTTATCTATTTCCATTGCTGGGGTGCTGACGACTGGGTGGTTTTGCGTGCTCCGGCGAACTTTACGAACCGGCTGACTCGATAATTAATTCCCAAGTAGCCGTGGCCAAAGGTTTGCTCGAACTTAAGTGGCTTATCGAGGACTTAGCGGGTCCTTCGCCGGGGGAATCAGCGCAATTGGAATAGCAATAGTTTTTAATTAAGTCGATATGTCAAATTAGTCGGCAATTGATGGGGCCGCAAGCGTGCGACTGTGAGCCCTAAACTGGTATTAAATCCAATATTTTGGCAGCATATGCATTTTGATTTACCGGTAGCGACTTAAACATTTATGTTTTTCCCTCTAGCAGTTCCAACGCATCCACATTCCACAGATACGTAGGCTTTTATTTCGATCCAACCAGCATTTATTTTTATTTATGAGACAATCCCAACTTTCCCTGGAACCTGAAGGTGCACACCATTGACCTATGTCCCTACTTCCTCTTCCTCGACAGGCATGCACCGCAAGTCGATCGAGGCGCAGTCGGCGCTCAAGGACGACTCGGGGGTGAGCGACCACGAGGACTCGGCGGGCTCGAAGTCGGCTCACTCGGAGGACCTCTCCCGCTCCCGTTGCCGCGCCCTCAGCTCCTCCACCGAGTCGCTGAACGTCGTCAGTCCTGCGCCCAGCAGCTGCCCCACCTCCACGTCCACCTCGGCGCCGCCCACCTCGACGAGCGGCTACGCGGGCGCAGCCTCCTCGGCGGCCACCACGCCCACCGGGGCGTCCACCACCAACAGCTCCGGCAGTCCCCACATCGAGCTGGGCTCCCCCTCGCCCCAGCAGCAGCAGCAGCAGCAGCAGCAGCAGCTGCAACTGCAGCAGCAACAGGCGTCGCTCTACTTGGGCAGCGGGGCGGGCGTTAGTGGCTGTGCCCCGCCCAGCTATCATCCGCTGCTGGACGCCGCCAATGCCGCTGGTGCCGGCGCGGCCGCCTCCAGCAAGGACTTCCACATGATCATGAACACCGCCGTGGCAGCGGCGGCAGCAGCTGCTCAGCAGCAGCATCAGCAACAGCAGCAGCAGCAGCATCAGCAGCAGGTCACGGCGGCAGCACCTGGATTGCATGCCCACAACTTGGCCGCCGCCCTAATGGAGCACGATCCGGATGCCTTCAGGTGACACAAAGTGCTCGACACAAGGGTGTCCCTGTAGCAGGAGTATGCTATTTAATTATGTGTTTTTTAAGTGCACTGCATACTCTTACTTCACTCCCACTTCACCTAACAAAAAAGCGTGTGAATTGCTACTGAAATACGGACTTATTTCTTGCAGAAACAACTCAATCGCCTGTCTGAGGGCCAAGGCGCAGGAGCACCAGGCACGACTCCTGAACAACGGTGGACTCTTCCTGCAGGTGCGCCGGTTCGCCCAGGGTCAGGCGCAGATCCAGGACCCAAGTGATATGCTCAAGCTCAGCGAGGAGCACAACAACAACAGTCCGATACCCATTCCCATTGCGCCTCTTAATCCGCAAGCCAATGTCAAAATGGAGCTGACCACCAGTGGAGGATCAATGAAGAGCTGCGAGGAGGCCTAACAGAGGGCCCAACAAGTTCACTTAATCTAAGCTGCCCAATTGCAAATGCTATGATCCCAAAACTCACCAAACCAAAAATGAGAAGAAAACCTTTTTTTTACTATACCTAAGGAGTATTACATCTGTAGATCTGTAATCGAAATAGTAATTTTAAACAGCAGCATTGGCTGCTTTAAGCTGTAAAAATACGAAATCTGAATATTTTAATAAACTCATTGGCGAAAATATTTTTTTATTTTACAACATAAATTTGGGCACCAACAAAGATATAAGATAGTTAACAGCAATGGCTGAAATAAAAGTACGAATATGTGACAAGTAACAGGTGTCTTTTACTTGGACGATTTGGTTGTTTTTACAAAATACATTGTGCATTCACGTTAAATTATCTGGTAATAAGTAGCATGTAAAATTGAAATGTAATATGTAAGAAGACTGTCGAATGTATAATACATGTAGAGTGAACGATTCGTACAGGGCTAGGAAAATTGTCGAACACTCACGATTCTTGTAGAATGAATACTGTGTGTAGAATGTATGCGACATGTAAATTTGAGTACAAACGTAGGTCTCTCTACATCGCTCAAAATCGACATTATAGTTACATGACAGTATGTAACTCAAATGTATGTTTAAAATAAATACGCCTTGCGGATAAAGCGCCATCTAGCGCTGGTGGGAGTCGTCGGTAAGGCAGTGCATCCATCCGAGTGGGACTAGCGTCGGCAAGGAAGTGTCGCCAATCTGTTTCACTCAATTCGGAAGAGTTGAATGGCTCAGGGCGCTAAGCCGCCGTTCCATGTCATCTTTACATAGATCCAGTGAAGTACCAGGTTCGAGTCCACCTTGAAACTTCAGGAATCTTCCACTTTTCCCCTTCTCACTCCGCCATACGTTGACGTCCATATTAAAATGACAGTTATACGTGCCAAATAAGGGGAAGATTAAGTTCTCTGATTAGGAAGCTGGTCAGTCGATTGAGTGAAAATTCTAGACATCAGTGCCAAAGACGAGAAACAATCTTTTTATTTTATACAAACCAACCCACATTATGAATATATAAAAATATCCAATGGTCATTTCAAAAATTTAACATTCTTAATATTCACCTTTTTTTGAATAAAAATAATCAGTTTTTTTTCGATAGCAATAAAAATAGTTGTCCAAGAGTAAAATGCCATACCTCGTTGAATTTGTAACAAAATTCCCTATCCACATGTGTTCAAAGCCGGATGTTTTAGGAGGTTTCAATTTTTCACAAATTTTGATGGGGGTACCCCTTATCGAAAATGTGAAAATTTGTTAAAATTTATTTTTTCGAAAATCATAAAAGTAGGGATGAGCATAGTTAGCATTGTTTATTAGCAACACAAAACAGTCTTCATTTTAACTGTGTCTCCTTTTTTGGCCAAGTTATGGCGAAATTTCCGTTTGAAAATATCACATTTTTGAAAAAAAAAAAATTGTATATTTTTTTTGAATAAAAATAATCAGTTTTTTTTCGATAGCAATAAAAATAGTTGTCCAAGAGTAAAATGCCATACCTCGTTGAATTTGTAACAAAATTCCCTATCCACATGTGTTTAAGGCCGGATGTTTTAGGAGGTTTCAATTTTTCACAAATTTTGATGGGGGTACCCCTTATCGAAAATGTGAAAATTTGTTAAAATTTATTTTTTCGAAAATCATAAAAGTAGGGATGAGCATAGTTAGCATTGTTTATTAGCAACACAAAACAGTCTTCATTTTAACTGTGTCTCCTTTTTTGGCCAAGTTATGGCGAAATTTCCGTTTGAAAATATCACATTTTTGAAAAAAAAAAAATTGTATATTTTTTTTGAATAAAAATAATCAGTTTTTTTTCGATAGCAATAAAAATAGTTGTCCAAGAGTAAAATGCCATACCTCGTTGAATTTGTAACAAAATTCCCTATCCACATGTGTTTAAAGCCGGATGTTTTAGGAGGTTTCAATTTTTCACAAATTTTGATGGGGGTACCCCTTATCGAAAATGTGAAAATTTGTTAAAATTTATTTTTTCGAAAATCATAAAAGTAGGGATGAGCATAGTTAGCATTGTTTATTAGCAACACAAAACAGTCTTCATTTTAACTGTGTCTCCTTTTTTGGCCAAGTTATGGCGAAATTTCCGTTTGAAAATATCACATTTTTGAAAAAAAAAAAATTGTATATTTTTTTTGAATAAAAATAATCAGTTTTTTTTCGATAGCAATAAAAATAGTTGTCCAAGAGTAAAATGCCATACCTCGTTGAATTTGTAACAAAATTCCCTATCCACATGTGTTCAAAGCCGGATGTTTTAGGAGGTTTCAATTTTTCACAAATTTTGATGGGGGTACCCCTTATCGAAAATGTGAAAATTTGTTAAAATTTATTTTTTCGAAAATCATAAAAGTAGGGATGAGCATAGTTAGCATTGTTTATTAGCAACACAAAACAGTCTTCATTTTAACCGTGTCTCATTTTTTGACCAAGTTATGGCGAAATTTCCGTTTGAAAATATCACATTTTTGAAAAAAAAAAATTTTATATTTTTTTTTGAATAAAAATAATCAGTTTTTTTTCGATAGCAATAAAAATAGTTGTCCAAGAGTAAAATGCCATACCTCGTTGAATTTGTAACAAAATTCCCTATCCACATGTGTTCAAAGCCGGATGTTTTAGGAGGTTTCAATTTTTCACAAATTTTGATGGGGGTACCCCTTATCGAAAATGTGAAAATTTGTTAAAATTTATTTTTTCGAAAATCATAAAAGTAGGGATGAGCATAGTTAGCATTGTTTATTAGCAACACAAAACAGTCTTCATTTTAACTGTGTCTCCTTTTTTGGCCAAGTTATGGCGAAATTTCCGTTTGAAAATATCACATTTTTGAAAAAAAAAAAATTGTATATTTTTTTTGAATAAAAATAATCAGTTTTTTTTCGATAGCAATAAAAATAGTTGTCCAAGAGTAAAATGCCATACCTCGTTGAATTTTTAACAAAATTCCCTATCCACATGTGTTTAAGCCGGATGTTTTAGGAGGTTTCAATTTTTCACAAATTTTGATGGGGGTACCCCTTATCGAAAATGTGAAAATTTGTTAAAATTTATTTTTTCGAAAATCATAAAAGTAGGGATGAGCATAGTTAGCATTGTTTATTAGCAACACAAAACAGTCTTCATTTTAACTGTGTCTCCTTTTTTGGCCAAGTTATGGCGAAATTTCCGTTTGAAAATATCACATTTTTGAAAAAAAAAAAATTGTATATTTTTTTTGAATAAAAATAATCAGTTTTTTTTCGATAGCAATAAAAATAGTTGTCCAAGAGTAAAATGCCATACCTCGTTGAATTTGTAACAAAATTCCCTATCCACATGTGTTCAAAGCCGGATGTTTTAGGAGGTTTCAATTTTTCACAAATTTTGATGGGGGTACCCCTTATCGAAAATGTGAAAATTTGTTAAAATTTATTTTTTCGAAAATCATAAAAGTAGGGATGAGCATAGTTAGCATTGTTTATTAGCAACACAAAACAGTCTTCATTTTAACTGTGTCTCCTTTTTTGGCCAAGTTATGGCGAAATTTCCGTTTGAAAATATCACATTTTTGAAAAAAAAAAAATTGTATATTTTTTTTGAATAAAAATAATCAGTTTTTTTTCGATAGCAATAAAAATAGTTGTCCAAGAGTAAAATGCCATACCTCGTTGAATTTGTAACAAAATTCCCTATCCACATGTGTTCAAAGCCGGATGTTTTAGGAGGTTTCAATTTTTCACAAATTTTGATGGGGGTACCCCTTATCGAAAATGTGAAAATTTGTTAAAATTTATTTTTTCGAAAATCATAAAAGTAGGGATGAGCATAGTTAGCATTGTTTATTAGCAACACAAAACAGTCTTCATTTTAACCGTGTCTCATTTTTTGACCAAGTTATGGCGAAATTTCCGTTTGAAAATATCACATTTTTGAAAAAAAAAAAATTGTATATTTTTTTTTGAATAAAAATAATCAGTTTTTTTTCGATAGCAATAAAAATAGTTGTCCAAGAGTAAAATGCCATACCTCGTTGAATTTGTAACAAAATTCCCTATCCACATGTGTTCAAAGCCGGATGTTTTAGGAGGTTTCAATTTTTCACAAATTTTGATGGGGGTACCCCTTATCGAAAATGTGAAAATTTGTTAAAATTTATTTTTTCGAAAATCATAAAAGTAGGGATGAGCATAGTTAGCATTGTTTATTAGCAACACAAAACAGTCTTCATTTTAACTGTGTCTCCTTTTTTGACCAAGTTATGGCGAAATTTCCGTTTGAAAATATCACATTTTTGAAAAAAAAAAAATTGTATATTTTTTTTGAATAAAAATAATCAGTTTTTTTTCGATAGCAATAAAAATAGTTGTCCAAGAGTAAAATGCCATACCTCGTTGAATTTGTAACAAAATTCCCTATCCACATGTGTTCAAAGCCGGATGTTTTAGGAGGTTTCAATTTTTCACAAATTTTGATGGGGGTACCCCTTATCGAAAATGTGAAAATTTGTTAAAATTTATTTTTTCGAAAATCATAAAAGTAGGGATGAGCATAGTTAGCATTGTTTATTAGCAACACAAAACAGTCTTCATTTTAACTGTGTCTCCTTTTTTGGCCAAGTTATGGCGAAATTTCCGTTTGAAAATATCACATTTTTGAAAAAAAAAAAATTGTATATTTTTTTTGAATAAAAATAATCAGTTTTTTTTCGATAGCAATAAAAATAGTTGTCCAAGAGTAAAATGCCATACCTCGTTGAATTTGTAACAAAATTCCCTATCCACATGTGTTCAAAGCCGGATGTTTTAGGAGGTTTCAATTTTTCACAAATTTTGATGGGGGTACCCCTTATCGAAAATGTGAAAATTTGTTAAAATTTATTTTTTCGAAAATCATAAAAGTAGGGATGAGCATAGTTAGCATTGTTTATTAGCAACACAAAACAGTCTTCATTTTAACTGTGTCTCCTTTTTTGGCCAAGTTATGGCGAAATTTCCGTTTGAAAATATCACATTTTTGAAAAAAAAAAAATTGTATATTTTTTTTGAATAAAAATAATCAGTTTTTTTTCGATAGCAATAAAAATAGTTGTCCAAGAGTAAAATGCCATACCTCGTTGAATTTGTAACAAAATTCCCTATCCACATGTGTTCAAAGCCGGATGTTTTAGGAGGTTTCGATTTTTCACAAATTTTGATGGGGGTACCCCTTATCGAAAATGTGAAAATTTGTTAAAATTTATTTTTTCGAAAATCATAAAAGTAGGGATGAGCATAGTTAGCATTGTTTATTAGCAACACAAAACAGTCTTCATTTTAACTGTGTCTCCTTTTTTGGCCAAGTTATGGCGAAATTTCCGTTTGAAAATATCACATTTTTGAAAAAAAAAAAATTGTATATTTTTTTTGAATAAAAATAATCAGTTTTTTTTCGATAGCAATAAAAATAGTTGTCCAAGAGTAAAATGCCATACCTCGTTGAATTTGTAACAAAATTCCCTATCCACATGTGTTCAAAGCCGGATGTTTTAGGAGGTTTCAATTTTTCACAAATTTTGATGGGGGTACCCCTTATCGAAAATGTGAAAATTTGTTAAAATTTATTTTTTCGAAAATCATAAAAGTAGGGATGAGCATAGTTAGCATTGTTTATTAGCAACACAAAACAGTCTTCATTTTAACTGTGTCTCCTTTTTTGACCAAGTTATGGCGAAATTTCCGTTTGAAAATATCACATTTTTGAAAAAAAAAAAAATTGTATATTTTTTTTGAATAAAAATAATCAGTTTTTTTTCGATAGCAATAAAAATAGTTGTCCAAGAGTAAAATGCCATACCTCGTTGAATTTGTAACAAAATTCCCTATCCACATGTGTTCAAAGCCGGATGTTTTAGGAGGTTTCAATTTTTCACAAATTTTGATGGGGGTACCCCTTATCGAAAATGTGAAAATTTGTTAAAATTTATTTTTTCGAAAATCATAAAAGTAGGGATGAGCATAGTTAGCATTGTTTATTAGCAACACAAAACAGTCTTCATTTTAACTGTGTCTCCTTTTTTGGCCAAGTTATGGCGAAATTTCCGTTTGAAAATATCACATTTTTGAAAAAAAAAAATTGTATATTTTTTTTGAATAAAAATAATCAGTTTTTTTTCGATAGCAATAAAAATAGTTGTCCAATAGTAAAATGCCATACCTCGTTGAATTTGTAACAAAATTCCCTATCCACATGTGTTCAAAGCCGGATGTTTTAGGAGGTTTCAATTTTTCACAAATTTTGATGGGGGTACCCCTTATCGAAAATGTGAAAATTTGTTAAAATTTATTTTTTCGAAAATCATAAAAGTAGGGATGAGCATAGTTAGCATTGTTTATTAGCAACACAAAACAGTCTTCATTTTAACCGTGTCTCATTTTTTGGCCAAGTTATGGCGAAATTTCCGTTTGAAAATATCACATTTTTGAAAAAAAAAAAATTGTATATTTTTTTTGAATAAAAATAATCAGTTTTTTTTCGATAGCAATAAAAATAGTTGTCCAAGAGTAAAATGCCATACCTCGTTGAATTTGTAACAAAATTCCCTATCCACATGTGTTCAAAGCCGGATGTTTTAGGAGGTTTCAATTTTTCACAAATTTTGATGGAGGTACCCCTTATCGAAAATGTGAAAATTTGTTAAAATTTATTTTTTCGAAAATCATAAAAGTAGGGATGAGCATAGTTAGCATTGTTTATTAGCAACACAAAACAGTCTTCATTTTAACTGTGTCTCCTTTTTTGGCCAAGTTATGGCGAAATTTCCGTTTGAAAATATCACATTTTTGAAAAAAAAAAAATTGTATATTTTTTTTGAATAAAAATAATCAGTTTTTTTTCGATAGCAATAAAAATAGTTGTCCAAGAGTAAAATGCCATACCTCGTTGAATTTGTAACAAAATTCCCTATCCACATGTGTTCAAAGCCGGATGTTTTAGGAGGTTTCAATTTTTCACAAATTTTGATGGGGGTACCCCTTATCGAAAATGTGAAAATTTGTTAAAATTTATTTTTTCGAAAATCATAAAAGTAGGGATGAGCATAGTTAGCATTGTTTATTAGCAACACAAAACAGTCTTCATTTTAACCGTGTCTCATTTTTTGACCAAGTTATGGCGAAATTTCCGTTTGAAAATATCACATTTTTGAAAAAAAAAAAATTGTATATTTTTTTTTGAATAAAAATAATCAGTTTTTTTTCGATAGCAATAAAAATAGTTGTCCAAGAGTAAAATGCCATACCTCGTTGAATTTGTAACAAAATTCCCTATCCACATGTGTTCAAAGCCGGATGTTTTAGGAGGTTTCAATTTTTCACAAATTTTGATGGGGGTACCCCTTATCGAAAATGTGAAAATTTGTTAAAATTTATTTTTTCGAAAATCATAAAAGTAGGGATGAGCATAGTTAGCATTGTTTATTAGCAACACAAAACAGTCTTCATTTTAACTGTGTCTCATTTTTTGGCCAAGTTATGGCGAAATTTCCGTTTGAAAATATCACATTTTTGAAAAAAAAAAAATTGTATATTTTTTTTGAATAAAAATAATCAGTTTTTTTTCGATAGCAATAAAAATAGTTGTCCAAGAGTAAAATGCCATACCTCGTTGAATTTGTAACAAAATTCCCTATCCACATGTGTTCAAAGCCGGATGTTTTAGGAGGTTTCAATTTTTCACAAATTTTGATGGGGGTACCCCTTATCGAAAATGTGAAAATTTGTTAAAATTTATTTTTTCGAAAATCATAAAAGTAGGGATGAGCATAGTTAGCATTGTTTATTAGCAACACAAAACAGTCTTCATTTTAACAGTGTCTCCTTTTTTGGCCAAGTTATGGCGAAATTTCCGTTTGAAAATATCACATTTTTGAAAAAAAAAAAATTGTATATTTTTTTTGAATAAAAATAATCAGTTTTTTTTCGATAGCAATAAAAATAGTTGTCCAAGAGTAAAATGCCATACCTCGTTGAATTTGTAACAAAATTCCCTATCCACATGTGTTCAAAGCCGGATGTTTTAGGAGGTTTCAATTTTTCACAAATTTTGATGGGGGTACCCCTTATCGAAAATGTGAAAATTTGTTAAAATTTATTTTTTCGAAAATCATAAAAGTAGGGATGAGCATAGTTAGCATTGTTTATTAGCAACACAAAACAGTCTTCATTTTAACCGTGTCTCATTTTTTGGCCAAGTTATGGCGAAATTTCCGTTTGAAAATATCACATTTTTGAAAAAAAAAAAAATTGTATATTTTTTTGAATAAAAATAATCAGTTTTTTTTCGATAGCAATAAAAATAGTTGTCCAAGAGTAAAATGCCATACCTCGTTGAATTTGTAACAAAATTCCCTATCCACATGTGTTCAAAGCCGGATGTTTTAGGAGGTTTCAATTTTTCACAAATTTTGATGGGGGTACCCCTTATCGAAAATGTGAAAATTTGTTAAAATTTATTTTTTCGAAAATCATAAAAGTAGGGATGAGCATAGTTAGCATTGTTTATTAGCAACACAAAACAGTCTTCATTTTAACTGTGTCTCCTTTTTTGGCCAAGTTATGGCGAAATTTCCGTTTGAAAATATCACATTTTTGAAAAAAAAAAAATTGTATATTTTTTTTGAATAAAAATAATCAGTTTTTTTTCGATAGCAATAAAAATAGTTGTCCAAGAGTAAAATGCCATACCTCGTTGAATTTGTAACAAAATTCCCTATCCACATGTGTTTAAAGCCGGATGTTTTAGGAGGTTTCAATTTTTCACAAATTTTGATGGGGGTACCCCTTATCGAAAATGTGAAAATTTGTTAAAATTTATTTTTTCGAAAATCATAAAAGTAGGGATGAGCATAGTTAGCATTGTTTATTAGCAACACAAAACAGTCTTCATTTTAACTGTGTCTCCTTTTTTGGCCAAGTTATGGCGAAATTTCCGTTTGAAAATATCACATTTTTGAAAAAAAAAAAATTGTATATTTTTTTTGAATAAAAATAATCAGTTTTTTTTCGATAGCAATAAAAATAGTTGTCCAAGAGTAAAATGCCATACCTCGTTGAATTTGTAACAAAATTCCCTATCCACATGTGTTCAAAGCCGGATGTTTTAGGAGGTTTCAATTTTTCACAAATTTTGATGGGGGTACCCCTTATCGAAAATGTGAAAATTTGTTAAAATTTATTTTTTCGAAAATCATAAAAGTAGGGATGAGCATAGTTAGCATTGTTTATTAGCAACACAAAACAGTCTTCATTTTAACTGTGTCTCCTTTTTTGGCCAAGTTATGGCGAAATTTCCGTTTGAAAATATCACATTTTTGAAAAAAAAAAAATTGTATATTTTTTTTGAATAAAAATAATCAGTTTTTTTTCGATAGCAATAAAAATAGTTGTCCAAGAGTAAAATGCCATACCTCGTTGAATTTGTAACAAAATTCCCTATCCACATGTGTTCAAAGCCGGATGTTTTAGGAGGTTTCAATTTTTCACAAATTTTGATGGGGGTACCCCTTATCGAAAATGTGAAAATTTGTTAAAATTTATTTTTTCGAAAATCATAAAAGTAGGGATGAGCATAGTTAGCATTGTTTATTAGCAACACAAAACAGTCTTCATTTTAACCGTGTCTCATTTTTTGACCAAGTTATGGCGAAATTTCCGTTTGAAAATATCACATTTTTGAAAAAAAAAAATTTTATATTTTTTTTGAATAAAAATAATCAGTTTTTTTTCGATAGCAATAAAAATAGTTGTCCAAGAGTAAAATGCCATACCTCGTTGAATTTGTAACAAAATTCCCTATCCACATGTGTTCAAAGCCGGATGTTTTAGGAGGTTTCAATTTTTCACAAATTTTGATGGGGGTACCCCTTATCGAAAATGTGAAAATTTGTTAAAATTTATTTTTTCGAAAATCATAAAAGTAGGGATGAGCATAGTTAGCATTGTTTATTAGCAACACAAAACAGTCTTCATTTTAACTGTGTCTCCTTTTTTGGCCAAGTTATGGCGAAATTTCCGTTTGAAAATATCACATTTTTGAAAAAAAAAAATTGTATATTTTTTTTGAATAAAAATAATCAGTTTTTTTTCGATAGCAATAAAAATAGTTGTCCAAGAGTAAAATGCCATACCTCGTTGAATTTGTAACAAAATTCCCTATCCACATGTGTTCAAAGCCGGATGTTTTAGGAGGTTTCAATTTTTCACAAATTTTGATGGGGGTACCCCTTATCGAAAATGTGAAAATTTGTTAAAATTTATTTTTTCGAAAATCATAAAAGTAGGGATGAGCATAGTTAGCATTGTTTATTAGCAACACAAAACAGTCTTCATTTTAACCGTGTCTCATTTTTTGACCAAGTTATGGCGAAATTTCCGTTTGAAAATATCACATTTTTGAAAAAAAAAAATTGTATATTTTTTTTGAATAAAAATAATCAGTTTTTTTTCGATAGCAATAAAAATAGTTGTCCAAGAGTAAAATGCCATACCTCGTTGAATTTGTAACAAAATTCCCTATCCACATGTGTTCAAAGCCGGATGTTTTAGGAGGTTTCAATTTTTCACAAATTTTGATGGGGGTACCCCTTATCGAAAATGCGAAAATTTGTTAAAATTTATTTTTTCGAAAATCATAAAAGTAGGGATGAGCATAGTTAGCATTGTTTATTAGCAACACAAAACAGTCTTCATTTTAACTGTGTCTCCTTTTTTGGCCAAGTTATGGCGAAATTTCCGTTTGAAAATATCACATTTTTAAAAAAAAAAATTTTACATTTTTTTTTTAATAAAAATAATCCGTTTTTTTTCGATAGCAATAAAAATAGTTGTCCAAGAGTGGAATGCCATACCTCGTTGAATTTGTAACAAAATTCCCTATCCACATGTGTTCAAAGCCGGATGTTTTAGGAGGTTTCAATTTTTCACAAATTTTGATGGGGGTACCCCTTATCGAAAATGCGAAAATTTGTTAAAATTTATTTTTTCGAAAATCATAAAAGTAGGGATGAGCATAGTTAGCATTGTTTATTAGCAACACAAAACAGTCTTCATTTTAGCTGTGTCTCCTTTTTTGGCCAAGTTATGGCGAAATTTCCGTTTGAAAATATCACATTTTTGAAAAAAACAAATTTTACATTTTTTTTGAATAAAAATAATCCGTTTTTTTTTCGATAGCAATAAAAATAGTTGTCCAAGAGTGGAATGCCATACCTCGTTGAATTTGTAACAAAATTCCCTATCCACATGTGTTCAAAGCCGGATGTTTTAGGAGGTTTCAATTTTTCACAAATTTTGATGGGGGTACCCCTTATCGAAAATGCGAAAATTTGTTAAAATTTATTTTTTCGAAAATCATAAAAGTAGGGATGAGCATAGTTAGCATTGTTTATTAGCAACACAAAACAGTCTTCATTTTAGCTGTGTCTCCTTTTTTGGCCAAGTTATGGCGAAATTTCCGTTTGAAAATATCACATTTTTGAAAAAAAAAAATTTTACATTTTTTTTGAATAAAAATAATCAGTTTTTTTTCGATAGCAATAAAAATAGTTGTCCAAGAGTAAAATGCCATACCTCGTTGAATTTGTAACAAAATTCCCTATCCACATGTGTTCAAAGCCGGATGTTTTAGGAGGTTTCAATTTTTCACAAATTTTGATGGGGGTACCCCTTATCGAAAATGCGAAAATTTGTTAAAATTTATTTTTTCGAAAATCATAAAAGTAGGGATGAGCATAGTTAGCATTGTTTATTAGCAACACAAAACAGTCTTCATTTTAACCGTGTCTCATTTTTTGACCAAGTTATGGCGAAATTTCCGTTTGAAAATATCACATTTTTGAAAAAAAAAAATTGTATATTTTTTTTTGAATAAAAATAATCAGTTTTTTTTCGATAGCAATAAAAATAGTTGTCCAAGAGTAAAATGCCATACCTCGTTGAATTTGTAACAAAATTCCCTATCCACATGTGTTCAAAGCCGGATGTTTTAGGAGGTTTCAATTTTTCACAAATTTTGATGGGGGTACCCCTTATCGAAAATGCGAAAATTTGTTAAAATTTATTTTTTCGAAAATCATAAAAGTAGGGATGAGCATAGTTAGCATTGTTTATTAGCAACACAAAACAGTCTTCATTTTAACTGTGTCTCCTTTTTTGGCCAAGTTATGGCGAAATTTCCGTTTGAAAATATCACATTTTTAAAAAAAAAAAATTTTACATTTTTTTTTTAATAAAAATAATCCGTTTTTTTTCGATAGCAATAAAAATAGTTGTCCAAGAGTGGAATGCCATACCTCGTTGAATTTGTAACAAAATTCCCTATCCACATGTGTTCAAAGCCGGATGTTTTAGGAGGTTTCAATTTTTCACAAATTTTGATGGGGGTACCCCTTATCGAAAATGCGAAAATTTGTTAAAATTTATTTTTTCGAAAATCATAAAAGTAGGGATGAGCATAGTTAGCATTGTTTATTAGCAACACAAAACAGTCTTCATTTTAGCTGTGTCTCCTTTTTTGGCCAAGTTATGGCGAAATTTCCGTTTGAAAATATCACATTTTTGAAAAAAACAAATTTTACATTTTTTTTGAATAAAAATAATCCGTTTTTTTTTCGATAGCAATAAAAATAGTTGTCCAAGAGTGGAATGCCATACCTCGTTGAATTTGTAACAAAATTCCCTATCCACATGTGTTCAAAGCCGGATGTTTTAGGAGGTTTCAATTTTTCACAAATTTTGATGGGGGTACCCCTTATCGAAAATGCGAAAATTTGTTAAAATTTATTTTTTCGAAAATCATAAAAGTAGGGATGAGCATAGTTAGCATTGTTTATTAGCAACACAAAACAGTCTTCATTTTAGCTGTGTCTCCTTTTTTGGCCAAGTTATGGCGAAATTTCCGTTTGAAAATATCACATTTTTGAAAAAAAAAAATTGTATATTTTTTTTTGAATAAAAATAATCAGTTTTTTTTCGATAGCAATAAAAATAGTTGTCCAAGAGTAAAATGCCATACCTCGTTGAATTTGTAACAAAATTCCCTATCCACATGTGTTCAAAGCCGGATGTTTTAGGAGGTTTCAATTTTTCACAAATTTTGATGGGGGTACCCCTTATCGAAAATGTGAAAATTTGTTAAAATTTATTTTTTCGAAAATCATAAAAGTAGGGATGAGCATAGTTAGCATTGTTTATTAGCAACACAAAACAGTCTTCATTTTAACCGTGTCTCATTTTTTGGCCAAGCTATGGCGAAATTTCCGTTTGAAAATATCACATTTTTGAAAAAAAAAATTGTATATTTTTTTTGAATAAAAATAATCAGTTTTTTTTCGATAGCAATAAAAATAGTTGTCCAAGAGTAAAATGCCATACCTCGTTGAATTTGTAACAAAATTCCCTATCCACATGTGTTCAAAGCCGGATGTTTTAGGAGGTTTCAATTTTTCACAAATTTTGATGGGGGTACCCCTTATCGAAAATGTGAAAATTTGTTAAAATTTATTTTTTCGAAAATCATAAAAGTAGGGATGAGCATAGTTAGCATTGTTTATTAGCAACACAAAACAGTCTTCATTTTAACCGTGTCTCATTTTTTGACCAAGTTATGGCGAAATTTCCGTTTGAAAATATCACATTTTTGAAAAAAAAAAAATTTTATATTTTTTTGAATAAAAATAATCAGTTTTTTTTCGATAGCAATAAAATAGTTGTCCAAGAGTAAAATGCCATACCTCGTTGAATTTGTAACAAAATTCCCTATCCACATGTGTTCAAAGCCGGATGTTTTAGGAGGTTTCAATTTTTCACAAATTTTGATGGGGGTACCCCTTATCAAAAATGTGAAAATTTGTTAAAATTTATTTTTTCGAAAATCATAAAAGTAGGGATGAGCATAGTTAGCATTGTTTATTAGCAACACAAACAGTCTTCATTTTAACCGTGTCTCATTTTTTGGCCAAGCTATGGCGAAATTTCCGTTTGAAAATATCACATTTTTGAAAAAAAAAAAATTGTATATTTTTTTTGAATAAAAATAATCAGTTTTTTTTCGATAGCAATAAAAATAGTTGTCCAAGAGTAAAATGCCATACCTCGTTGAATTTGTAACAAAATTCCCTATCCACATGTGTTCAAAGCCGGATGTTTTAGGAGGTTTCAATTTTTCACAAATTTTGATGGGGGTACCCCTTATCGAAAATGTGAAAATTTGTTAAAATTTATTTTTTCGAAAATCATAAAAGTAGGGATGAGCATAGTTAGCATTGTTTATTAGCAACACAAAACAGTCTTCATTTTAACCGTGTCTCATTTTTTGACCAAGTTATGGCGAAATTTCCGTTTGAAAATATCACATTTTTGAAAAAAAAAAAAATTGTATATTTTTTTTGAATAAAAATAATCAGTTTTTTTTCGATAGCAATAAAAATAGTTGTCCAAGAGTAAAATGCCATACCTCGTTGAATTTGTAACAAAATTCCCTATCCACATGAGTTCAAAGCCGGATGTTTTAGGAGGTTTCAATTTTTCACAAATTTTGATGGGGGTACCCCTTATCGAAAATGTGAAAATTTGTTAAAATTTATTTTTTCGAAAATCATAAAAGTAGGGATGAGAATAGTTAGCATTGTTTATTAGCAACACAAAACAGTCTTCATTTTAACCGTGTCTCATTTTTTGGCCAAGTTATGGCGAAATTTCCGTTTGAAAATATCACATTTTTGAAAAAAAAAAAATTGTATATTTTTTTTGAATAAAAATAATCAGTTTTTTTTTCGATAGCAATAAAAATAGTTGTCCAAGAGTAAAATGCCATACCTCGTTGAATTTGTAACAAAATTCCCTATCCACATGTGTTCAAAGCCGGATGTTTTAGGAGGTTTCAATTTTTCACAAATTTTGATGGGGGTACCCCTTATCAAAAATGTGAAAATTTGTTAAAATTTATTTTTTCGAAAATCATAAAAGTAGGGATGAGCATAGTTAGCATTGTTTATTAGCAACACAAAACAGTCTTCATTTTAACCGTGTCTCATTTTTTGGCCAAGTTATGGCGAAATTTCCGTTTGAAAATATCACATTTTTGAAAAAAAAAAAATTGTATATTTTTTTTGAATAAAAATAATCAGTTTTTTTTCGATAGCAATAAAAATAGTTGTCCAAGAGTAAAATGCCATACCTCGTTGAATTTGTAACAAAATTCCCTATCCACATGTGTTCAAAGCCGGATGTTTTAGGAGGTTTCAATTTTTCACAAATTTTGATGGGGGTACCCCTTATCGAAAATGTGAAAATTTGTTAAAATTTATTTTTTCGAAAATCATAAAAGTAGGGATGAGCATAGTTAGCATTGTTTATTAGCAACACAAAACTGTCTTCATTTTAACCGTGTCTCATTTTTTGGCCAAGCTATGGCGAAATTTCCGTTTGAAAATATCACATTTTTGAAAAAAAAATTATTGTAATTTTTTTTGAATAAAAATAATCAGTTTTTTTCGATAGCAATAAAAATAGTTGTCCAAGAGTAAAATGCCATACCTCGTTGAATTTGTAACAAAATTCCCTATCCACATGTGTTCAAAGCCGGATGTTTTAGGAGGTTTCAATTTTTCACAAATTTTGATGGGGGTACCCCTTATCGAAAATGTGAAAATTTGTTAAAATTTATTTTTTCGAAAATCATAAAAGTAGGGATGAGCATAGTTAGCATTGTTTATTAGCAACACAAAACAGTCTTCATTTTAACCGTGTCTCATTTTTTGACCAAGTTATGGCGAAATTTCCGTTTGAAAATATCACATTTTAAAAAAAAAAAATTGTATATTTTTTTTGAATAAAAATAATCAGTTTTTTTTCGATAGCAATAAAAATAGTTGTCCAAGAGTAAAATGCCATACCTCGTTGAATTTGTAACAAAATTCCCTATCCACATGTGTTCAAAGCCGGATGTTTTAGGAGGTTTCAATTTTTCACAAATTTTGATGGGGGTACCCCTTATCGAAAATGTGAAAATTTGTTAAAATTTATTTTTTCGAAAATCATAAAAGTAGGGATGAGCATAGTTAGCATTGTTTATTAGCAACACAAAACAGTCTTCATTTTAACCGTGTCTCATTTTTTGGCCAAGTTATGGCGAAATTTCCGTTTGAAAATATCACATTTTTGAAAAAAAAAAATTGTATATTTTTTTTGAATAAAATAATCAGTTTTTTTTCGATAGCAATAAAAATAGTTGTCCAAGAGTAAAATGCCATACCTCGTTGAATTTGTAACAAAATTCCCTATCCACATGTGTTCAAAGCCGGATGTTTTAGGAGGTTTCAATTTTTCACAAATTTTGATGGGGGTACCCCTTATCGAAAATGTGAAAATTTGTTAAAATTTATTTTTTCGAAAATCATAAAAGTAGGGATGAGCATAGTTAGCATTGTTTATTAGCAACACAAAACAGTCTTCATTTTAACCGTGTCTCATTTTTTGACCAAGTTATGGCGAAATTTCCGTTTGAAAATATACATTTTTTAAAAAAAAAAAATTGTATATTTTTTTTGAATAAAAATAATCAGTTTTTTTTCGATAGCAATAAAAATAGTTGTCCAAGAGTAAAATGCCATACCTCGTTGAATTTGTAACAAAATTCCCTATCCACATGTGTTCAAAGCCGGATGTTTTAGGAGGTTTCAATTTTTCACAAATTTTGATGGGGGTACCCCTTATCGAAATGTGAAAATTTGTTAAAATTTATTTTTTCGAAAATCATAAAAGTAGGGATGAGCATAGTTAGCATTGTTTATTAGCAACACAAAACAGTCTTCATTTTAACCGTGTCTCATTTTTTGACCAAGTTATGGCGAAATTTCCGTTTGAAAATATCACATTTTTGAAAAAAAAAAATTGTATATTTTTTTTGAATAAAAATACTCAGTTTTTTTTCGATAGCAATAAAAATAGTTGTCCAAGAGTAAAATGCCATACCTCGTTGAATTTGTAACAAAATTCCCTATCCACATGTGTTCAAAGCCGGATGTTTTAGGAGGTTTCAATTTTTCACAAATTTTGATGGGGGTACCCCTTATTGAAAATGTGAAAATTTGTTAAAATTTATTTTTTCGAAATCATAAAAGTAGGGATGAGCATAGTTAGCATTGTTTATTAGCAAACACAAAACAGTCTTCATTTAACCGTGTCTCATTTTTTGACCAAGTTATGGCGAAATTTCCGTTTGAAAATATCACATTTTTAAAAAAAAAAAATTGTATATTTTTTTTGAATAAAAATAATCAGTTTTTTTTCGATAGCAATAAAAATAGTTGTCCAAGAGTAAAATGCCATACCTCGTTGAATTGTAACAAAATTCCCTATCCACATGTGTTCAAAGCCGGATGTTTTAGGAGGTTTCAATTTTTCACAAATTTTGATGGGGGGTACCCCTTATCGAAAATGTGAAAATTTGTTAAAATTTATTTTTTCGAAAATCATAAAAGTAGGGATGAGCATAGTTAGCATTGTTTATTAGCAACACAAAACAGTCTTCATTTTACCGTGTCTCATTTTTTTGCCAAGTTATGGCGAAATTTCCGTTTGAAAATATCACATTTTGAAAAAAAAAAAAATTGTATATTTTTTTTGAATAAAAATAATCAGTTTTTTTTCGATAGCAATAAAAATAGTTGTCCAAGAGTAAAATGCCATACCTCGTTGAATTTGTAACAAAATTCCCTATCCACATGTGTTCAAAGCCGGAATGTTTTAGGAGGTTTCAATTTTTCACAAATTTTGATGGGGGTACCCCTTATCGAAAATGTGAAATTTGTTTTAAAATTTATTTTTTCGAAAATCATAAAAGTAGGGATGAGCATAGTTAGCATTGTTTATTAGCAACACAAAACATTCTTCATTTTAACCGTGTCTCATTTTTTGACCAAGTTATGGCGAAATTTCCGTTTGAAAATATCACATTTTTGAAAAAAAAAAACTTGTATATTTTTTTTGAATAAAAATAATCAGTTTTTTTTCGATAGCAATAAAAATAGTTGTCCAAGAGTAAAATGCCATACCTCGTGAATTTGTAACAAAATTCCCTATCCACATTGTTCAAAGCCGGATGTTTAGGAGGTTTCAATTTTTCACAAATTTTGATGGGGGTACCCCTTATCGAAAATGTGAAAATTTGTTAAAATTTATTTTTTCGAAAATCATAAAAGTAGGGATGAGCATAGTTAGCATTGTTTATTAGCAACACAAAACAGTCTTCATTTTAACCGTGTCTCATTTTTTGGCCAAGTTTTTGGGAAATTTCCGTTTTAAAATATCACATTTTTGAAAAAAAAAAAATTGTATATTTTTTTTGAATAAAAATAATCAGTTTTTTTTCGATAGCAATAAAAATAGTTGTCCCAAGAGTAAAATGCCATACCTCGTTGAATTGTAACAAAATTCCCTATCCACATGTGTTCAAAGCCGGATGTTTTAGGAGGTTTTCAATTTTTCACAATTTTGATGGGGGTACCCCTTATCGAAAATGTGCGAAAATTTGTTAAAATTTATTTTTTCGAAAATCATAAAAGTAGGGATGGCATAGTTAGCATTGTTATTAGCAACACAAAACAGTCTTCATTTTAACCGTGTCTCATTTTTTGGACCAAGTTATGGCGAAATTTCCGTTTGAAAATATCACATTTTTGAAAAAAAAAAAATTGTATATTTTTTTTGAATAAAAATAATCAGTTTTTTTTCGATAGCAATAAAAATAGTTGTCCAAGAGTAAAATTGCCATACCTCGTTGAATTTGTAACAAAATTCCCTACCACATGTGTTCAAAGCCGGATGTTTTAGGAGAGTTTCAATTTTTCACAAATTTTGATGGGGGTACCCCTTATCGAAAATGTGAAAATTTGTTAAAAATTTATTTTTCGAAA